>NC_060242.1:40383066-40700018 GCF_021155785.1 Neodiprion fabricii
TCAATGCCGAAGCATCCTCTGCGGCCTGAGGATGAGATGACTGCAAAGGCTGTAGGAGGAAGGTGGGACCTTCCCCATTTCGCAAGATTTTCAATATAGATTTAGTGCTTATGCAGAACACGCAAAGTGATATTTTGATCGATGGGCTTCGAATCTTGTGCAATACTTTATTACACCGTCTATGTGTATGTAAAGGTATATATATATAAATATATATATATACGATAGGACCTCAACGGATAATGTATGATAAACATCAATTATTTTCTGACGATCGATATTCGCCATGAATCTTACCCTGAAAAATCCCTCGACCATTTTGAGACGAAGAGCAGGCTGCGCGTTACGACCGAGAAAGCAGGAATAACCCAGACGAGAAGCAGTGAGTTAAAACCGACGTGACGTGTCTCTTCGACGGAATTTCGTCATTTGAATTCCTTGGTATAGTTTATGACGTAAAGTTCATATCCCTCATTAAAAAACGATCCGTAAATTGAGAGGCGATAAAACGGATGGGGCTGACTCTGAATTCTAGAGCTAATTTTCCATTTCACGTTGAGTCGAATGTCAATTAAAATCAACATGATACCGTGAATAGGTATTGAACATAAGAAAATTTCACAAGCAGCGAACAATTTATTATGAAAATCGAGGAAAAAGTATCTATAAGAAAATCGGTGAAAGCCTCAACGTCGACTACAGTTTGCATGAAATGCACCAGATGCGAATCGCCTGACGTGAATATCTTGCGCTTTTCGAAGCTGGAAAGAATTCTCCGCACGTCCAGTCGCAGATTCACCTTCGGAATCTGAGCCGGCTGAACGGCCCAACTTCTAGTTCTCAACCCTGGTAAGACGATCCACGCAGACTTGCTATTGATACCCGCCTTTTGCCGCCTTTTTTGTATTACTTGGCAAATATCGAAAACTCGCAAATCACGAAAAGGTGGATTTTTTAAACCTTCAATGAAGCCTCGGGTCAATATTATATACCATACATAGGTATATTCGCTGTCTTGTAGACCGATGCGTGATATAGGAAGAGAGAAAAAACAAAAAGAAACCGTGCAGAACATAGTAGGTACAGACAAGTATGCGTACATCGCTTGCGAATCGGAGTGCAGACGGAGAAATGAATCGTGTGAAACAAACGACTAAACGATACACATTTCTCAAAAGCGTGTGTATTCGTGTTTGGTAAAAGTTTCGATATGAATAGTTGAAGTCTTTTCAAAGAGTAGCTTTAAATTCTGATGACCGAATCTTGGTAGTGAGAATACAATTCGAGACGTATAGAATGAAACATTTCGTTTCATACATTTGAATATGGTCCCTACATGAAAGCAAGTATTTCGAATTCAGTCCAAAAAACTAGACACAAAATATGATAAGTGAAAAGATATGAATACGAAAATACTAGACTCTTCTAACAGAGTATAATTTCAAAACCGCAATCTTGGAGGCGATTGTGAGTCGCTCATTCCGGATCGAGGGGTCGGTAAAGAAATTCCCAGGGTAACTTGAGAGAAAGAAGGTAGAAAATATTCGGCGGCCGAGCGAGTATCATCACGGGGGAGAGATGGATAGATAGATGGATCGAGTTTATTACGCCATGACCCGCTTGGGCTTTAAGGCAAACAAAAAGGTGATCAGTGGAGGAACTTCAAAGATCGATGCAGATAATTTTGATACATAGGTAGAGACATAGAATACGAGAACCGGATTGTACAATAGATCCAGTCATATTAGTATAACATCACAAAAGTATAACACAATAAAAAGGATATATTACTGACCAACGGACCGGAAAGATAAAGTGAATAGATAGCTAACTAATAATAGATATACAGACTAGAGTTCGTAATCGTTGAAATTGATGAATGGTTTATAGTTTAAAGAACCGACGGTAGGAATAAAATAACAGTGCACAATTAGATAGATACAGGATAAGAATAGGTAGTACAAGAAAATATACATAATAAATTATAAATGGTAATAAAATTGAGAGTGACAATGAGAATAAAAGTATAACATAGTAAAACGGAAATAGACATAGATTGTAAAATAGAACAACAGTGGATAGACGAAAACCAGATAATTGATAGTTAGTCCACGCTGTGAAGTTTCCTGCTCTACGGCCGCTGCCAGTCACAGCCTAGATCTTACGGAAGAACCCGATTCTGCTGCTAGGAGATAGTGATGGAGCGTAGGCTTGAAAACGTCAAGCGACGGGGAGTTTTTTAGGGAGAGAGAGAGTGCTCGTAACGCACCCGCTGTTGTGCGAATTCCGCGCTGAGTCGCGTCAGCCAGAGAATCCGATTTAATGAACCCGCGACAAGACTCGCGCGTCGATATGTCGCGGCTGCCCGAATGTGTTTTCAACTATAATCCGCGGGCCGTTGCGCCAAATATGGATGCGAATACACGGAATATCGGTGTTGAGATCAGAGCGGTCAGATTTGTGATTTAATTCTCCACTCGCCGCGTTAGTACTCGGAATGAAACTGCAGCGTTATACGAAACTTGACACGATTTTTCAATTACTTTTATTTTTATTTCAGCGATGCGTTGTCAAGGCCAGCAACAAGTTTTGCTTAAGTATGAAGCTTATTTTACTGTCGGCTGACTCGTTCGTCAATCTGTCATCGCTTCGGTCAAATTTGATGAATAACTTGAAACAAATATAAACCAGGCTTTTTAACCGCCTGAAAAATCAATTAAATAGTCGATTTGGTAAACACAAATTGAATATGAATAGTCATTTGTAATCTTTACAGATTATTACGAGCGTTGGGCATTCATCAACCATACCATAGTCGTCGGGGGATTGAAAATTCACCAAGGTTTTGCAATGAAAATGATCGCAGTGTGTTGTATATTCTACATGAAGAAAAAATAAATTATCAACCATAAAGCGATTGCGAGATCAAAATGCATCATTTTTTTTCTGTGGAAACCACATTTTATTTCTTTTTTTTCCGTACTCGAATTCGGGATCCTTTAAAATAATTTCTCTGTTCCAGTCCTGTTTCCTACAATAATTTAAACTCACATCAAAATACACTGTAAATTATATTTGTGCGAATTCGCGATCATACGACGAACCGCGAATCCGTTGCAATCATTGCCAGCTTTGAAATATCGATAAACGCGAGTCTTACGGAAAAATAAATTTATTTTGTCACGTCTTGGGAGGCCGGCCGTTTCATTCCACAGACTCCACATCCAGGACCCTGAATCACACCATGAATATACTCGTACCGCGACTCACGAGCGCAAGGCGATTGAGAGGAAAAGCATTCTAATTTCTTTCCGCCTTATCGGAGAGAAAGATTTCACCGACGTTACGGTAGTTCGAATCACCGGGTCCATCCCTCGCGTTAAATTCGTGGCTGAGTGTTGGCCCACTTCTTCCTGAGCCGGAATTTTTGAACCCTTCACGTGTAAGTGTTCCCCCTCAACAATTAGTCTGATAATTATCATTCTCTACTCCAGCGGTCCGCGATCATGATCGTTGTTATGACTCATACAATACTCGTACGTGTCCGTGTGATGGATTGTGAGCGTGTAGGTACGAAAATTCCAACCATAAATGGCGGAAATGGAATGGCAGATTCAGAGGAAACGCAAAATGAGCATAAGATGTATCTTCGCCACCTCAGTGACGCGATGACGCTACCAGAAGATCCATCACACGACTCACGAGAACCTGGCTTCTAAGCACTTTCTGGAGTTCCATCGGCACCCGTTATTTTCGTGCAATACAAACATCATACCGTGCGAGTTTGGTATTTGAGACGTCTGTAATGCAATGATTGCGAGAGGACGATTTTCGACAGCCGGGTTATTCGGCGACCCCGCGAATCTCGCCCCAACGAAATCTCCCGACCAGCAAAATCCACCGATAGTACGACCCCGATTTCGTCCAAGGTCGAATGCGCCACCGATCGCGAAGCGAGTCGAACGATTCTGACGGGTTTTTCCTCCCGGCAGCTATTCTGACATTTTTTTCTCCATTGACGTGACAGGCAGCACTCGTTGAGAAGTATACCTGTAGTTACTCTTACGCGCGTTGTTCCAGAAAGTCAAACATTTTAGTTATTTCAAACAAGTATGGTAATATTTCACTCGAGAAGTGATGGCGTGGATGCTAAAAAATGAAAAATGCGTCCTAGAATATTGCTGTCAGTGTTGAAGAAGTTGTACGGAAAATCATAGGACAGATGTCGTAAAGTTTGGCGAAGGTTATCAAAGAAATGGTCTCTTGATGACTCCTCTCATGAAAGATCGTTAAGGGGGGGGGTAAGGTTTTCAGCGTAAAAAAAAACCAATTTTTTTGTGAATTTTTTTTTGAAGTATGAATTGAGCAAAATTTAGTCAAACCTTTTGCGCATTGTTAGGTATACTTTTAAAAATATTCTGTAATTTTTTCATGCGGAAATATTCAAATACAAGCCGGTGACAGAACTTGCCCCAGAACGTCTCAGAAAGAGAACAATTTGCGGTCTTCACTATGTCTCGGTCGGAAGTTATCCTGCATCAAAAACCATTAGAATTTAGTCAAAATATCATCAAATCCTCCCCACAACGTTCTTCGATTATTGTTTTTTATCATTTGAAAATTTTTGGCGGCCATCTAAAGTGTAAACTGCTATTTTTCACGAAAAATCCCGCCATTTCGTGGGTGGGAAACCCCCTTGATGTGAAGAAAAAAATTTCAACGACACATTGGGGGGAGGTATTTTATATGTAGAAAATGTGTACCATGTTTGAAATGAATCGGTCAAGTAGTTTTCAAATGGCAGTAAACACGGACTTTGAAAAAGTAGTGTTGAGAAAAATCACAAGCGCACGATCGAACGTACAACGACAAACTGACGCTCGTCTCTCGTTTTAAAATATTGTACAGTGTATAATATATGCATACAAGAATAAAATATGTCTTTATGGCTTTACTTACCTGTCTTTACTGAATAAAATATTCTCGAAACGGAATAATGAACCAGAACGATAAAAGTAAATAACCTGTATACCTGCTGTCAGAGCTATAGTGTTGAAGGGCGGGAGAATAACTAGACAATAACTTCAAGAGTTTTGCTCGGATCGACTTGAAATTTTGGGAATATATTCTTGAAATGTTTATAAATAAAATAAGCCGAAAAAAAATTCGAGTTTTCGAAACTGCAAAACCGTCCCCCCCCTCCTCAAGTCTCAAACTTCGCCATCCCAGCTATCACCCCCCAACTGATACGCGGGTATTAACCTCGCTGCTTATCAATCTTGACTCACTTGCTTCTTGGAATTTGAACCGTGACGTCGATATTCGTGGGGATCCAAAAAAATTTCCATGATCAATGTACACTGTCAATCACAAAATTGTGTTGAAATATTTGTCAACTCTGGCAACTTTGGATCTGCGGATTGTGGACTGACAATTGATTAAAAGACGTAGTATAGTGAAAATGAAGGAGATAAGCTCAGTCCAGAATTTTGTCGTCACTCCCTCGAAAACGATTGGATTTAGAAGTGAAAATAAAAATTACCACCATGAGATATGCGAGATACTGATTTTGTCGAATAATAATACACTATGTAACAAGGAAATAAAGTCGAGTTCTGTTCCTGGGTCGAATATGGGACTTTATTTCCGAATCAATTTTTGCCGCAATATTTGTTTGAAAATTGGGACTTTTGGATTCGGTACATATTTCCCGCAAATCCATCTTAGGGAGAAACATACCACTTTCATCGCGCTTTTGAGGTCAAATAAGTTAATTCTATGGTCAAGTCGGGCATAAAGTTAGTAATCTACTTTTCATCGACTGAACCGGAAATACATTTTCTACTCGAATTGTACATCAATGCAAAGGCTACCATTCAAGGGCAATACTGAGGCCGTGAGTTCCTATATAGCAGGATTCTCCAGTCGTAAAGATTTAAAAAGCTTACCAAACTTTGTACGACGATCATCTCATTGACACTTCATCACTGATGTGAACTGATGAAAAAATTATCAAAACATGAATATATCGCAGAGAAAATCTCAAATGTCAGCCCGAAGTGCGCTGCAATACCTTTCGCTGCGCAGTGGTGTTTGTCACATGAATGAAAGCGGAAACGAACATTGAAGACCGTGAGGAAAACAAACATTATCCAGAACTTGACCCAGGAAAGCATTTAAATTCAATCATCCAAGTTTCTGCTCAGCATCGTTAGTCTCAGAGTGACAATTTATACCTCGATCGAAGAACACGAGTACATGCATTTCACGTGAAATGTTGTTGAGTAACACGATTCTGCGTCTCTGTGATTCGCAATCCACAAGTCTGACATTTCGTAAAACACGCACCGCCGACACCAACTGCATATTTTTCGTATAGTTCATGTGTAGCGATAAGACAGAAAACGTTCTAATTCGAATTTACGAGAAAGAACTTTGGCCACATCGGGTGATGTTGCCGGAGATCAAACGAACATTGACTTGGCTGTTAATCCGATGCCCTGTACTTTGATAATAGCACAGGTCAAAGCTGTATCTTCGTTGAAACTGCTAGCCGTCAGGTTTGGATATCTTGACCTCTGTGTGGATTATACGATTAGCGTATGTGTATAAAAGCTGGTTACTTTTTAATTCAAAGTTCGTTATTGACTACAGTTCGACCACAGAAGAAGTTAGTCTCGGTTATTAAGATTCGTAACGACGTGAGTTTCAGTACTGAATTCGTGAGGCGTAGTCAAGAGTCTTACTTCTGGTTGTCACGATGAAGATTTTCGTTGCATTTTTATTCGTTCACCTGATTGCTGGTAAGCCAACTTGTGAAACTATACGGCAAGACAAGCAGACTTGAACTCGATCGAATTTAGCTTAAACTTCGACGTATAACTGTGCGATATAGTTTTGAGCATCTCAGAATCAAGTGACTGACGGTTCTAGCATCCAATCTGTTGAATACTATTCGTTTAAGCTGTCAACACTTCGTGATTTTTCACTAGCTCGTAAAATAAGCCGTTCCAATATTTGGTTGTTGTTTCACCTTCACCTGTGATTCACTTTCATTTCGTAGAACATGTTTTGCTTTCGTTCCTATACGCTTTCACTCTGTTACAGGAATCCTATGTTCCGAGGCTACTAAACCGAAAAATACACGAAATCCAGAGATGCTTGCTGAATTTTACATCGACATGCTGAGAGACCTGCGTTTATACAATCTGAATAATTATGATGAGGCCATCAAGCAAGCCATAATCGACAAGTGCAGGAAGAATGGTGGACCAAAGGCATTTGACGATGCCAAGGAAAGCCTGCTGAGCCTGCAAAATTCGATAGATTCCTTGGTCAACGACACTATAAATCAGGTTCTGCTTGTCGGCGTAGAATCATGGAACGGGCAGGAACAGATACCGAGACTTTGTGACACGTTTATGACTGTGTTAAACTCGACGAAGCTAGCTCTAAATTCAGTCAGACCTTGTCTGGACGAAGCGGAACGCGCGACTGCCAACATCATGTACAACATGAGATTTGCAGCTGCGGATTCCGTCTGCGGGAACAACGGAAGTAACCTTATTTGTAAGTTTATTTACTACACATATAGTATGCATGGATCTTTTTTGTGGATATTGAAATGCCCTCACATACATATGCACGTAGTTATAAAACTAAACTGCTCGCTATAGAGTGTATTAATCTAGCAATCAACCGACTCTACTTTCGTCTTGGAAACCGAAAAATGTAAAAATGTACGTGAAAAATATCACTTCTTGGTTCGTTCCGAACCTACGGCTCCGTGAAATTCGTTCCCGTGAATGCGGAATAAATCTTGAAGATACGCCACCGAAGGTTTAGATATGAAAATTGAAAAGGCGAAAGACGATTATGCAAATCCACCAGGTTTCAACGTTTTGAAAATTATTTAACCTCTTGTAAATTCACATAACGTTGTCTTTTTTTATCCAAGCATTTTACACGGCTCGTGGATTTGAGTGTTTCGTTCACCATTATCCCAGAAACTGTTCGGTACAAATGCCGCCCCGCAATAATTCCATCGTCCTCACCGACGGCGCACGGATTGCTGGTGCTCCATGGTATTATGAACCATCCTACCCAAGCCTGAACGAATGCAAGTAAGTGAAAGATCAGAAAATTGTTGCCGTTATATTATACTCCAGCAGCATATGCTGCAGTGAAAGTTTTGCTCAAAATTGACTGATCATTATCATAAATCGACCAACAGGAGTATTCGGACGGCCAAAATCTGCACGCTCGAAAAATTGAGTGGATGCGAACAACCGGAACCTGCCAGTGTGACGACTTCTCTATATGATGCTATCGAAAAAGCAACAGGCTGTGAAAACATACTCAATGCCGAAGCATCCTCTGCGGCCTGAGGATGAGATGACTGCAAAGGCTGTAGGAGGAAGGTGGGACCTTCCCCATTTCGCAAGATTTTTAATGTAGATTTAGTGCAGTATGCAGAACACGCAAAGTGATATTTTGATCGATGGGCTTCGAATCTTGTGGAATACTTTATTAAACCGTCTATGTGTATGTATATGTATATACACAACGAATAATGTATGATAAATATCAACTATTTTCTGACGATTGATATTCACCATGAATCTTACCGTGAAAAATCCCTTGATCATTTTGAGACGAAGAGCAGGATGCGCGTTACGACCGAGAAAGCAGGAATGACCCAGACGAGAAGCAGTGAGTTAAAACCGACGTGACGTGTCTCTTTGACGGAATTTCGTCATTTGAATTCCTTGGTATAGTTTATGACGTAAAGTTCACATCCCTCATTGAAAAACGATCCGTAAATTGAGAGGCCATAAAACGGATGGGGCTGACTCTGAATTCTAGAGCTAATTTTCCATTTCACGTTGAGTCGAATGTCAATTAAAATCAACATGATACAGTGAATAGGTATTAAACATAAGAAAATTTCACAAGCAGCGAATAATTTATTATGAACATCGAGGAAAAAGTATCTATAAGAAAATCGGTGAAAGCCTCAACGTCGACCACAGTTTGCATGAAATGCACCAGATGCGAATCGCCTGACGTGATTATCTTGCGCTTTTCGAAGCTGGAAAGAATTCTCCGCACGTCCAGTCGCAGATTCACCTTCGGAATCTGAGCCGGCTGAACGGCCCAACTTCTAGTTCTTAACCCTGGTAAGACTATTCACGCAGACTTGACATTGATACCCGCCTTTTGCCGCCTTTTTTGTATTCCTTGGCAAATATACCGTGCGGATCGAAAACTCACAAATCACGAGAAGGTCGATTTTTTACACCCTCGATGAAGCCTCGGGTCGATATTATATACCATACATAGGTATATTCGCTGTCTTGCAGACCGATGCGTGATATAGGAAGAGAGAAAAAACAAAAAGAAACCGTGCAGAACATAGTAGGTACAGACAAGTATGCGTACATCGCTTGCGAATCGAAGTGCAGCCGGAGAAATGAATCGTGTGAAACAAACGACTAAACGAGACACATTTCTTAAAAGCGTGTGTATTCGTGTTTGGTCAAAGTTTTGATATAAATAGTTGTAGTCTTTTCGAAGAGTAGCTTTAAATTCTGATGACCGAATCTTGGTAGTGAGAATACAATTCGAGACGTATAGAATGAAACATTTCATTTCATACATTTGAATATGGTCCCTACATGAAAGTAAGTATTTCAAATTAAGTCCAAAAAACTAGACACAAGATATGATAAGTGAAAAGATATGAATACGAAAATACTAGACTTTTCAGACAGAGTATATTTTCAAAGCTAAAATCTTGGAGGCGATTCTGAGTCGCTTATTCCGGATCGAGGGGTCGGTAGAGAAATCCTCGGGATAACTTAAGAGGAAGAAGGTAGAAAAGATTTGGCGGTCGAGTGTGTATAATCAAGGGCGAGAGAGAGAGAGAGAGACATGGGAGGATATACCGGAAGCCGACAAATAACTCGGACTGTTCTCTGCTCCGCAGATCCGTCGGCAAATCCGGTTTCGAGGCGAAATCAAGTGCTCGTAACGCACCCGCTGTTGTGCGAATTTCGCGCTGAGTCGCGTCAGCCAGAGAATCCGATTTAATGAACCCGCGACAAGACTCGCGCGTCGATATGTCGCGGTCAGATTTGTGAAACAGTTTTCTGCCGTCGTTCCCCCTCCTTTCTCACCGATAAACCCGTTATCAGCTAAAAACCATCCTGACACGAATCTGATGGCCAAAGTTTGCAAAGTTTAATAACGAATTAGCGGTGGGGAAAGAATTTAATTCTCTCTTCGCTGCGTTAGTACACGGAATAAAACTGCAGCGTTATACGAAATTTGACACGATTTTTCAATGACTTACATTTTTATTCGAGCTATGCGTTTCTGAGGCCAGCAACGAGTTTTGCGTAGGTACGAAGCTTATTCAATCGTCGACTGACTCGTTCGTGAATCCGTTATCGCTTCGGATAAATTTGGTCAATTAGTTTGAACCAACTCAAACCGGGTTTGATTGACCACATAAAAATTCAATTGAATAATCGATTCGGTAAACGTGAGTTGCATCGATGATGATATATAGTTTATACGGATTATATTGCCGATTGGAACGTGAATAATTACAATCAGGGGATTAAAAATGAAGCAACGTGGATTTGAGTGCCTTTGATAAATACTAAATCGCAAGGAGAACGAGAGCAGTCTGCTCTCAACTGCACGAAAGAAAAAAAATTTAAACAAAAAAAGAAAATTACCAACAAACAGCGGTTATACGATTAAAATACAAAATTGATGTATCGCTACTTGGAACTCTCGAAAAGTAGACAACGGTACCTACATAAATTCCTGAATAACTTAACGAAGGTTTGTTGTGGGGACTCGATCTCATAAAACGAGGCCCATCCGTATGGTCGAGATTTTTTTATACACCCTCACTTACTGTTTTATTTTCTTCCCTCGACGGTATCGTAAAGCGAAATAATGTCAAGTGGAAAAGGAAGAAGGAGTAAGAGACGATCGCAGAACTGCCGTCACGGCTCAATCTCCCCGTAAACTGGAATAAATGGATCAAGGGTGGCTGGTGAAGTAATCTCTGGATGAATGGGGATCGGGAGCTGCCGAGTACTGGCAATTATAAATTCAATTTTTGCTTTACGTTTTTTGTTCTTTGTTTTTTTAATCCGTCAAAACGAAGCGGCATTATGTGTTTTTTGAAACGGAGCGAATTTCCCGCGTTATACTACATAAGCCATTCCACGTGCCGGTAATTGACCCGACGAAAACTCCGATCCACTAAAAACTGATTTAAATTTTGTGAACTAATTTTTTCAATTGATAAGAGTCAGTGGGGAATTTTTTGTAAATTTTTATTAAAAAAAGTTTAGACGCTATCAGCTCGGATATATTTCGAAAAGTATCTATACGTTACGCGAAAAAAATTTGTGGACAAAAAAGTTTCAGTTTCAACCGAATCGTGCAACTGTAACATTATGCAGAAGAAACATAAGAAACTAAGATCTCGAATGAAATTGTATCACCTTTAGACGGTCTATGAATTTTTTTGCTTGTTATATAAATTCAAAAATGGACACAAAACCGATACTTTTTTCTTAGAGTTATAATCGACTGAAGCCTGGGCTGCATTGTCGATTTTCACGTGTATTTTATTCGAAGAATAATTTTCTGAAAATCGTACTAGCCTTTATAGACTCACAAAAACATTTCACAGAGTTTGATACGATTTTGTGAGAGCCAGGGTTTTGGTCGAACAGATTAGACGCGGAATGCCCTATATGCATTAATCCGATTTCGCTCGGCTGAAAATCCTCAAGAAACGCGGAGAAACAGTTTCATATCGATTTCGCTTCGCCCGGAGTTTGTCTGCCGAGTGGATACCGCAGGTATGTACGTAAGATTACGGTGGGATGGGTGAATTAAAAGACTCGTGGCAAGCTAGTCGAGAATCTTTCACGGCTATCCGAGCAACTCTAACCACTCCTGATAATTAGCCAAAACAAGAGGCACTTAGAGCGTGGAAATCTCAGAGGAACTCTTCGACCACAGACGATCCTCGATTGCTGGTGCACCGGAAGTTGGAGTGAAACTCTGTGTCGAAACACATTTCCGTAAAAAACAAAGTGAACGTGGAGTGAAATCAGACAAATTAACAAGATTTTTCAACCATTTTAATGCGAGTTCAAATAAGAGATGATAAAGAAGCTCATATTTATCATAAACTGTTAGCATTTCTTCCATGCATCTCTGGGAAGATCATCTAGTAACTTACGAAACTTACTATAATTTCATAAATACTCAATGTGCGACTAAAACGCAATCGGAATGATTAAAAGTATTGATTTTCAATTTAACATTAACAATTGCAACTGTATTCTTCTCCATACATGTATCTTGGTATACAGAGTGAATTCTTAAACCACTGATAAAACATAATAATACGCATGCGCTACAATCCGAAAGCGAGCGCTTGCCAGGGTGACCAACCGTCAGAAATCTAACCTCAAAAGTTTTGACAATCGTCAGTGTTGAGCACAACTGCTGCACGTCACCTACAAGTGTAAAAATTTTTGAGGTTAGATTTCTGACGGTTGGTCACCCTGGCAAACACTCGCTTTCGGATTTTAGCGCATGCGCATTATTACATTTTATCAGACGTCGGACAATGCAGTGGTTAGAAATTCACTCTCTTATTTTTCCCCATTGTAAGGAAGATAAATAAAATTCGGTGGTAAGTTATACATATATTATTTTAGCGAAATTGAGATACGTCACATTTCCGCACGTCATGTCGCAGAGCAAACTTCACTCTTCTTTTTTGCTGAGTGGGTACCAACGTACGAATCATTATATATAATGTCCAAAGACATTCGCGTGCAGTCTGCGGTAGCATTGAGTGAAAAACGTCTCCTCTCCTCGTGTTTTTTCATCCCTCTATTTTTCTTTCTTCATTTCTCTTATTTTCTCGTTCGCTTCGGGCGTGCAACCAGGGCAAAGTAATGGAGATCATCCCAGGCTGAGAATCCGAGCCTCCTGAAGTATCGCGTGCTTCGTGCTAGCTGTTGGTGTTTCCTCTTCTTCCTCTGCTCACACGAGCAGAGTGCTTCGGCCATTCAACGACTGTGCCGCACTTTTGATAGATTTATCTTTCGTCGTTAAACCCGGCGCAGCGGCATTGGGCTACTTGAAAAATGATGATTGGTTCGTATCATCCGGGTAAAACTTTCTGTGGTTATCCATATTTAATGCTCACTATATGTATAATCGAAGAGCGAGTCTCGCGATTGAAATCACAAGATATAACGATCAAAGTTTAATGCAAAATTTTGTCGTTCCTTTTTGTTACCCGGTGGATTTTAACTGTTATTATTATACAGATGTGCAAAAAAATTGTTTTTTTTTTTCAGCAGCATCGGATGTTTTTGGTAAATATTGTGTTTTCGAGTTTGCAAATTTTTACAAAATACAAGGTGTTTGCGTGAAAAAAAGCATAATGAAAAATACCACCATTTTATTACAATGAACTAAATAATATTTCTCATAAAATTAAACAAAGAATTTCTTTATGAAATTTATTTAACATTCCGCGTTCGTTCTTTTCATCCCATGAAACCTTTTCTTCTTGTTTTTGATACACCTTCGAACACGCTTCCACTCTCCATTTTCTGCTTCCCTGTTTGTATTTATTCTTGAGTCTCACTCTACTACATATTAAATGGAAGTGAGAAATGACTTCTGCATAGAATTTTTAGAATCAAGAATAGCATATCAGATTTCGAATTAAACGTGAGTTCAACTCTAAATGAAACTACAAACACGAGTTCAAGAAAAAATCTGACGTGGTGGAACTTTTTGAGTATTTCTACGGTTTCGGTAAGTAAAAATTTGTTGTGTATATATACATAAAAAAAAGACAGTATAAAACACCTGTGCAGTTTTTTGGTTGCAGACTTGTGTCATTACATCCATTAGCTGGATAAGTGCGTCAAGAAATTAAACCGAATGAATCGCTTTCGGTTCAATTACGAAGAACACCTTCATGAAAAAGGTTGCCTTCTAAAAGGTTACAACGCAAGGGTGGTGATGGATCTTCTGCAATTCAGTGTAATCCGTGCTATTTAAATACCGAATTTGGCCATAAATCGGCCCCCTTAGTAATGAACGGGACGTAAAGTCCACTCGGAAAAATAGCCTTAAAATTTCAGTTAATAGACTTTGTGAAAGATTGAAAAATAGGACACGAAAAGGTGACTCGAAATAAAAAATTGAGTTTTCGACGATTGTTACTAACAAATAAATGAATTTTTTTTCAAACCATCCTGTCATACATTAGAAAATATTATAATCAAGGATCTGTCGAAATATCAAGTCAAGCAGACTAATAGATTTTCAGATACGATCCATGTCGTTCGATCACAACACAGCCGAATACATTTTTTTACTAACGATAAATCTGTTGTTAATGAACATTTTCGATTAAAAAAAAAAAAAAAAAAACTCCACAAAACCTTGTGCTAACTGTGTGGAAAAATTTTTAACAATCTACTTGTTTCTTGGACGAAATCTTTATTAAGCTGCCTTAAATCTCAATTTTTCACAGGGCCTCATAAATACCAAACGGACTTCGAGCCTCGCGGCCTCTTTGATCCCCGATTAAACCTCCTCTAACGTTCCGCACTGATCCAAGGGGCGAGATTCTGGACGCCTGACTGACCGACGGTTTCGAGCTAATATTTCCATTGGCGTGGTCGACCGTTGAAGAGAAACAGAGAGAAAGAAAAAGAGAAAGAGAAGGCTAGGGCATTTATCACTGGGATGGAAGGCTCGTCTAGTCTTATACTTTTGTTCCCTGACGTGAGAACAATGCCGGAAAGTCGAAGAAGCCTGCCGAGACGCAAGCTTTGTTCTTCAGGAAGAGCTTACGGCTCGGATTCCCGAGCTTTGCGTGCAGGAAAGCCGAAACGTGTCGTGACGTAGCCGAGTAGAATAGAATTATATGGGTTTATATAGCAGCTTTCCAATGGAACGGAACTAAGGAACTGCGGAACGGTTTCAACTCGGCTCAATTAGTCGGCTCGGCAGAGTCGCGAAGAATTAAATTTTATTAAACCCTGAGAACAACTCCGGTTCCCGATGGTTACAAGAGAAAAGTTCAGAAAGTCACTAATTAGGCTCTAGTTCCGGGGATTTGAATTATTTCTCATAACGCACAGCTTTGTTTCTTTTCATTTCATTTCTTTACTTCAGTTTTATCCTTACTTCTTTCATTACATAACAGCTCAGCACGGTATTTAGGCTGCCGATCAAATTAAGTTTTTCCGGTTACTCTTGTCTCTCTGTTTCTCTCTCTCACACTCTCACTCTGTCTTCCTAACTTTATTACCAGCCGTCTCTAATTCTTCTTTACTTTTCTCGTTAAAAATTAATATCAATGAAAGTTCGGATTTGTTAAAAAAATGTTGACAGGCTCGCACCACGTTTCAGATTATTCGTGAAAGCTGAATCATGTGAAAAATTAGCACTGCCACGCATATGAATTTTCTTTCGTTCGAAATGCATTGGCTGTCAAACATTTGGTTTTTGTCAAAATGTAAATCCTGATTTTTCATACTCTATTTCATTTTTTTTTATTTTTATCTGCGACGAAAACGGACAAGACGAAAAGATCCTAGTAAATTTTGCTAATTACTTTCTGAACACCTGTAATCTCTCATTATACAATTCGGTATAAGAGTTAAGAAAAACAGTCGTTGATTGACAAGCTATAAAAAATTGAACCCATTTATAAAATGAGAAGATGAAAAAACTGTCGAGTTTACTAATCTTCTAAGCGAAACAACTAAAACAGAATGTCACAGCGATTAAACAGGCTTAGAAATAACTTTATTCAAGTCTTACAATACGAAGTAGAGCAAAGCAATTACGACTAAAATAATGATGGGTACATAAAGACGTACCTGAGGTAAAAGTATACTGCCTATACAGCTTAGATCAATATGGTGATAATCGAACATTCAGTCAGTCTTTTGCGCAGTTTCATAATCAGCGTGAATACAGTCGCGTTTCTCGAGAAAACCTTCATCTAACGTTGTCTGACAGTAGCTGGCACTTAAGAAAAAATTGCACCTTATCAACATGTTAATTAACGATTTCATTAGAACATTGAAACACAGCTTCTCTTTACATGTAATCTTGTGTTAATTTTCTTGATAAGTTTTCGAATGTTATTAAAGTCGCGAAAACTTAATAGTATTCGTTTAATTCGAACTACGAAAATGTTGAAATTTGCATCAAACTGTTGCAATCTCATAGATATACAAGATGAAAAACATTTCACACCAAGTTCGTGGAGAATGAGATATATTTTTTTTCCTTACTATAACGTATGTGAATATCTACGGCTTTTACCCTTTCGGGAAACATGCCGTAAATGCTTTCTAGCTCTCACCACGGTGCAGCGGTGTGATGATCTCAATTTCGAGAGCGAAGCGAAATAAAACAACAGCAAAGGTCGGACAAAGAAATAAATTCTAATGAAGCTGATTCCACTGTGACGGTAATGCACGCTTTTCCCCTGAATAGCCGGAGTCTAGACAACGCGAGCTTAGGCGAGACAGAAGGTATAAAGCCAAGGTGGAGAGAAGGACTAGGAGGAGGAGGAGGAGGAGGAGGAGGAGGAGGAGGAGGAGGAAAGATTCGAAGTTTATAGAACAGAGTTCTCGTGGTAAAGTTTTCCGCCCGATAGATCTGCGGCTGTCCTTTTGACCTAGGATTAAGTTATACATTTGACGTTTATTGCTCCAGCGCAATTTCTCCCGATATTTCTCTCGGAGTGCGGGAAAGTTTTACCCCCGTTTCCGTAACGATTGTGATCGATTGTGGCATAAGTGCTGGATAGGAACTATTGAGCTATACGTCAGAGGCGGAAAGTTGGCTCCGCAGCTGGCCGACCGCGACCGCTGGACTGTAAGACTTATCCAGAAACCAGTCCACGCCTCCAAAGTTCTTGGACAAACTACGAGGTCGTCAATATCGGTGAACATTTTCGTGAACGTAGGGCGCATACGACGTGACTCATATTTCATTCGTTGGAAGTCCGTTTTATGCAATCCTCGGCGAGGTTCTCGTTTTCCAAGACTCCAGGATGATCAAAACCAGGAATGAGCCTCCTTCTCAACTCCGTGTCTGATTCCAACGGGGTTCACCCAGCTGACATCAGGAATTCCTCGCCGCTCCACAGGAATGTGGCAAAATACCCGTCCAACCCTCGGGGTGATTTCTTCGGCTCACCCAGCGCTCTGACATCGTGGTGACGGGGTTTGGCATCCTACCGAGCAAACACGCTCTTCGATTTTCCAAGCGCCGAGTCTTCGTGTCAGGATCAAAAGGAACAATTTGGAAGAAAAAGCCAAAGCACTTGAAATGGTTCTTCTACCGTGACTGTTTCTCAAGCAAGAAAAAACACTGGGTTGGAAATATTCTTGGACTAAAAGAGAAAAGCACCCAGCGTGGTCTCTACTTGTTAAAAAGAAAGAAGCAAAGACCAGAAGAACGTTCCACAATCTTGTGAAAATATTGTCTGCACGGCGTGTAACTAAGGCTCTAAAAACTTTGCACATGACTTGAAGCACCTGCGTTATATCTTGGAAAAATTAATTACACTTTCGTGACGACTGTTCTCACCGTTTATGCTCTCATCAGTAAGCGTATCTGCCAAGCACTTTGCATGCATCCTCTCAAGTGGAAGCGGAGAAAAGGGCCTGCCGAATTTCGCGGGATTAGCATGTCACGTCTATCAATTGGAATCCTGAGTGGCAGGAACCGTCAATCCTATCATGCCGAATATCCATTACTGCGTCTGATTGGATATTAGCCAGAAATAACGTGTGAGATATTCATGCACCAAGATAACTACGATGTGTCACATTATCCGGTGAATGAATGTCCCAGGACTTAACGACGCATGCAATCGTCCGCTGTCTCAGAGCGAAAAAGACATTTCATGGAGGTGATTGAATTTAGACAAGAGGCGGACGGATGATCGAGCGCATTTTGTGAGAGCCGGGAAGTTGATTTGATAAGAGATTACGCGAAGGATGGATGCAATTTCTTCTCACCCCGTATTCCATTAAGCCTCTCATTCGATTTTCTGTTGGCGATCCTCTATTCCCTATTTACCTTCATATCATTCCCACATGTCCACACGTTTCGTATGGACTTTGGGTCACAGGTGGCGTCAAGGGAATTTTTTACCGTTTCAAGATGCCGGTGTAATCCCCTTCGTTATAGCCCCCTCGCTCCGTCACTTTTTTTTTCTCGTTTTACCAACAACGAAATCGATTGGAGGTAGGATTTCGATTGTGATAAGTGGCCTTTATCGGATTATGGATTTCCTCTGCTGTTTATTGATTTAGGGTTTTAGTTGACGGAATTATTACCCATGGCACACAATAGTCGCGATGGAAGCGCCGATGCTTCAATTAGAACCGATCGATCGAAGAATGTTTCGAAACTGTTGGGCACTCGGCTCACTGAAGCTTGCTTGCCAAGTGCATTCACCTCAATATTGACAGTTCAGAAGGAGCCATTGTTAGTAATGCTGTATCCAAAGAGTCAGGCTCGAAAACATAGCATCGCAAATGATCATTAGAAGTTCTCAAGAGGCAGCCAGACAGTTCAGTCCTCTCTTCACATTGCGATTCATTCAATACCAAGAAGAGGTTAGACAGTAAGAGCTTCGGTAACACGATGACAATTATACCTACGATGATTTACGGAAGGGTGGAAACAGCTTAGAGCACGTGTAATACCAGGATCAAGAGTGGATTCGGTTGGCACCGCATCAGCTGTGTTAAGCTCAGGATCTGTGCCGGAAAAGGCATCCAGTTTCAACCTGTCCGTCTTCGGCATTAATTCGGCCGTACGGGATTGAGGGTGAAGCCACCTGGCCTTCGTCAAAACGCGTGTAACTGCGTTTTCGACCGAAATCTTATCGCCTGGATTACTGCAGACAATCTTGACCTCTATAACCAAGGCTACGTGAGAAGCAGAAGGAGTAACCGACCGATAATCGGTTCCGCGGAGCAGATTTATTGTTTTTGTCCAGTGACCAACTGCATCTCTCGCATCTGTTCGATAGTCCATTGTGTTCAGGACCGCTTCAAGGGTATTCGGATATCCGCTCAGTGCAGCGGCCATGTGTAATGTAATGGCCAGTCCCGATCGAGATAACCAACCGCAGTCTGCTTACGGGAGTATAATCGATCTGCGAGAGGGCAGGCGCTTCCCGTATACTTCCCATATGGTGGAACTGAAACCTAGTGGTTTCAGGAGTTTGGAATGTGCTTTATCTTTGAAATGCGCCAGGTCCTTTATTGTGCGATCATGAAACGTCGTTCATTCTTCTCTAAAGTTTGGAATTGGGTTCGGTTTGAGCTTTGTCAAACTCTAACTTTGAACTACTTCATCGAACCTCGACGTTTTCTTTCGGGTTCGATACATTGGAAGTCCAAGTCCTGACTACCAAGACATGTTGATCCAGCGTTTATTTAAGCGACGCACGATCAGTTGATAAATTGGCGCCAATGCATTCGCTCAGGTAAGGGTAAAGTGGTGTGTAAATAATAAATCTTCTTCACGCTACAAGAGTAGTAGATAAGTAATGCGAGTTTACAGTTCAAATATTCAGCGGTCAGCCGCATGATGCGGTGAGCTGCAAGCTGGAGGAGGTGTCCAGACGATGGGCCGAGGAAGGGACGTTTCATCAATTTATCGAGCTTCCCCTCTTTTACTCGAGAAGAGTAATAACTTTGGAAATTTCGGTGTAATCGAGAGGTGTCTGCCGATAACTCAACAGGATCAACATGAGATTCCGATTTCTCTTTGTGGTCGATGTTTGCATCGACACGAAGGTTATACTTCCGGTGCCAGAGAGAATCAATCACGTCTTCTCACTTTCAGAAATTAGTGGGATTTCATCGTCTGCAAATCGAAGAGAACACATGGAACAAAGTAGAATCATGGTCAACAGCGATATTCACTCAACTCATTTCTTCCGGTAACATCGTTCTGACCCATCTCTAAGCTGTGATAAATTACAGTCGCAATTTGAATTCACTTGGAGCAATAGAATGTTCCTCAGTCAGCTCAGTTGAGTAAAGAGCGCAAACTTCGGCCGACTCTAGTTAATGCAGGAATGTCAAACGCAGAGATAAGCCTCTCCGTTTAGAACGTGCTGGAGAAGACACTCACTGTCAGTGCTAAAGAGCCGGCCGAAATTTCACGGTTGATGAACGCAGGTGAGAATGTCACTTTACTAAACGTTCCAGAGAGATCCATTAAATTCTGTCTGGGCTTTAAACACGGTGAAACTTTACTGACGCTGGTGACCACTCAAATTACAGAGGACGAGCATGGGCTTGCTTGTTATGTACAAGGTAAGGGTCACGGGAGTCTCGCTACCTTACGTCCGAGCGTTTTCATCTCCCCAAACGATCCGTAGCAATCCGATCCTATCGTTGCGTCTGATCAAGCTCCACGAATAAGAAATGGAGGTAATCTTGGCCATTTTGGTAGTCCAGGGTCAATTAAGTCGGTTGGTATCCGACCCTTTTTTACAGCTCTTAAGCTGAAATAACCACTTCAGCAAAATCAAAACTAACCTATGTTGAGAGATTTAGTGCTCTTTAGTTACTAATTTGGTCTTCAAATTTTGAATTTGTCGGTTCAGTAAATTCCCCGGAATCGATGGCGATGTCAAGTTTAAAAAAAGTTGGCAAAGCCAGGCCAACGGATGATTGTTTATGAAAAATAAAATTATGAGAATCTGTCGCTACTCACTCATTTCGAACCAAAATAATCCACCCTTGGTCCAAACACCATCCCCGAGTTGTCAGCGTACAAGTAATCCGCTCAAAATATAATAAAATGGATAGCACGTTTTCCTTTCAATGGATCAATCAATAAATTTGATCTATACAACGTATCTCCGATTTTGCTGCTAAATCCTCAATCACTGAAACTCACCTCCATGCCCGCAAAGTCATAAAGAACTGACAGAACGCGCGTTTTCGAGGTTTTCGAGGGTAATGAGTGAGAACCTTGTTGGACTACCTGCGAGAACTTGACAAAATGATAAGCTACCAAGACAATCTCATGCAGTGCTTGTTCGATTAAAATTGATTAGAATAAAGTTATCATTGGACAAAATGGCAAGAATTTCACACTTGAGTTAGGAATTTGTTAATTTACCGAACGGTTCCTTTTCTCAGGTTCACACATGAGTATGTCAATTTGCACGGATTGGTTGACTTTCAAGGATTGTAGGGGGGGGGATTGGGTTCTTCGGGCATCTTCGGAACATGGCTGAAGAAAATATTTACGAGTTTCGTTGTTTACGATGCTCCCGATACCCTGGTAGAAAAAGTTTGGGTACAAGAAACGTGGGTTTTGAACTTTGGAAACAAGTTCGCAACAGATTTCGAGCGTACTTAACAAGACTGGGGAACGAGGGTGGCTTATTAGCTCAAAGCCGGGGCGAATCCCGAGTAAATATGTCGGCGCGCATCCGTTCGAGATACACACCTGGCCTCATTCGCATGTGATCCTCTTCGGGAATCGCGCTGGCTGTGTTCATTACCCGAGATACGGATCACACCCCGCAAAGTTTGCCATTAGCGTTACCAAGGATGGGCGGAAACGGCACGCTGCGCGATGTGGCGAAGGTAACGCCTCTGGCATTCGGCCAAATATTGCGAGGTCCTTCCTCTCCCTCTCCCTCTCCCTCTCTCTCTCTCTCTCTCTCTCTCTATCTATCTATCTATCTTCCTCCATCTGGCTGATGCGAGCTATCGGACGTTTTTGCACGTTTGAGCGCTCTTGTACGGTGGTGGCGCAAAGAGAACCCTCCGTTAGTCTTACAAACGATGAAAAATTCGAGCTTGGATGGCAAATGCCCCAATTTTAAACCTGTCTGCGGTTCCTTCTCGAGGAAAAGAGCCATTTTCATAACCTGTTTTTCTACTCCCGGATATTCCACACGTGGCTTTTTCTCACGTATGAACTCCGGCACTTATCTTGCCTCCGTTTGCATGGAATGCATTTTTCCTAGAAATTAAAACCATCGTACGAAGTGTGGATCAAACTCCCAAATGATCAAGATATAGATCGACCGTTGTAGGGAATATAGAAGTATAGAGAATTTTATATGTCAAAATATTCGACATTCCGAATGGTTCGAACTTCAGACTAGTCAAAACTTGGTTTAAAAGATTAGCATTTGTTTGATACAATTTTTCCAGGTAAATTCATCAAATGCTGCAGGTAGATACCCGATTTTTCGTTACAATTAATTCGAGTGATTCAGGAATATTCAAAAGTTTGACTACTTTGGACTATTCACCTTTTTGACCATCACCCGAAAAACGTTCAAGTAAGCCTTCGCTTCGATCAAGTGTTCAGTATCCTGAAACCCGCGATGTAACATTAAGTTTCTTTCATAAGAGACTCGAGTTTGGGGTGCAAGCTCGCGAACAATGTAATAAGAAGACAAGTGCTCGCCAGTGAAAATTTTTAGCAACGAAATCCAGGTAATCCCAAGCTTCTCATACAACGTTTAAGGAGCTCGAAACGACGGTGACGGGCAGAGTTCTTGAACCTGGTATATCCCCGGTTTAACCTAAGAATAATGACTGAGGACTATAAGGTAGGGTAATAACTTCCCCAGAGAATAGTTGTCACTTGTCACTCATCACCAGCAGCTGATGGTCCCGAGCCCCATTACGGGGGGGCGGGTAGTACATAAGTCAAGGTTCCATTCGTGACGGGCTATGGCGGGTCGTTAGTCAAGAGAAATGAATTAGGGATGGAGAATATTGAGATGGAGGAAAAGGGGTTTCGCCAAAGTACGTACCTTGCTTTCAAGGTTGATCATGTACATCTCGACCACACGGTGGACTATAGCCTGCGATGCGACTGTTTCCCTATCTCTTACTTGCAGCCAACAGGCGTAGGTATAATATCACGGTAAACTCTTCTCCGCGTAAGCTAGTAAACTTTTTGAAGCTACTGCCATTCTGGGTTTCATGTCTAGGAACGACGTCGACCAAAACTTTGTACCTTATTAAGATTGACACCGTCGTTCTTGCTAAAACACCCCTTCTTCTGATGACGTATTCAAGCTTTACTTTACCTCATTTACTGGTGTGCATACCGTGTACTTTAGGGTGGTCCTTAAAAAAGTCATGTTTGAATTTCAACTGGTTCGTCCCTAAATCGGTTCCATACAGTTCAAAAATAATTCCCTAATTTTTTCAGATTTTTATCTCAACTCTAACCGCACATCAAATCTACCTAACGGATTTTAATGAAGTTTGATACGGGAGGGTTTTTTTGGGTCACTGATTACGAATCTGAACTCAAAACTTAAAAATTCAAAGTGGCGGATCCAAAACCACAGAAGTCACTTGACACAGCCACCATTTTGAATTTTCAAATTTTGAATTCAGACTCATAATCATCGACCCAAGAATCCCGCCTATACAAAATTTCATCCAAATCCGTTCGATAGACTCGATGTGCCCCTGAAAGGGTTGAATGGAATCCACCCTCTCTTGTATACGAGTTAGAGTTGAGATAAAAATCTGAAAATATTACAGAATTATTTTCAAACTATGCGGAGTTCGATTAGTGGAGCTCGCGGGTAAAAATTCAAAACCAACCATCTTAAGGACCATCCTAAGTAGTGCTCACCGCATGTACCGGTCTGGCGACAAGTGAATGAACAAGTGACCAACAATTGGATAACAATTGAAAAAGATAAAACGAATCCTTGGATTACCTGAACGCGACTCATGGGCGGCGAGACGACCAGGAAAATCCTCATGGTGGCCTTGAGGAAGTCATCCTGGTTCCGGTTACCGGTGCAGGTATCCCGCAGGGTAGCTTCGGCAAGGCTGGTGCTGCTCTGGGTCGTCTTGCGCCTGACCTTCCGGCGGATGCTGCCGACTAGCCGTCTCCAATCTTGACCGCCTCCCCCTGGCAGCTGGACTCCCGAGGCGCACGATGCCGCATTCTGGCCCGGAGTCGTTGACTGCGAACCGCCCTTCGAGGACGAGGAAGGGGTGGAGGAGGGACTCAGCTCGCGACTGGCACGGCGGCTGACGGACCCCCGGCCTCCGGCTGGGCCTCCTCTTGCCGACACCGTGCTGCCGCCGGCCCCTTCCTCTTCCCCTTCCCCCTCCCGCCGCTTCCGGTTATTCTCTGCCCTGTCACTCTCCTCTTCCTCTTCCTCTTCCTCCTCCTCCTTCTGTTCCCGTTCCTCTACCTACTCTTCCGCCTCTCGACTACTTTGTTATTACTCTCCACGCACTTAAGCCGGTTAGAAAACAACCAACGCGCACCAGCACCCGATGTCCTTTTCAAACGGTTTAGAATCCTTCTTCAATTCCGGCAACACTGTCCTCGGGGATTTTTATTATTCTTTCACTCTTTCACTCTTTCTTCGCTTTCTTCTTCTCTTAGATTTAATTAAGGATGTTTTGATCCCGCTGTTGTATACCATAAGTCAGATGCTGTATACTGGCGACATTGACAAATTTTGAACAACGATTCGTTGTCTCGAATTAATGTAATATCTGTACGAAAGTTCGTTCCAACGAAAATTCAATAGACAACTTTTTATGTATCGCGGAGACGATTGTTGACCACTAAAATTTTTTTCACCCGTCAAATCACGAATTCACTAACATATATATTATATATACTTCGATATTGTTTTGAAGGGAAGTTTGTTTTGTCTTACCGTGATTTATATACGACTGTGAAACTTCAAGCGAGGTCGGACAATGAAGACGAATTTCGAAAGTTTGGTCGAACACGATCATGGTAATCATTTGTTGTATGAATTTAAGTGGATTTATAGTTATAGCATGTTCTTGTCTCACCACCAAAACATCCTTGAAAGTCCTAATTTTTTTTTTTTTTTTTACTCTCCACTTCGCTTACATCTAAGTAGACGTACACACTGCCAACTTTTCAACCCTTACTGCGGTCTAATGTTTGTCTATTATTATACCTATCTCCTTCACCGTGTTCGAACTACTTGCTATAACGCTCTTCGAAACTTCTCCGCATCGCTAATGGTCCGATAATTATGATTTAGTTGTCCGTAGAGCATCGTAAGTATACCGTTAATATATAACCGAGGTAAATAAGATCGGGAAAAGACGAGAAATTGTCAAAATTACTGCTGACAAATTTTTTAGCAATAATCACTCTCGATTCTACAACGATAATGATGATAATTTCGGTTTCGTGACTCTACGAAAATGAAAATAAATCTATTTTTGAGATTAAATAGTGGATGGCACAGTTCTTTCATCTTATGGATCGTATTCTACCAACTTACCTCTATCTTCCCGAATATTATTGTATAAATAGTGTTTACGTGATATAATTACACGTTTGAAAACTTATTTCAATCAAATTCCTCTTTACGGCGCATTGCAGTTGCTTTGTATTATTAGAATACCGATATATTACAATTAATTACACGTATACAAAGTCCATAATATTCCTTCACATCAGCCCCTGAAGCGGACTTCATGTAGATATACGAGAACGAAGCTCGACTTTTCCACGGCGTTTCGTCGCTCTCGGGGACCAGCTGACGGCAAAAATGACGACGAGGCGAAAACGTTTTGTTACATACATCTCGAGGGTGGAAAAAGGGACGTGAATGGACGGAGGTTTCGGGCTGTCGTTGACTTGCCCGCAGCGGTTCAGTGCCGTGGCCGTTTCTCCTTTCTCTCGCGTCCCTTTTTTCATTCTTCGAAGCGACGCAACGGTAACGGGGAAAGCTAGGTGAAATATTTTTCCGCTCTTCTTCGTTTCCGCAAGAATGAAAAAAAAAAAAAAAACGTGCCAAGCCCTCCGAAAAAAGCGGATGAAAGCAGAGAAAATCGACAAATCGAAAAAATGAAATAAAGATAATCAACAAATATTATCTTACACAAATCTGACAAAGCTTCGGAATATCTGCAGACCAGAGTCGTTATCAATTGAAAGGACATCGTTGATCTGCTGGCATTTATTTCCAACTTCTCCCAGTTGAATCCTCTGCCTATGCAGCCGACGAGTTCGCGACGATAAATATCGCCGAGCTTGATGGCCGGACGTCTAATTAAGATTCGATCAACGAGGAGTAGAGAATATATATTCTGTAACCGACGCGGAGCTACGAGAAGGGATTAATCCACGTTCCAATTCATTGACAGTTTCACTTCTTGGCCAGGTTTTTCACTCCGAAATTAATTGAGACATCGGAATGCTATTTATTAACGAGAATCCAACGCATGTGGAGGGAAAATCTTTCAATTTACAAAAAAAAATAGAACGTTTTCAGTTTAATATGGGAACGGATAATTTGAAATCGACCTTGCGTTTTTATCTGTTTGACGTACAATATCGTACAATATTTATGAAAATTATTTTGATCTTGAAGTTAAAGAAGTAAGATCGGATTTCGATCGACGAGAAAACTTTTCCCGTTACCTGTTTCGATTCTCGAATTAAGAGTTTCGCGGAAAACAGATTTTACATTCCGAAGTTACAAGTTTCTACAACAATTGTTACACCAAAAGTAACAATTATACAACGTGAGCGAGGGATCAGTTTCGTTCATAAAATTTCTCCTGACCGTTAACCCCAAATTCAGTTTTATCGTGTATTTCATAATCGACGATTTCCAAAAACAAGGGTGGATTTCAACGATGTGTAATTATAGAGAAGCGAGAAATGCAGTCATTAATCCGTACCGCTACAGTGATGATTGTTCCATTCCGAGATGCATGAAAGGGTAGAAATTTGGGACAATGAAAGGTAAGAAAATCGGGCGATTAGTCGCCTCTGGGAGACGAACAATAACGACAGAGAAATCACGACGACACGAAGTAAACCACCTTCGGCCTCCTTACAGCTTAACGTGCCACTGGATATTGCCGGCGATGCGGAAACCATCAGACAATGCCCGATTGTTCTTGCTAATTCCAAACGTCGCGTAGCTTATAGCTGTGATTAGCCACGCATCAGCAAACCGGAAACGGGGATCGCTTCCTCGATCAGTTTCTTGTCGGCAGGACGTATACGAAGAGAGTCTCCCGCATTCTCGTCTATCAGCGAGTGAATCCAAAACGCCCTTTGAGTTTCGAAGAGAATTGAGGGGCCCTTTATGCTCAAAGAAGCCATAAATCCAGGAAGATAATTGGATGACTGAAATCTTCTTTCAAGTAATCGTGGAACCGATCAAAGAACGTCTGAATTAATTGAAAATCATTGAGAATCTGTGCCTAATTTGAATCACGTGATTATAAAGTTGCAAGAAACTTAAAAGAGCTTTCGTTGATTTATAAATTGCCAGGTGATTTATCCTGACTTCCTAAAAACGATAAAAAATAATTAAGAATCAAAAGAAGTTAGGCGATGATTTCAAGGCCGATAGAAATCGCTCGTCCGATATCCAAACGAATCGAGAATCGGTTCGTCTGACAATTTTACCGCGTGAGATTCTCAGGGATTTTTGCCGTCAGGGAAGACAAAAGGCGTCCCGTCGTCCTGCCACGGGGATTAATTCCATACCGTGTCCTGCGCCATGTCCCACCTTTCTCTCTCTCTCTCTCTCTCTCCTCCCCCTTTATCTCTCCCACGCACACATACATATACATTGAAATGACTCCCGCCGTTTGCTCGCCTGCGCCGAAGAGATAGCTCTCCTCTCCGAGAAGAGGAATGATACTCGTTGACTCGGTCAAGCCATTCGTCTTTAGAGGCAGAAAGACCCGAGACGGAGAAAAAGCGCGGAAACAAGAGTGTAGCAACAAGTAAAAAATAAACCCGAGTTGGTCTGCCGCTGCATGTGACAAAGTTGCTTTCCGAAAGAAATATGTCAGAGCCTTCGAGCACTTGTGGATGTTCTGTCTGTTTTTCGATTTTTCTTTTTTTTTTCTCTCTTCTTTTTCGCTTCTTCAAATTGTGGCCAGACAAATTCTTCACAGTCAGAGTGTATAAATTGCTATTAATCGGTGTATAAATTTCCATGTGTTGAGAGAAAGGGGAGTAATATGATCTTTTTGAAACGGTTGTTGACATCGTCGACTTTAACCCTGTCAGTCACGGTGGGATGCTCAAAAACGTCAAACTTGAAAAATTTTCCAAATCCTAGCCTTGTCTCAGTTTATTTACAACTTCAAGCGATCTTTTTTACTTCGTATAACACCAAAAACGCTTGAGTAACGAGTTTCCGTGAAAATCATCGAATTTTGATCGTTTTTTCGATTTTGCATCCGCCATGTTGGATCCGCCATACTGGATCCGCCATCTTGGATTGAGAAATTATCAAATTCTGTCTTCAGATTCCGCGTGAACAAAATACGGGCCAAAATATCGAGTTGTAAAATGTGTGACTAAAAGGGCCAAGGACTGTTAGATGAAAATAATTATAAATGCAAAATAATCAGGATAAGAATCTAGCCAATTCTGCATGGGATTTATGTTCGCCAAATCAGAGGTTATCAACCTAATAATTGCAAAAAATTCAATAGATAAAATTGCAAAAATTTTACAATGATTTGAAACTTTGGAATTGACCTATTTTGATAGTTTTCCGATTTTGCATCCGCCACATCGGATCCGCCATCTTGTATTCAGAAATTATCAAATTCCGACTTAAGACTCGTGATCAGCGATCTCAAAAAACCACCGAGCATCAAAATTCAAGGCAAAATATAGAGTTGAAAAATGTGTGACTGAAAGCGTGAAATAAACCTGAAGTTATTAGTTCCTTAAGGATAATCGGTAGAAATAAAGATTGTTGAGAAATTTTAGGATGACTTTCGGAAAATCGTAAAGGTGCGAATTACCGATTTTCCCAAAACATGCATCCTTACAGTAAGGTTACTAACTTCATCCTCATCGACTTTACGATGTAAGGGAAATTTATCGCGGAAAGGTGAGAACTGACGATAATAAAATACCGCCGAACATTGTTTAACAGGTTGTTGGAAATCCTTCGACGATTTTTTTTTTCCTATCTCAGAATCCGTTACTCCAGCTAGAAACGGTGGAAGGGTGCATGTCAATCTAACATTCCACAAGACGCGACAGGCATCCCAAGTCCAGACGGGCAAAAAACTTTGATCAAATACTCGAAAGATGTTTGCGATTGATCTTTGGTGAAGAATCGCGACTACGGAAAAAATGCGATATTTTATTCGAACAGAGTTCATATCTGTAGATCCAAGTATCGTGTGGAATAAGAAAAATTCGTGAAAATGAAGTTCAAGAAAAGCAAGTTTACTGTAACGAGGCACGTTTAAGAAAAATCCTCACTTCGCACCTTTAGCAATCTCCAAAATTTATTAAACCACGATAAACAAAACGTATTCTCATTTTGAAAAGCCAATAATCCATAAAAAAAAAAAAACGTTCTACAATTTCGCAACAATAACTTTTTTCCCCGATGTTTCGACGTTACGTTAACGGTACCAAACTTCAGCCTCATTTGAATTCGACGTTTCTGATTTTCATCGACGAGACGTCGACGGCCGAACAAAAAATTGCTCTCTTTCAAATTAGGCAGCACTTTTCCCTGCAGCAGCTGAGGGAGCGTGTAATTTATCCAATTCAAGAACCACTCAACTCTCCGATTTCAATCGAGCCCCCGGGTTTTAACGCGAACGTCGATCTTCCTACGTGAATTCAGGAAAATTCGATTCGATCCATGGTTTTACGGATTTTAGAATAATTCTGCACGCTCGATGAAAAATTGGAGAGGCATTCCGACGCTTCGATATTGATGTTTGGGTGCCCAACAAATTTATTTCCGAGGGAGGAATAATATCGGGAAGCTTTCCGCGTATCCGACTCGCCCCGAACCCTTTCTCCCCCCTTTGATATCACGTATTGATATTATTATATTTATTATTATACGACAGGTCGGGTTGCCTGCCTGCCTGCCTGCCTGACAGGATTACGCAAGGGTTGAATGTCCAGGTCGACGTCAGTTTCCGGTCCTTTTTTCCTCCCCTTCATCGTTTTATTATCTCGTTTTATACACGGCACAGTTCGAGAGGCCTGGGATGAAAAATAGTTTTCAACAAAAAAGAGAACAATATTACGCGATGCTTTTCACCCCATCTTCGTTCCCTACATACATACCAACATTATACACATAGAATTTAATTATATTCGCAAACTTCGGTGTGGAATATTTATCTGCATGTTTCGTTAAAGGAATTCGTAAAGTTTCGGTTTTTACATCGACAAAATGTTTCTCTATGTAAATTCTCTTTCTTTCTCTTTCTCTCTTTTTTTTTATGTCTTTTAATCTAGCAATCATTCCCAACTTTTACCAAATTACCAAAAGATCACGATAGAAGGAAAAACCCAGTTTCAAGATGATAGAAACTTCGGAATGGAATAACTTTGTTAAAAATATAACATATCCACAAATGGTACGTGCCACGTGATTTCTCCCCCCTCCCCCACCCCCCAGTGAACAAGTTCGAGATAAAAATACGCGGGAGGTAAGCCGAAAGGCTTGGAAAACTCTCGTTAATTGGTTAAACAAAAAAAACCTGAGAAACGGAAAAAAAAATAAAAAATATCCAAAACATCGCGAGATAAGAAGACGGGCGAAGCATAAGAGCGGGCTGCATTTGACGTGAAAAGCGGCATAGAATCATGTGTGCGGAGGAGGTTGAGAAAACGCCTCAGAGGCGAGGGCGAGAATCGAGGTCGGCGAACGTCGATTAAAAGTGCAGAGACTCTAAATCGTTAGGTCGAATCGGTGATTTACGATTAAAGCTTCGGCGTGACAGTGTCGAAGTAATTGAGAATGATAATCACGGCGCCTCGGTGTTTCCGTTTTTGTTACCCCGTTTCTGCGCAAAGGAGTTTAAACGAACGTCTGTAGGCTGGCACTCGTCGTTAGTATCAGACGGTATAAGACGACCTCGCGTCGTGTTTTTGCTTCTCCCCTAACGACCCTAACGACTTCGGAAAACCGAGAGAGATTTTCCCCGTCACCGTCAGCCTCGACGTCCGATATGCACCCTCCTCGGCCGTTCTACCAATTAGGTATAATTCACTCACGTTTCGGTCCCTCCTGATCTCGTCTCGTATCTTACAAGCATACTTCGTCTGCGGAGGTGGACAACAAAAGCTTCCCCCTCCCTCCGCCATGCGGGAAGAACGAGCTTTCGCTTTATTTTCCGTTTCTTTGATCATTCGTTACACGACAGTCTGTTTATCTCTTTCGTTCGTCGATCGTTGCTTCGCAATATGACTCATAATTGGTCGATTCGTTGATAATCCGATCGACTAATTGCGGCTTCTCATTAGTTAGATTATACGTTTGTCGGTAAGTTCCATTATTACTATTTATATGTGAGACCGATTCGTTCCGCAAAAGCGAAGATTGAAGGATCGGATGACGCTGTAGGATAGATGAGTAGACGAGTGGGCCTCATCGACTGGGACCCGAAGGATCGGTTCATACTCGAGCGAAATGGAGTGCGGAAAAATCAGCGCGTCGAATTCACGATCGTATTCATCACTCGCGGTGATGATTCGTCGTAATAATTTGTGCACAAGTGTATAAAACATAAACCGAACGCGATTTCAGACATTTCTTACGTACGTACGAAACGCGTTGTGCACGATTTAAATTAAATCAATGGTCAAATATATAAATATATTATACACGTGTCAGGGTGAATCAATTGTCCGCTGGGGAAAAAAAAAAAAAAGAAACGGTAACAAAAACGGAAGAGGGGTTAAATTAAGAAAATAAATATAACGCCTAGCGATTTTGTTTGTTTCTTTTTTTTTATCGTTTTTTTGTATTCTCTTCTCGTTTGTTTTGCTTTTCGATTCGAGCACGCGTCACGGATCGAGCTGTCCCGAGGATCGAAAAGCTTTCGGACACACGGATACTTGGATGATATTTACGCGCCGCGGAGTTTCCGCCTGGCGGTCGCGCGTTCGACTGGGGAAAATAACCGCGCTTAGAGAAGCGGCGAGGGTGACGGAGACGGCGACGCCGGCGCCGCGACGCCTGAACGCCGATGCTGCTTGCCGTGGAACGCGCGCAACGTATCGGGTCCGGCGGCTGTCGTCCTGTCCTCTCGGAGCGAATTCGACGTGTGCGTATCTCCGTCGCACCGAGTCTCGAAACGAAGTATATTCACTATTGTGCCGGCGGTCCGTCGCCCCTGACGCCGGGGGCGAAATTGAATGGGCTGAAGGGCCGGGTGGGAAATACGGGGGCAGAGGTCAGCCGTCGCCGCCTACGCCGTTCAAATACCACCCTGCCACGTTTTACCAAAATTTATGCATGGCTGAAACCGTATGAAATCGTTTTGCCAAACTTGGAATCTTTCTACCAACGAAACGTGTCGTTCTTTGACGTATTTAAAAAGACCCGGTTTTTCGCGAATTTGTCGGCGAATAATTTGACAGGGCTGTTTAAATTATTTTTTTCATAAATATCAAGCTCATAAGTTGTCGTGTCAACATTTTTTTACCTTTTGTGAAGAACTTTACAAGATTCTGAGAAATCCTGATTTTTATGGGTTAATTAGTCAGTCGAGATATTTACAATGAGTTGATGAGTATTCTGAACAGGTTGAATATTTATCAACGTCATTGTAAATATTCCCACCGAATTGGAGTATTTGTTTATAACTATAATTCAAATTCAGAACACTTCGGGATATTTTATCACATGTTTTCATCTTTTACAGAGTTTTTTGGAAATCTTACAAAACTGTTGAGAGTCGTTTCGAAGGACATAGCGCTATAAGATGTTCTTAACTCCGACCGCCATCTTTGCGATTATTTTCAAAAGCTATATTCTCGATTTTCAGGCTATTGCTTTCAGTTCAAATTGATGCTAAGCTGTTCTTGCCATCATTTTGTTCGATATTAAATTGCGCTGGATGGCTAGCGAGTGCGGAAAATGGTGTTACAGCTAAAATAAAATCTGAAGCGTGTCAACGGCGGCCATATTGATATCGAGCAAGCGTCTGAATCGACTTTTTTCAACGTAACACATACGATTTTCGCTACGCATTCAAAACCAAAACTATCAATAACAGAATTTCCGGTATAAAGAACAGTTTGAAATTTCGTCAACGTCTTGTAGGAGTAAAAAACTGTCTAAGCGTGTAGAAAATTCTGTACAACGAATCGAAATTATTCTCCTTGACCAGCGCTCACTCTAACGTTAAGAAATTCGGAATAAACATTGAGAGCAAAGGGTCAAGTTTCATTTCACGGATGGTTTCTCGGGAAGATTCCTGGCCAAATATACACTCTGTGTGCGGTCTATTCGCGGCTAGAATAAGGTTCAAAGGTCCTCGTTATAACAGCTGAAAACGTGAAATTTATGGAAAAATACGCTGATCACGAACGCCGTTTATTCTTCCTCCAGTCTCCGCAGCTCTACTGAAATTTCTTATTTTATTCTTCGATCACTTTTTTTTTTCTTCACTTATTCAAATTTTCATCGTTTGGCTTCCTTTTCTCTTCCTCGTCCTCTGTCCTCCAAGTTTGGTCATCCTTCTGTCCTCGGAGACTCTTTCGGCTCTCCATCTCACCCTCGGTAAGGTTCTTTATCGCTTCCACCTGCGGCTCGACCCAACGAAACAAGAGAACACAAGTAGTCAAGTGTATTCTTGACTACCTACGCACTTTGTATACCTTTATATGTGGTTGAAGGTTACACGCCAACAATTCACCGCCATATAAAGCGTCGAGCAATGTTTTACCCGGCCTGGGCAGAAAGAATTTCGTCCACAACAATGTTCACAAATTTACTACTCGCGACAAATTTGAGCCATGAAAAAAAAAACACGTTTTACTCGTTCGATTATTAAGGGTTATCTCCTTTTATCATTTTTCCCAAACTCCTTCAAGCTCACGGATTCTCGTTCATCGATAACGTTTTCATTCCAAGTAGGTACTTGGAAATTTTTCGCAACAACGCTTGCACGGTAGTTTAGATTTTTTTCTCCAACAAACGAGCAGCGATGAGTTCCACTGAAGCTTGATTAAATTTCAAAATTGAATTTCGTTCAAGGTTTAATACCTCGTCAATCCGCCATCTTTCTGACAAGTACAATTATCGAGTCTCTCTTCGTTCTCCAGCAGCTTCTATTTACATTTAATTTCACTCCATCAAAGATTATATTCTGAACTTATTACAGAAAGAAATGGGTCACGTGTCCGGGATGAACAATTTTTCTATAGTAAGTATTCGACGGGTGGAAGTAAAAAAAAAAAAAAAATCATACGACAAGTAATCGTCGACGTTGTGTCAGCATTGTACGTCTCACGTAGTTAAAAAAGTACAAAAAAGATCGTGAATTCGAAAAACGCGAACAAAGAACAGTAAATTCAGGCTAGCTCTTGAAAGTGGAGCGAATCTGGGGTTGACAAAGTTTCTAAGCAAATGGATGAAATGATAACATGACGAAATTCTATCTCGATAATTTAATGAATGTGTTTTATTGTTATTCATTTTGGTAACACAACTTTAGTGGCATCCAGATTAAGTATGGTCAGAATTTTTCGATATAACAAATAATGAGTTGAAACCATCGAGTTATCACCAAAAAATTAATTTTTTCCAGGGTGTAACCATTGATCACTTATTTTTCCAAACGAAGAAAACTATGCAAAATGATATTCTTTTGCGAATCTTATTTACAACTTATCTTCGGTGCTTCTCCCCCGATATTCTCCACAAATGAAGAAAAACTTGTTTCAACCGCCGAGACATCAATATATCGGTAATCCAATAACCGTGAGCAAATAAAAGAACGTATGCATTTCAATTCCAGGGAAAAGTTATATCACGAGTTTTCTATGGTCTCGCGTGGAAAGTGGAATTGAACCCAATGCGTGCAACGACTCGAAAAATAAATACTATTTAATAAACGAATATTTCACCCAGCTTTATTTTCACGTTGACCGTTACTGTCTGTTTTTTATGTAGTGACCACCACTAGACATTTCCCTGCCAAAAATCTTCATGTGATAAATCATAAGATGTTACGACCGAAATGAACATGTAATTTATCACAGGATTTGTCTTATAGATTCAAGAAAAATGTATAAACAAATCACGTAATAAATTACAAAAACACGAATCATCAAATATACTAGATTAAAAATCATGTACACGTGACTATGGCATTTTTGATCTAGTACATCAGATGATTCGAATTTTTGTGATGCATGACGTGATTTTTTATACATTTTTCTCGAACCTATAACATAAACCACGTAACAAATTACGCGTTGATTTCGGTCATAACATTATACGATTTGAGACATGGTCATTTTCAATGGGGTTTTCTCCATGCTTTGCAGAAAAAAAAATCATATTGTCAATCTGCCCTGACGAAATGAAATTCTTTTAGTTTTTATAGAGTTTTTGCATGAATAATAAGCTTATTGAAAAATAAATGGCGTAAATCAGGTTAGAATTTTTAGATATCCGAATTTAAAATTGAAAGAAACCTCAGAGTTTTCACCATTTTATTATATTTAGGCATATCATTTTAAGTTCATTCTCAACAAATAAAGTACGTAGATCTTTACCTGGCGCCAAAAAAAAAAAAAAAATCAGCTCATAATATACTTTTACATATTTTCTCTGTATACTATACATAAACTAGATTAGGTAGTACACATAACTTGTACCACAATTACCTGTACATGCCTACCAAGAAAATGAAACCGTCATATCGTCTAAACGATACCCATTCAATTACGACATCATACAACCAATTGCAACGAACGAAGAAACTTTTCTTCGCGGCAGTACGTGTAATTCATCACTCTCCGGTTACAGTTTTTGCGCGGACTTTGACTAAGGGAATTAGACAAAGAGCCTCTCCGAGTCGGGATGAAGAACCTTTCGACGACACGGGCGCGGGATTAATGGAGTTTAGAATGTATCGGGGGTGAGAAGAGAGGCAAAAAGGAGGCGGGGAAATCCGAAGCCTGCGTGTTTACGTCGTCTAACAACAACCGGGAAGTCGAGGCGAGGACAAAGCACCGCCAAGCTGAGAAGCTCGCGTGCCTCGAAGAGGCGGCGAGGCGATCCAAACCGATCCAAACCGAGAAAGAATTAGTATATTGTGTAACAAGGGGGCCAAACTGGAACATTTCGAGCCTGGCATGAGCTTGCAATATGAGTCGTAGGCGAGCCGAAGAAGAATATTACAAATACGCGAGGCGAAAAGAGCGTCGCCTTCTTGTTGCACACGTAATTGAGGTTAGAGTTGCGTAATGTCAGACTTGTTCGCGGCTGCGCATGCGCGCGGTTGAGAAAAGACCACTTTTAACTCCTGGGACTTGAAAGTGGTCTTTTCTGTACTCCGCGCATGCGCACTCGCAGACTCACTCGACCGTCGGAGAAACGGGTGATTTTTGTACGAAAAACAGACGTGGAAAGACGCGTGAGACATGCTCGCTTTGTATAAAAGATGTAGAAATGGTCCTGAGCCACGGTTGTGTAACTTGCGGCGTTTCTAAGCTCGACGGGTGATCCCGGTTCATATTCGGTTTTATTACCTCCTATCCTATCCTCAGGATCCGGGCTATATATGTGAGAATGTATGCACAACTTTTCCAAGAAAAGTAATAACGCTCTCATAACAAAAATAAAGAAGGAATAGGAAGAGGAAGTGGAAGAAGAAAACCGTTAAGATGGAGAAGAAAAAGCCAAAGCTCGATCATCCGACCTGGCCGCAGGAATTTCTCGACCGCACGGTGTGCAGAAACGCAATAAAAGAAATTCTTTCGATCCCAATTCCTCCCCAACCAAGATTTCGCGTGACTCGACAACCTTTACTTTTGGAACAACTCTGTTTTTCTTTTTTTTTTCTCTCTTTTATTCTACTTTTGTCGTCTGTCACGCGTATGCTTTTCGTAAAATTTCTCCCACGCGTTGAGGAGAGAAATGTACAGAATATATACGCGTAACGAAATTTTAAAGAATTTCCTATTCCAAGGAAATTACAGGGAAATTTTCAAAATTGATTGATCCGACTGTATGTTCAAGAAAATGAACAAGCTCACACGTATGTAATAATTAAACATTATTTATATTGTTTCAATTGTTCTATTCGTTCATACATCGTCAAATTCTTGCATTGTGTGCCTATACTATTATCATACATCATTCTCTGCCGTCTTAATTTCTTATCGGACTGTAGCCCAACGATTTTTATCCTTAATTCTATACATTTCATAGGAATGACAACTTTGTTACAAATATACAATACTTTTACACGATCGTTTCCAGTTTCAACCATGATCCGTAAAAATACTTGATCCGCACGATGCACAAATACGGCTTGGCAAGATTTCCATCATTTTCCCGGAGAGCTTTCCAGTCTTTTGAATTTCATTGTAACAAATCGAGTGTGCAAAAGCAGCCCGTCACGGCTCTACCGGCATCCAAGTTTAATGTAATCATATGAAAATTGCATTCAAGTAAAACAATCTTTCTTACAGTTATGAATATTTTAATCAATATTGGTAATATCTGACCTAACCTAAAGTCTAAATCCTAACCTAACCTAACCTAACATGACCTAGAACATAAATCCTGACCTAAAACGTAAAACCTAACCTAACTAGACCTAAAACACAAAACTTAACCTAATCTCTATCTTTAAGAGTTTAGTCAGCGTTCCATTCCAACTTGATTTACAAATACCGTTAAATATGCAAAACTATTATCTGCTTGCAACGAAATATAACCTAAAAGCTGACCAGCCGTTGTAGCTACCCACAAAAAACAAAGAGAATTAAAATCGGTTCGGTAGTTCTGAAGTTATAAGCGAATGTACGCTCATGAGTAAGACGTTGTTACATATTATATCTACCTATGGAGAAGAGGAGAAGAGAAAAAGAGAATAGACGAAGGATGAAAAGGTGAAAAGAATTTCTTCGCGTGGTCAACGAGGTCGTGGCAGAAAAAATATACGATAGAATAGTATGGGTGAAAATGATGGAGGATGTGAAACACAGGTGCTTGCGTGTGTGGAAGGGCTGCATGGGGGGCAGGGGGGGGGGGGGGGGGGGAGGGAGGGCACAACACGTTCTGTCTATCGACCAGCAGGCTATTTCCGCAAAGGGCGAATATCTCAGGGAAAATCGTTGGTGACATACGTGTGAAGTGTGCGGTTATTACACTGCAGTCTATACGTTCTACATACATACGTGAAAGTATATCGAACAAATCGAATATATCGATTCTCCGTCTACCCAACATTCGCTTTTCGCTAATACCGCACGTCTGCAGGCTGTGCAGTACTTCTGGTTTTTAATCAGATCTGGAATTGAAATCACCGGTGGAAAATTGCATCGGGGAAATTTCGAGGTAATAAATGTTGTTGGCTGCGGGTGACAGAGAGAGAGAAATAGAACGCGGTGCAGACAATGAGAAAAAAAGTTCACTGCATCGATTCGAATTGATGCAATGGGACGAAGATCGAAAGTGGGGGGGAAAAAATGTGTTACAGACATGCTTGTGTTAGGGGATTGTGTAAAATTAATTTTTTTGAAGCTTCAGGCAAGCTGTGCGATAAAAACCGTCAGGAAGACAAGTTTTTCCTCAGCTCTGATGTCAGTTTGCAAAACTGCAAGTCGCAGTGAAAGAAAAAATTACACCACTTAGAAACTAATAGAATCAGAAATATCCATCGCCAATTTAATAATACAGTTAGTGAAATTATCTGAAGACCTTAATTGCACGTAACATTCACATTTTACAACACACGGAACTTGATTTCAGCCGGTAAACTGAAGTCCTTGTTCAAGTTATATTTTTCGTATCACTGAAGTAGGTGCGATAGATTTTTTTTTAAACTTTCAACAGGCAATTGAAAGTTCGAAAAACTACCGATTTTAGAATCGATAACTATGAATCAAGGTTTGGAAAATCAGTTTTTTCACGAACTTGAAGTTGGTATCGTCAATAAAAATTACTAAAAAACACTGTTTTCTTAATGTTGAGCGTGTTTTGTTTTATTACCGTTTACTGAATTTCAGGTAATTCGAAAATGGCAATATAACCGTTTTTCCTCAGCATGAATCGTTGCAATAACGTTAATAACTTCAATATGATGTTTATTCATAAATCTGTATGTTCGGTCAAGAAACAAATTGAAAAGGGTAAAATCAAATAATCATCAAATAATTGGCAGTTATTAATAAACCGAGACGGTTTGCTGTACCGAATACATTTTGCTTACACCAAATTCTTAAAGCTCATTTTTACCGTGAATGAATTTTACTCGAATTCATACCTGACACGCAAGATTGTTGATAAAACGAATGTATTTGAAGTATGTACGACATATTTAGTTTATTGTGTGGTACAAACTGTCTTGATTTCAAACACTTTGTTCGTTCGGTCAATTATAACGAACTTAATGATACATTCAAGTTGAATCGATTTGAAGGAAATAGGACGATGTGAAATTTGATGTACGGTATAGTTTTTTTATTCTTCTTCTTTTTTAAACAGAACAGTATCATGTATCAAAGTAGCTGTTGTTCAGTTTCGGTAGCAGAAACGCGCTTTCGTCGAGGGAAATTATTCTCACCGAACAAAGTTAGCTCTGGGATTGACCCGATTTTTCTCCAACATAAACGCACAAGCCGCACGCTTCCGGATAAGATCGGAAACCCCGATTTCAGGCCAAATGTTTTCTTCCTCCATTTATTCGTCGAAATTGTTTTCCGATAGAATTAATTTCTTTTGATTAGATACTATCGCAACGAAATTATTTTACTATTTATTATACCGGGAATTCTGTTCCAAATAATCAGGTTTTAATAGCCTTATCGATCTCAATTTAGTTGAAACCTTTTCAAGTGATTATGACAAGTGAAAATCACCCATTTGTATTTATTTTTTTTTTTTTATCATTTCATTTTATTAGCTTTCCTTACGCGAATATCTTTCGGTTACAATTCGATCATTCTCATAGTTTGTCCTTTCTTAAAATACTCGAAAAAAGTCTTGGAAATTGCATTTTTTCATCCTTATTATCTCGGAATCAATCCCACGATGAGATCATATTGTCGTATCAATTTTTACGGGAGTTTCAGATATTTCAATGATATGAAAATTTTATTCTTCATCTCGATCATACTTATTTTTTCAAAGCACTTTGAAATTCTGAAAATGTTCGACACTTTTTTATTTATAACGAATTTTTAGAACGTTTTGGATTTCAAACTCCTCTTAAATGTCAAATGAAAAATGATCCGATTGTCTGACCGACTTCAAATCCTTGAAAGAAAAATGTAATTTTTGAGAATTTATAAAAGAATTATAAATAACTGTATGAAATTTTATGAATATTCATAACTCGAAGATTTACGCATGAGAAAAAATTTGAATAAAAAAAAAAAAATATCACAACTGAAACTTGACAAACTAGTTCTAGATATAATTATATCGAAATGAAAAATAGTGAAACTCAAGATTTGCTGATTATGAGCTTTTCAGCATGGAATGAACCATAGTTACATAATTCAAGTTTGCTGGAGTTGTCTCTCATTCACAGTAATTCCTGAAAGAATTTCTAGCCGCCTATTTCTCTCCAATCTCTAATTTCAAAAAACGGTCGATTCGATTTCAAAGACGAATCGACGTGAAAATGGCACCCTCGGGCTCGTTATCGGGTAACGCCATATACATGTATATGGCATACATATATAGTATACGTATAACTTCTGCAGTTGAGCAGGGAAGAAGTTCCCGCGCCAAAACCGTCAGTCGAGGGTACATTTCCGGTCCCCCAGCATCCGGAGAATATCGAAGGGGTATATAAGGTGCGATTTACTGGCGGAAATTACCGGGACTGTACACGTCCGCCTGTTCCTGAAGAGAAACGCCGATTGCCGTTATGCTGCGGAGGGAGAAGAATCCGAAACGGATCGTGAAATTAGTTCTTCGAAACACGTCGCGTCGTCACGCCTAAATGATTCGGAATTGTAGGATCTACGGCTACTTTACAACTGACATTTACAAATCAGTAATCAATAGACGTCGTCGAAACTGCTGCAGATTATTTCGAAAAGTGTTGGAAACTCCGTTACCGACAGAGTAATCTTTCAAATACGTAGCCACAACAGTTAGACGTAGTGATACTATTGTGTAAGATGACTTTGATGTTTAGAAACAGGCATTTTACAGCTCTGATCCCATAATACAATCGAAACATGTTGGCAACACTGATCGCTGCATTTTTTTTTAGTCTATGGTCTTCTTCTTCGAAGCCGGACCAATTTTTTTTTTTTTTCGATACAGCAAACAAGAAAATTCAGGTTAAAAGAATACGCGAGAATTTCTATGCTGGTCCCAACCTCTCTGAAAAAAAATCAATAACAAAAACACTTTTTTTTATTTCGCGAATTAAGTCATGTGTTGCAAGAAATTTTAAATTTAGCTTTTATTAAAGCGGAGCTTGCAGGAATCTCCGGCCTCCTCTTTACGCTTCGTTGCTTCGTTACACAAATCTCCGTTTGCAATTATCATCAACGAAAAATGCGCGAAACAATGGCGCCCATTGTGCCTCAGCGTACAGTTTTCACTGCTCGTTTTTTCGTTCGCTCGTTTCGTCGGAGTTAATTGCTACAAAGTAACGAAGGGTCGCTGAAGACCCGGCTTTTAAGCAAGAGATACACGTTTCGGGAATACACGATTGCCCCCCTGCACATCCTCGAGTCTTGAACCAAATTCAAAAATCTTCGGCTCCTCGGCATAAATTCTTCTTCAAAAATCGACTTTGGAATGTAATTTTTCAGAAATGTTACCATCGGGTATCAATCAAGTTTTTTAGAATCAATTTTACAGCTGAAAATGCTTGGCTCATTCACAAATCTCAATTCGGTCCTTGCGTGACAAAAGATGACATTTTTTTGACAGAAATTATAAACATTCAGATAGATTCATTCGTCTAGTATTTATCGTTTTGTCAGATGTAAGAGATAATTGTTGTATTTACAAGCAATTGATTGTATCTAAAATCTTACAAAATACAACCGAATCATTACAAAACGAGGTCACTTTTCGCCAGAGTTTCCTTCGATATTTCACTCAATTTTCATTCGTTTTTTCAATAAATTTACTTCCAAATCTCCTCGTCGTCGGATTCTAATTACGTTCCTGTGCCAAAATTACTCCGCGTAATATCAAAGTTCGGGATCAGAGATTTATCACCTCTTTTCATACAAGCTATGTAATCATCACTCACCGAGTAGCTCGCAGGACTCCGCGAACTTTTAGGACCAGGATGCAGGAAGGAGGCGTTGGAACTGTAACGAACGCCGCTCCTCAAGTGTCCCCATCCGTCCTCGATCTGCGGTTCTCTTCTTCGACTGAAATTAGCAAGGAATAAAACCTTCGATCACCGCAGAATTTTTTACCAAAGGATTAAATAACTTTCAAGATTTGAGGAACGAATTTTTACTGTAAAGGTCCCTCAATTCCGGTCAAAAATCGTAGACATCGAATAGAATTATCACGTTTTCTGCTAAGAAACACCATCTTGAGTATTTAAGTAACAGGTTTGTCATTTTTTCGAAAATTATTGAAACTGTTGTGATAATTTGATGCCTAAAAAAAATTTTACGTCGAAGCTCTGTAATTAAACTGAAAAAATATATTAAGCAAATTTAATTTTGCCATAATTATGAAATGTTAAAATATCGCAAACTGTAATTCGGCTAAGTAATTGCTTGAGGCAAATCTTCTTTTTACGATTCCGTAAAAGAATTTTACTAGAATATTTCAGCAAATATTAACGAATGAAATTTTTTTCACTGCAAAGTAATTTTCATGCAGTTTTCAAATCTTCAGCAAACGCGAATGTGAAATTGTTTATTTTTATGTAAAATTTTTGTAATCTAATAAATTCACAATACCAATTACTGTGACGATTTTGTTTGCTTCTTTTGCTATAAAAGTGCTCGAATTCCTATTTCTCCTTGGCAAAATTATAATAATCGACGAAGTTTCTCGGGTCCGAGAATACAAACGAACGAATCATTCATCGAAGTTTAACATTCTTGTCTGACCATTCCTGGACGGATTTACAGCACTTGCACGCATGACGTAACAACCCTCTGAGACTCGTCCGTTTATATATGTTATCCTATGAGTAAGCCTCGTATTTGTTAACAAAAATAGAAAGAGGGTTCAATAAAGAAACGTCAAAATTTAGGTAGAAGTTAATTGCAACGTGATTGATTACCGATGGATTCTTAATTGAAATCCTTTCAAACGAGACTCAAGTATATTTGAAATTCCAAGATATTTCTTCAACTAACGATGATATTTCTGAATCGCAATATCGATTTCGATTCACTGCGGTGATCTGTGCATGAATTAGCAGTCTTTAATTGAGAATTGACAAATTTATACACCTTATACGATGGAACAACAGCCAGGGAGATAAAATATGATTGATCCGAGCTGTCGTCGGATTGAATATTCGCCCTTTTCCATCCCTGGCGAGACGGAGCGAAGGAGAAAAATACATATAGATCGGTAAGTTGGAACGAAGAAGGTAAAAGGAGGAAAAGAGGTTCGAGGCTGCGCAATTATCTTCGGAATCTAAATTACAGCGGCGTTGCCGCGATAGATCCTTTTTAATTTTCCCTGCAACCCCCGACTCGTTTCGAGATTTCGCCGTGATGCAACTGCAGTTTCTTTCGACGTGAACTGAGATACGAACAGCCCGTAAAAAATCCCATGGCCCAGATGCTCGAGACCCGAAACGACGAGGCTGATGCGGCCAACTCTCGCCACTGACGATGATTGCTCCTGCGTCCATCTCGTGATTAAAAGCTAGACCTTCAGGGACCACGATAAACGCACCGTTGAAGCTACAAGCTTTCCCACAATTTCCGTCTGGCAGGAAAAAAATCTTCACCGATTCGAGCGAGATTTTTAAAATGAAATGACCAAGTCGTACAGAATAATCGGTACGATACGATATCGAATTTATTGCTACAGAAATATTTGACTTTTATAGGATTGTTGAATCCAAGAGTTCAGTTCGGGACTTAAAAAAGATAAAATGTTTGAGGGTGAAAATATGAAAAGTCAAATGAAAGTATCGGCAGAATAAATTTAGAAGTGTAAAAGATATTTAATGGGAATTCAAAAATGGAAAAATCTTATCGTAGAATTTTATTTACTTTACGAAAGGTACGTAGAATAATTAAATAAATATAGCATCGTTCAAATCCATGGGAAGATCAAAATGTAGAATTCCAAAACCTTGAATCCTCAGAATAAATGTTGAAGTGTTGACATGCGTAGAATTTTAATATACACGCAAGTCTAATTTGTTCAATTTCGAAACATATCGAAGTCAAAATATAAAAAGATGAAGATATAAAAGGCCAAAATAAAAATTCAATGTTTTTTTATAGTTCTATATTTTCAGTGTTCTACGTATCCAAAATGCTATAACAAACTAGATTTTGGCACGTTTAAAAATGAGATATTACGACCCTTCTTGAACCGTGTTGCCTTTCTACATTTAAACACCCCAGAATATTCCACTTTCAGGGAAAATAGTCTTTTTCTTCATCTCTCTCAAAGTTGGCGCAACGAATTTGAAGTCCGACCTGCCGAGTAATGATCCGACAAATAGACTATCAACCACTCAGCTTGAGACCTTAGAATCAAAGGGCAAAATCGATATAATCAAGCAGTAATCCCCAGAATTGCTTCCATCAATTCGATGTCAATACATCATTTCGAAAACAGATTCTGAAATACCTGCTCAAGTGACAGCTTTTCAGGGAAGAAGCTTCGGGCCACGTTCGAAGGGCAGGCGCTTTGATTTTACCTTGATACTCGATTACAACGGTGAGCGATGCGAAGGGGACAAAGTGCGTCTGGGTTCGTGTAATCAAACGTTACGTAGAGAAACGCACGAAACGAGACGTCTGCTTGTTAAAAACGTGACCCGCAACCCGCGAACGAAGCGGGGTTCGAAGGGCATGAAGATGGGAAGAGGGGATAAAGGGCTCGACCCGCGTGTTTTAGCGAGGGGTGCGCTCCACGACAGGATAAATTTCATTTCGTTTCCTGAAATTTCCATTTTCCCGCATTACGACCAAATTCAAAGCCACAGTACAGTATGTGACGAAAACCTCGAGGGCTTAGCCCCGCGAATAAAATTTCATCGAGTCGTCGCTCCTAACTGTGTAGGAAAAAATAAAACACGTCATTTTCCAATTTCACACGTTATAAAAGAAGTTTTCTGTGAAACTTGCCGTTCGGTGTCGCCAAACGATCGACCGAATCGCGCGAACCGTGGGTAACTTCATGTGCTGTCTTACCGACGCATCTCTCGTCCGTCGGTAAGCTAGAGCATCGGCGGACTGTGATCCTTCACAAAATTGAAAAAAGATGATATTGATACTGATTAACATCTATTATATCTTCAATTGTCGAATAATTGGAAACTAAAGATTTACTAGATAAATTTCCGACAACTCAATATGATATCACGATATTTCTATAGAAACATCTTACAATAAACCTATAGATATGATCTTTCAAATAAACATGCGAGTAAATAAAAGATCCCTGAGATGAGTATATTTCTCAGATTCTAGTCGTTAATTCTGAACCACCCGGTATAACGTGGAACATCAAACTCCATTAATTCGTGTTCGGACAGGATTCGGAATCCTTGATCCCGAATAATATTCTCAACTGGAATAAGTTAGTTTTTACTCTTTTTTTTTTCTCCGTTCTTTTTAATACTCTATGGAGGTACGATGAGCGAAGATACGCAGCCAAGTGTTTTGTTCACGTTGACGTTGATCTATTACACTTCTAGCAGACGATGATATACAAAGCTTCTTATCTCCGCTTGTAATCGTTAGTAATATTTCAGTTCTCGATTGCTATTTAACGAGAAATTTTCGTGCTTCGGAAACAAACTCGAACATTTTAAAACGTCAGAAGAACAATTGTACGGTAAAGGTATCGAATTACAACAACAAAACTTAAACTCTAAAGAATCTAGTTGGGTGTACTCGCTTCTTTGAAATATTGCTGTCAACAGATGGCGCTTCGCGTATCAAAATGCAAAACCTTTCCCGTTGCACGTATCTAATTTCCTATATTAAAACCCGTGAAAGTAACTCCCAAGAGTTTCGCAACGAACGTCTGAAGGGGATTGGAAAATCGTAAAATTTACTTTGCGTATACGGAAATCAGAGGTGGGAGTAATGCTTTTATCGACCACGTGACGGAATCTAAAAGCCTTCCCGAACCGAGCGAGAGATCATTCAGCCGTTATACGATAGTTAAATTCATTCGGTGTTCAGACGAGTGTTAAATCCGGGTGAAATGACCGACATTAGACGCAGGGATGGGAAGGAGAGCCGGATCCGAGAGAGAGAGAGAGAGAGAGAGAGAGAGAGAGAGAAAGAGTCCCAAAATGACTATCAATACACACGAAGCTTAAGGTACGTGGGGGGGAATTAATTGGTGAGAATCATCTGGGACGCCGAATCCCTCGGCTGCAAGGGTGTATCTCGCGTATAATCGCCCAAGAGGAGAGGAGAGGAGAGGAGAGGAGAGGAAGCGATCAAGCAATTTCGGGTCTTCCAAAGTTAGCTAATAACGAGCCCGAGAGTGAGGCGGGAGGGTTGCCACTCGCATAATAATAATCGGAGATCTGGTTTCCAGTCCTCCGTCTCTCCCCTTCAAAAAGCCTGATATAGACGAATGCAGAGGCCCGCATATTATCGCTTTTCCCTCAAAAAACCAATTTCAATTTCAATTTATACGCACCTCTGCAGCGTGTACCTACGGCAGGAGAGAAAGAAAGAAAAAAAAAAAAAAACAACAAAAACAACCATCAATTTTCGCATCTTCTCTTTCATCTCGAATCCGTTGCACACGTGTTATTACATTCATAGTTGTGTGAGCGTTGTTTTTATTTATTATTATTTTTTTTTTTTACGTGCAGGAATTCAAAGAATTTCATAAAAGCCACACGCATATACCTACAATAATAAACCGCCCATCAGGGAAAGTTAATGAAGTTTTTTATCTGCCCATTTCTGAAATCACTAACTGATATCAATCATCGATCAACTATCCAGCGTTGGAGTGATTTTTTGGTTTTTTATTTTTTCCACATCGCGTGTGTAATGGCAGGAAAATTTTATGCAGCAAAAAGGTGACTTCGGTTGTAAAAGGTCGTACAATTTTTTATTTTTTTATTTTGATATTTGCTGAATAAACACTCAAAACGCGTATATGCACTAAAAAGGAAATAAAATTGAAAAGGCCTTGTGTTTGATGGATACGCTCTTTCAGCACTGAAATGTATTTTTATTTTATTTATAAGATTTATAAAAGATATGAGGTCGCTACCGCTACTTTTCCGCTTCTTTCATAAGCGAAATGAAAAGCTTTGAAACGTAAAGATTCGTCGATTTGGGAAAGAGGATGTTCCGAATTTTTTTTTTTTTTTTTTTTATTTCTAACAAAATAACGTCAAGCGCAAGGGTATAAGGTCGTATCTACTAACATATAACCTTACACCATCAGTGTTTTATCGTTAATTGATCCACTGTTAAAAATTCAACGTATTCCAAAGCATCCTCACGTTTTTGACGTAAATACGTAGGAGCAACAAAAACGCCTAATCACATTTACGCGTGGTTAAAGGTCGTGTAATGGCGCATACGCCCTTATACCATTAGACGCGCGATATCTTATCCAATCGAATTAAGATCGAAAGTTAAAGATGCATTGGACGCGTACAGTCGAATAGAAAAATTATCGAAGCAAAAACCCGAGGTAATCCAAAGTTGGTAAAGTGATTTTTTTTTCCTACTTGACCAACTCAAGAAGAAATCTATCTCAGAAAAGTCCTAGGAAATTCGTTTACGAATGAAACGAGCTATTTTTATCACGACAATTGTACGAACTGTACGGATTTTGAGAAAAAAAGACGTTTTCATAACTATTGGGATTGTAACTTAGCAATGCGTGATCTGGTGGATGAAAATCAAACTAATGTAACCAGGCTGAACATAAAATCAAAAACTTAGGTTATGTGTGGTGATAAAATGGCGCCGACAGCGAAACTCTGACGTCGTGAAGACATTTTTCAATATAACACGTTGACTGTTTACGGTGGAAATGTAGCGTTACAACATTTTTTTCCTTTATTACAGAATGTCGTTCTGAAAAAATTAACTTCCGCTTGATCGGCTGATTCAGTTGCACTTCTGCGAACTTCGCCTTTTCGTTCCGACTCATTTTCTTTACCGACCGTGGTAAATAGTCGAATAAATGGTTGAAAACTGGATTAAGTAACAGACGCGTTTGCATGTGCGAAATAACAGCTAAGCCTCTAAGCGGGTTTAAAAAAAAAAAAGAGGTATTTGGGCGATTTTGCCGCAAAATTTCTGTCCGTCCCGTCAACGGAAGGTCGTAAAACAAGTCGTGAAAAAGCAAAGCTTTACGTCGGTGTTTTGCGAACGCGATCGTACAGCGTCGTTGGATGAAATGGACGGAATAAAGAAGAATTAGCAACACGTCGTCGATACGTGACGGTTTTTGTCATACTATTTAATTAAACATCGTTTGAGGTGAATTTCTGCCGAGAAATAAGTAATTAAAAAACAAAAAAAGTAACAATTAAATACAAAAAAATTCCAAAAAGAAAGAATCAAGACAAGCAGCGCTAAAATGAACACAAAGGTTGACTGAAGGTGACTTCAATAACCGCTTATGAAAACCTCGAATGGCACTCGGAACGACCGGCTGACGTTTTTTGAATTAATCTCTACTTCTCCGCTGAACTATAATTGACTTTTCGAATGAAGGTTTCCAGTGCAGCCGATGAACCAGTAAAACCATTTACGATCAAGACCCTGTCTGATCCAGGTATTCCTGCACAATTTAACGACAGTTCGGGACAGTTTACCATTTTATTTCTCTATTTTTTTTTTTTTTTACGTCCCATTTTATCTTCCACAGTTCAGACGCTTCGCTTCCTTTTTTTTTTTGATTGGAACTGCAGGATTGAATCTAGCTTGTCTGATTGGATAAATAGCCAATTTCGTTTATCTGTACAACGCGCAACGTGGCTTTGATATAAAAATTCGATTGAAAATAGGTCAATTCCAAAGTTTCAAATCATTGTAAAATTTTTGCAATTTTATCTATTGAATTTTTTGCAATTATTAGGTTGATAACCTCTGATTTGGCGAACATAAATCCCATGCAGAATTGGCTAGATTCTTATCCTGATTATTTTGCATTTATAATTATTTTCATCTAACAGTCCTTGGCCCTTTTAGTCACACATTTTACAACTCGATATTTTGGCCCGTATTTTGTTCACGCGGAATCTGAAGACAGAATTTGATAATTTCTCAATCCAAGATGGCGGATCCAGTATGGCGGATCCAACATGGCGGATGCAAAATCGAAAAAACGATCAAAATTCGATGATTTTCACGGAAACTCGTTACTCGAACGTTTTTGGGGTTATACGAAGTAAAGAAGATCGCTTGAAGTTGTAAATAAACTGAGACAAGGCTAGGATTTGGAAAATTTTTCAAGTTTGACGTTTTTGAGCATCCCACCGTGACTGACAGGGTTAACCCAAAAACCACGAAAAAAACTTTTAAAACATGTTTGTTTCGTATTCTGTTCTCTCGATAAAAATCGTAGAAAATTTGTCAAAAGAATTACCTTCGACGTGTTTTCTGACTATTGAAGGAACCGTAAGACAGACACGAAATTTTTTAAAATGGCGGAAGTAGCTCAGGGCGGTCGGAGCGTGCGAGCTGCCGGGTGGTCGTCAGTTTATTCACCCCCAGGATGAGGGGCGCCTTGTAGACGCGCCGCATGATCAGAAATTCACAGAATCTACGGTCTGTGTCCCGGCAATTCTCCGGAGAAATCGATAGTCTCCGACCTACCCCATCGTCTGAATCGATCGCCGAGAGGCCGACTCGGTGCGTTAAAGTAAATTCGCTGAAGACTCGGAAGTATATAATGTACCATTGATGCTTCAGGGTCAACAACATTTTTTTGTTTCTTCATTCAGTTTATATTAAAATAATTGAATTTTGATTCTATGGATGGAATAATAACCAAAATCTTCGTTTATTGTTTATAAACTTTTTGAGAGTTGATAAATAAGTCCTCAAGTTTTTGGTTGATCAGTGGTTACGAAAAACATCCAAGGCTTATTTATCAACGTAAAAAAGACGAAAGCAAACATTCTAAGTAATAAATTAATATTTTGGTGATTATCCGATGCATGGAATCAATATTTATTCGTTTAGATAAAAATCCAAAGAAAATGAAAAAAAATAAAAAAATTCCGTCAACCTGTGATTAATTATTATTTTTTAATAAAAGTAATTTAAATGCAAAACTGAAGTTTCTTTAACTGTTATTTACAATAAATGTTTGAGAAAATAGGTATTTTTTCTTACAATCCGAAATATCGTTCTGGTTTCTACAAAAGCAAACTTCATCCCAATAAAACTATTTTTTCTTTTATTAGTTATATGAAAGAAACTAAAAATTTGACATCTAGAATCCGAACTCAAAATTCACGTTTACCGGTATCAACATCGTGGATTAGGCATATGACACGTGACGTCGAGAACACAGGAATTTGGTCTGCATAGATAAGTATTTTTTCTTATTCTGTTTGTTGTTTTTTTTTTTTTTTATTTCTTACACGATGCTACAAACGAATATCAAATTTCTGTGCACATTTCAACTCGTTTTGCTCTAGCAGTGAGAAAAATTTCATCAAATCTCTCAACACGTGCAACTAAAAATACGAACTTAATCGTAAAAGTTCTTTTACAACATTTTTTTCCAAAACTATCAATTCACGAACGAATCGAGTTCTTTTTTTTTTTTTACACAAAATACGTGTGCGCGGTAAGTAATATTGTACATAAAACGATCGCAAAACGTGAAAATTACCGATATTCCTAATATGACAAACTTGGATAAAAAAAGCTCATATTACTTTATTTTCTCAGCCTCGTTCATTTAACTCTGCATTCACCCGGTATAAATACCGTCCAAAGTACGCTCAAAGTATACTGTATATACGCATATAATAATAAAATGAAAAAAGTAAAAGAGAGTGAAAATAGAAACAAAAAAAAAAACAAATTTCAGTGAAAAACATAATCCATCGTAAATTAATTATACTACCCGTCGCTCTTTGTCGACTCTCTCGACTCTCTCGGCTGGCTATTTCGGTCCATAATTCGAAGCGCGCACAGAGCCGTAGTTATTACAGGTATACACTATGGAATAACCATGTGTAGGGTATATTTAATGAGCAAATATATATAAATATATGTATATATATATATATATACACATATGGTATAATAACAGACAGTGTTTGCTCGTGTCGATTATCCTCAAGCGATTTGACGCTTTGCTAATGTGCAAACGTGCGTTTTAGGGGTGATATTACGAGTTAAAAGAGCAAGAGAAAAAACGAATCGTCCGAGAGACGAGAGTTGGGGGAAAAAAAAGCTCTTTAAACGCGTCACTTCGCTTGCAAAAGCTTGCAGTTCTCACGACACTCTGTGTATTATACACAGTGCATAATTTTATTTTACGCTCGCTTCGACGTTTATAGAGAGACGTTTAGCCAACTTCACGGTATGTATGTTTTAAGTTCGTGCTGTATTCCTACATTTACCGACCGAGCAAACCCAGCATTTTTCTTCCTCTATTAAATAAACAAACGAACGGAAAGGATAACTTTCATTTACGAAATTATTGTAATTCCCAGTTCTCGTCTAGTGACCTCAATATTGCAGGTGAACAGTCTCACGGTGTAAATTTTTTCTCCTCACTAATTCTGGAATGGCGGAAAGTATCTCAGCTATGCACTTTTTGATCCCTGAAATACGGGAAATTTGGGAATAGTAACGCGTGTGAAAAAATCACACATTTTTCGTTAACGTTTTTTTTGGATACGGATGACCTTCCCGAATATCGCTAAAAAAGAGCGACGCATCGTCGAAATTTGAACCTTTTCCGATCGTTTGTTTATTGAATACAGGAAGAAAAAAGGTGAGCCTGCTCGGTCGGTAAGGGTAGGCGTATTACACGACCCTAACGGAAAATGCCTCACGGTAGGAACGTGAAATAGGGAATACCCTTGGCAATGGATATCCCTGCTATGCAACATTCTGCGTTACATACATAAATCCTGCAGGGAGCTGGGGAGACATTTTGCATTCGCAGGTGTCTTCGCGCTCTTAAATAAACCCATAAATTTTCCAAGCCCCGTATGCAGCGAACTTCCCACATAGTCTGAAAATATTTTTCACGAATGCAGTTAAAGTAACTGCCAGCCATTAGCGTGGAGAAAATACTTGGCAATTTACTTGGAACATTTGGAGAGATTCGTTTTGGCACCAAATTTTGAATCTTCGAGTTACAGGAATGAAAAACAATTTTGTCAAGTCTTTGGTCAATTTTAACTGACTGTGTTCGGTTTCATATGCTAAGAAAAAAAAAAGAACCGAAACCATAGAAGCATATACCAATAATATAAATTTTGATGGTTTTATCTGTTTTTAAATTATAAACAAGTCGTACAATGTTTGATTTTTGTTTCAATTATTTTAAGGTCCATTCAACAAATGACGGAATCACTTGTTTAGCAACTATTTTTTACCGATTTCATGATATTTGATTTGAAAAAATACATTTTTTAACATTAAAAGAATTTGTACAAAAATTCTCAACTATATTCATCTTTAAATCAAACATGTTCAAATAACGTTTAGAAGGTGAAATAATTTCTTTCAAATATTCTATATTAATTATATAATATTACTTCATAATATTAAAGAAAGTATTAAAAAAAAATATGGTTATCCATTTTAAAATGACCGAAGACATAAACCAAATATTCTTAAAACAGGAAAAAGCGTGAAAGTACGAAAGAATTCCACAAATAATTCATAGCTCAAAAACGACAATTGCAAAGGAAAAAGGAGAACAAAAAAAAGAACAAAAATTCCAGCGAAGTTAACATCCCTTGTATGATACTCAAGAATTTTCATTTACTTGGAAATTGAATTTGTGAAAAAGAAAGAAGAAAAATACGTCCGACACAATCATCTACCAAGTAATTTGACTTTCCCGAATGGATTGCAAGCGAATTTACCCCGTGTTAAATATTATTGCTGTAAACATTTCACCAGGAAATGAATCTAACCAGCAAAAAACTGAAGAAAAAAAGAAAAAAAAAAGGAGAGAAACAAAGTGAAAAATGGAAAAAGAACTCCTCCTTCCAGATTGCATCATTTCGTACGATGCCTTGGAGCTTTCGTCGGCTGCACTGAATTCCTGGACGCGCAGTGTATGGATGTATATGTATATATACAGGTTTGTACAACCCTTCAAAGCCTCTGCAGCAACGTCTGTAAAACGTATCGGGCGAAGGTGGCGCGGTAGTGATAAATAACGTCAGGTGGGTTGGAGGAGGAGGAGGAGAAGTAAGGTAGAAGGTAGAAGGTAGATTGGAGGTGCACTCGATCTCGAGTCGGAGACATACGGCCAAAGTCTGTATAGGACGCCACACACCCGGAAGCTCGGTTCACTCTGACTCTTGTAGATACTTCGATTCGGAGATTAAAAGGCACGTTTGCACCTCGACGGAAGTGAATTAGAAACGAGGGGAAAATTGGGAGCGGGGATAAAGCGAAAATTATACAAATTACACGGTAGGAGCGGCAAATGTATGGTAAAAAAGAAGAAAAAAAAAAGAAAGGAGTCTCTCTTCGAATTTTTCGTAATAATTTTTACAATACAAAATTATATTCAACTTGACTTTTCGTTGACTTGTTTGTCGTGGACGTGCGAATTAAAAATCACGAAAATACTTCTTTCAATCTCATTTTCAGTACCATAATACAGGTTAATAATATATATGCACATAGCTCGTGAAAATCACAGAAACAAAATATTGGAGAAGATGGATTTTTTTTTTTTTTTTTTCGGTCGATGGGTAGAAGATAATTGAGATAAGGATTTTCCTTTGATGTTTCGAATTACAAGCTGGAGGCTGAACGCGATGATTGATTGAGAGAATAATTCGCTACAATTCGATTTCAATGCTTTACGGATTATTACGGGCTCTGCGTAGTTCTGTGTAGGAATGAATATAATCAATTTTCGAAAGACAGAATACCGAGTGATAATTTTTTAGATAATTGAAATTTGGTGAGTATTTTCTTCTCGCAATTGCAAAAGATTGTGTATATATACACGCGTAAGATAAGGGAGAACTCTCTTGCGAGTTTCGGGGGTTGAAGCGCGGGTCGTTTCTTCAATTTAAAAGTTGAACCTGCGAGGGTGAGAAGAGAATAGAAATTTATACAGAGAGAAAAAAATGAGAGAAGGGTTCATGCAGAACAACAACGGCAAGGGTGCAGAAAATTTGGTGGTACTGGGAGGATGAAATAATAAGCACGAGACGAGGTAAGAATATTACTCGTGAATATTTTTTAAGGATTGCTTTTGTTTGTCAATTATTTACGTACGCGCAATCATTACATTACGGTATAATACAAAATTTCAAGATCGGTGTTTATTACCCGTGATAATTAATTACAAGCAAAATCTGTTACACGTTACGTTTATATATATAGCTGAAAATGATTGAGGGTAATGTAATTTTAAAGCTGAAGTTTCGTCGTATCTTTTTCCTTTTTTTTTTGTAGTCTTTTCTTTTGCACCTACATTTATTATCTGTATTCCGTATTAATTAGTGTTTTATCGTTAAATAAGCGCGAGGCGGTTGGAAATCGGTAAATGATTTTGCCCGCAGTTAAAGAGTCGCGTGTACCTATACTCTTAAGGTGAAAAGAAGAAAGAAAAAAAAGAAACTGAATAAATAAATAAAATTTTCCATACAAGAAAATATTTGTGAAGAAAATTTTACTTGAGATACAATTATTTTCATTAAAACTATTAAATATATTTTCAAATCGATAAAATATATGCCAAGGTATATATGGAATAATTATTATCTGAGATCGAACAACTGATTTTTTCAGTCTAAACAATATCGCGAAAAATTTCAGGTTGCAGTAATAATCATCATCGCATAACTGAATACAAAACCGTCAATCCGAACACTTCCAGGGTTGAAAAAAGGTCGACCAATTGCTGAGAAAAATCGTCGGCTACATAAAGCGATTCAGCAAAATAGTAGGTACGACATTATCCCGAGCCTCTGATTCGATTCGTTCACCTCGCCATTCAACTCGAAGGTGGAGGAGGAATGGGAAATATTGCGATCAAGACGGAGTCAACTTTGTACCACATAAGCAGAAGATGCGTATAACAGTAGGACCTCGAATCGTAGTCGATTAAAACGGTCCATGGTTCGATTTACAGAGAACCGAAATTCGATCCCGAATAATTAATAAGTAGAGTTAAAAAATGTTTTCATATTTCCCGCAAACGCGGAAAAAAAGTGTTACTTTATTCCCGCAAAATGAGGGAAAAAAGTTAAGAGGGAATAATATCCAACTTTTCTCCCGCTCTACAGGTCAAAAAAGTAACATTACAGTCGAGTCGGGAATAATATCACATTATGCAACAAGGGAATAAAGGCGACTTTTATTCCCGTGTTACATATAAGACTTTATTTCCGACTCAACTCAGGGGCGCAATATTTACTTGAAAATTGGGACTCTTCAATCGGACTCATATTTCCCGCTGATTTGGATTTGCTTTTTTGACCTCGAAAAGCGTGACGAAATTGGCATATATTTCCCTAAAACGCATTTGAGGTAAAAAAATTTAACATTACAGTTAAGTCGGTAATAAAAATTCTTTCTCTTTACTGCGGATAGTTATATTTATCACATGAATTCTTTGGTGAACTTTTTCTTTTGTTTTTTTTTTGCTAAACGACACCTACAGCCTTTTTTAATTCTTCTCAATTATCCGATTCGATTTACATAGTTTCGAATAAAAAAAAATATATATATATACACATATAATCAGCCCGCGGACGAGTTTGAGAAAATCGAGGTTCTACTGTATGTAAACACGAACCGTCTAGCTGTAGATCGATTTGCTGCGGGCAAAACGGCGGCCGTCTGACCAACGACTTGGTTCTACTACTTGCGGCGTTATCCACGTTACCTCCGAACTCCAGGCTCAAGGGACATAATCTTATTGATGGTCAAAATCGAAACGAACGACAATGGATTCGCCCATTCCGCGGGTCGGGTTCCAAGGGTCAAGCTGAAGGAGGGAGAGAAGTGTCGAGAATTGCGCGGGAAGCCGGTAAAAAAGTTGGGCAATAATTCACGAGAAGAGGATTTTCTTTTCTTTTCTCTTCTTTCTCTTTTCTTCGGAACAGAAAAATTTATTAACGATTCGTCGTTTATTTGTGGCAATTTTTTTGTAACCCAGGGTTGGAAATTTTGTATTTAATTATCTGTAGCTGACGCGGTACATTTTGGGGATCAATTAATTAGCCGATCTGATATCGCGCAGGAAAGAATTGCAATTAAGAATCGAGGCGGAATTAATTTTTCTTTTCTCATCCCCTTGCGGTTCTTTCCTTTTCCGCAAACTCTGTTTTTTTTTTTTATCCATTTTTTTCTTTTTTTTTACACCGCGGTGCAATTAAAATCAACTGCAAATCGAAGTCGTGGATATGATATATTTATACCGGAATGAGACTGCGATATTGAAGTGAGAAAAATCTCGAAGCTAGGACATAGCAGCAAATGGGGGGGGGGGGGGGGGGGGGAAGGGGGGCAAGGAGGAAGGATATATAATCCTGGCGGAGGGTGAATAAATTTAATTATAAGATAAGAAAAGAATTACCAAGTCAAGGAGGAGAAAGATTTTGTCCCATTTATGTGGAGAAAAAACGAGGCGTAATAATAATGATAATAATAACAATAACGTTAATACGAGGAAAAAATGATAAAGGAAAGGCGACGCATTGAGAAAAATGAAAACAGAAAAAAAAAAAAAAAAAACGTTTCGGCTTCTCCGAGGTGATAATCGCGTGCTTTTAGCGATATGTACGCGTTCAATGGAACGTTTTAACAATCGTAATGGTTGGCATAAGACGGGATAACGTTGCGAGAAAAAAGTGAAATAAGAAAAAAAAAAAAAAAGAAAAAGAAAACTGAGGCAAAACCCAGCTGCCGTATAACAAAGGCACGTTTTTATCTGATTGTGAGTGAATTTTATTATCAATCGCTACGACGCGCGTCTAAAATCAAATTATGAGGATTTTTTCATTCTTTGTACAATCTTCAATTCAATCTGATTTATACACTTTTATGTAGATTTGGATTTTTATTAGACAGACGGGGTAATTCCGCAGAGTTGATATTAGAACCTAACTTTCTTTTTCTTTCTTTCCTTCGATATTTATCTATCAAAGATGTTTCATGCCGTTCTTTTTTGCATAACTTTAGGATATTCTAGATAAATTCAAAATGGCAGATCAGATATCGCTTAGAGAAAACGAAAACCACCACAATTTTTCCGAAAATTAATGTTTGTAAACCTTAAGAGTCGACTCTTCTAAAACTGAGTGCGAAATATCGATTTTTAAACTGAACGATCCAAGTTGGGCAACCAAAAATTCAGAATTCGTAAAGTTCGATTTTTATCTAACAAAATCCTGCACTTTCTAAAACTCTCTTGATATTTTAGATCCGTGGTTTGAATTTTGCAAAATCAAGGTCAGCTTTTGGTATTTCTAACTATATAGCAATTTTCGTTAAAAAGTTACACGATTCAAAACAGAATTCGATCATTGTTTGACCGAATTCGGTTTCAAATTGCATTGAGACAAATCCCATTTCCAAAAATCAGTCCAATGCAGAGTGCCTCATGTTCAATGTATTGATAAGTTCACGTCATACTAAAAGCAAGTCATTCATTTCTGTAGATCCGAAATATCAATTTTGAAACGGTGAAGATCCAATATTGTAAATTTAAAAATTAGAACCACTGATCCGAAAATCATGTGGAAATAAATTTTTCGCTTTTTAATCCATATTGACGTTCCGCGTTTTGGGAATTATAATTTCAACGACAGATTTCGGAAAAACTCGAAGTAAAGCGCTTTGAAACGAAATTCAACAAAAATGGGTTTACAATTTATCAAAACACAAAATGGCTGCCGCCAAAAGTTATCAAAGGGTTGTTTCACTCCCTTAACCAAAAGTCGGACAGTTACAAACGAATATTTCTAGCCATTTTTATCATCACAATTCCCGTACTATTTTATCAAAATCAGAAGGAGACCCTTATATAAGGCGTTCTCCACCAATTCAGCCACTTTTTTTTAACCCTCTCGGATCTGTTCCATAATTGGTTATACAGGAGTACTACTTAAAGGTACTCTCTGTGAATTTTTTCCGATTTTTGAACTCACTCGTTTCGGAAATTATGGTTTTTTTTTTTGAACCCATATATCACGGAAGTTCAATCTCGGGCAAATCGGGCAAAAAGAAATTTAACAAAAGAATGTTATTTCTTTTCATAATCTATTTAATGCGATTTATGTTATATTTTTAATGCCATCAAAAAGACTTGTTTTCGGCAAAAAAAAAAAAAAAAAAATAGAAAAATATCGAGATCGACGATGCCAAAAAACGGCCAATATCAACCCGTATAATAACGAATTTTACTCACACATTCGTTGTCGACGATTCATCCTCCTCGAGGTTTTCGGGGGCTGTAAGAGCCGGCAGACTTGAGGCCTCGAAAGGGGGCCGAGTGAGGTCTGAAAAACGACCAAAGGGGATAAACAATTCGATATGAATGTCAGGTCGGTCATTTTGAGCCCAGGTTTCCTCACCTATTCTCGAGTCATAGTAGTCGCTATGACGTCCGAAGGGTGGAAGGGTCTTTTCCTTGCGGGTCGATGTCCTTTTTCTGGGGCCGAAAGTCGCCTGCAACGAGAATACGAAATGGAGGTCGGTGATAAGACGAGGTAACGACGCCTTCCGATGGCGTGTCTCGATGATAATATTTACTCAGCTACAAGCTCGCATCATGACGACGTCGTAAATCGACCCAATTTCAACCTCCGTACATAGGGTACCATCGATAAAAAAAGATTCGTCTAAATGTGCAAATTTATTTTACAGGTGAGAGATGGTCGGTGATAATCTAGGTTAACCCCATGTCATGCTTACATTTTTCCTTACCTACGATTTACTTGAAATTCTACACAAATTGGCATTCGGGGTCGCTGATTACGAATCTGAACTCGAAATTCAAAAATTCACAATGGCTGACACACAAAAACAAGAAGAAAAATGTTGACAAAATTCAGTAAACTTTTTATCGTTTATGTATAAATTGGTATTCGATTAGCAGAAAATTGTTTTTTCGTGATGATGTACAAAGAATTTCGACCATTTGTTTATATCTGCCATTTTCAAATACATGATCGGGTGTACAGTATGAAGTAATCGCGATGTCCGAATGGAAGAAAGATATGACAAAGGTGAAATCATCGCGAAATCATCAAAAGTCGAACACTCAAAAACTGACAGCTATGCCATTAAATGCGCAAAACTTTAAGACAGAGTCATGGATTTAATACTGAAACGAAAAAATATTGAACTTGGGGTTTCAATTCGCAGGATATAACCAAATATCTACTTTCGTTAAACTTAGGTATTATTAATAACGGATGTATCATACATGCAAAATGAGGTGAACTTTTTTTAGTACGAATATGGGTATCAATGCGGTTCGATAAGTCTACCAAACGTATAAATCTGGTTGTGCGGGTCCGAAGGGATCAAGTCACTGGAAATCTCGGTTTAAAGAAATATTTTCAATAATATTAGACGTTCCTCAAATCGTCTAATGTACTTCTAAAGAACGTTGCTTTTTTCCACGTGACGTACTCAGACGATAAAGAAGACGGAATAAAACCCTAAAGCTTGTACGCAAGATGCCCAAACTGAAAGAAAATTTTTCCTCCTTTCTTATTTGGTCTGAAAAGTTTATTCAATACAGAATCAGTCCCGTTTTCAACGGTCAGTTTACAGACTAAAAAACAATTTCAGGATCGCAAACCTAGTTTCGTACAAACACGAAGAATTACACAAGTACGTTAAAGAGATTCTCTTTGTCTCTGTTTCTTTGACATGTACACTGGAACGGAATTTCCTATTTGCTTTCATTTATATACATATGTAAGTTGAAGCCTCGAAGCCCTGTATTCTCAGGAGTTCCCAAACTCAAATTGAGTTTTCTGGAAATTCTCTGGACTCAAAGAAAAAATTTCAAAGGGCTGCCTGCTCTGGATCCGATTCTCTCTTTGAGTCGCATCACTCATAGATCATGGGTCCCGACCCAATTATCCGACTTTTACCGATCAAAAGACGGTATACAGAGCGTCATTCCTTTCGAAAAAAAACAACATGCAAAGAGAGGTAAAAAAAAGGTCAAGGAAAAGAATTTTCTTGAATAAGTTGGCGAGTTGACGAACCCAGGCTTCATTTCAATTGCTTGGTGCTAAAAAATGTCATAAAAATCGCAAGGAAGGCTTGTTGGAAAAATGAGTTACCAATTGTCGTGACAATACTTAAGACACATGGATATAAAAAATTTTAAGAGCAGATGGATCTTACTTCCAAAATAAGACAAGCTAATATTTGACGAATAGAACGTTTCTCACAATGTATAATAAATAAATACTGAACTGAATATTTTCATGCCATGTAGATCGGGAAAGCATTTCATACAATTTCTTGAATATGATTTTTGAAACAAGTTTTCTAAACAAATTGAAGAAACGAAACAAATTTGGCCACTCGTGGCGCTACTGATACTTGCGCTCGGTCTCTATCGGAAAATGTCCCCATGACGTCAGTACTTGGTTATCGGCGCCATTTTATCACCACATAACCTAAGTTTTTAATTTTAATGAAGGAAAATCGAATTCTTGGTGTTTAAAATTACTCGTGTCACATGGATTAATTAAACATAATCAACAATCTACCTGTTAATCTACCATCCGCACGAAAAAAACACGATCAAAGATCAGCTCTCAGCCTGGTAACATTAGTTTGATTTTTTTCCACCAGATGACGAATCGCAGAGAGCTTCCCATGCTGCATTTTTTCTCTTTCTTCGGTCAAAATTATCGCAACTTTTGACTATAATAATTCGATAAATATCTAGTTATACGTTAACTATAGGAAAAATATCGATTCTCACCCCACCAGCAACCCCCTGAAGTAGTCAAAACAAGCTTCGCGGAGCTCGCATGCATCGGTCAGATCAGCAACGGTGCGAAATCGTTGCGTGTGACGTTCGCCGCGGATGACGAGCAAACGATATTATCCCGAAGCCTTGCAGCCTAGACGTCTACATAACTGCCACGCCAAGGCGATCGATCGATTAGCTTTAGTGTAGGCTGGTACATACCTTCGCCGAATGGATGTTTGCGTCTCGGCACGTACCAGCCAGCACCGTGGGTATATCTCGAAGTACCTGCTGTCTATATTCCATGTAGTATCGGCTCGAATGGCGAGGGGAAAAGTGGGCCGGAGGAGCGGAGGCGGGGATTTTACGTAGAAGCTCTGGGGGATGATGATTATTTGATCGGTAGTCACGCGCTAATTAATATCGCCCCGATCCCGAGCCTCATCGTCCTTGTTATTCGTCATCGGTTCATTTTATCGGGAGTTTTCGACAAAGGTTCTAAACGCTAACTATCTTGTGCCGGCAGATAGGCAACCGAAGTCACTCGGGTCTCACACGCTGTAATTATGTCATGTGGAACTGAGGTTGCCTATCGACCGGCGCAAGATCGTTAGCGTCGTTAACCTTCAAGGAATCCTACAGATATACCGTTCGAGTAAAACCAATTCGTTTCAATTCGACTCACCCCTTTCTCTGTAGGAGCTTTAAAATTTAGTAACGTTACCGCGATGGAACAGTGAAGCAAATATGACTGTTTTGTTATTTTAGAATGACTTTGAAGGTGTTGATTTTCTAAATCGTCAGTATGTTTCGCTATTGTTATAGTTTTACTTTGAAATAAACTTTTTTCTAAAAAATGCATCGTCACCTTAACCTTGGAAACTTCAACCCCGTCTTTCTCTAAATTTTTCATAAAAATATTGACCATTTTTTTTTTCTCGTCAAAAATTGACCTTCCCTGATTAACTTCTCACTCATATATCTTCTCGGGTCACGAAACTCCATAAATTTACCATTTTTATGGGAAATTCAAAACGTGCTATTACCTAGTTTTTTAATAGAATTTCTCGTAGAATATTGTGGTTTTCGTTATATATCTGCTAGGTTTTGAACTTGTCTTCAGTAACTTTACTTTGTAAGAGAAATGTGACGTCTAACCATGTTTATGGAATATAATTTCGTACAAATTTTTCGTAGATATTCATAATCTTACAGAGAATCGTCATTTGAAATCGATATTTTTTCTGCGCGACTCTATAGAAAACACAATTTCTGTGTTTCTGAGTTTCAGATTTCCTCGATAGGTGTAAAGCCACATCCAAATTTCATCAACGGCTGTGAACATAATGAGATGAGAAAAGAACGACAAAGAAAAGCTCGAGTGTCGTGCAAAGAAACAACGTAAAGTGTTTTCCTGTGCCTGATAGTCTTGAGAGAGAGGGTTTTAGTGTTCACGTTGCGCTTCGCCAAACTCGTACAATTGGCTTATCGGTTCTTTGTGTCTCCGTAGAAAGTTGCCAAACTCGTTGATCATAATTCCGAGTATAAACAAGCCTGATTAAATTTAGCGAGTCTGCAATTTCTTCGATACTGCAGCACGTTTTAAACTTTCAAGGGGTCAATTTGTGTAACGCACACGCGATAAGAAAGAACCGAGGCTTTTTACAACTTCTTTTCAACTACCTACTCGTCGGAAGTAAGTGTACAATTGAATAAAAGTTAAGCGTATTATTAACTTGACAGGTTATACGCCATGCCGTGTTATTTCGTCGATATGTTGTATCGACAATTTAACATGCATATCGGTATGCGCCTGCATTTATGCAACTCAGGCTCCTCCTTACCGATCGAAACTTGTTTCACGATCGACGATTGCAGAAATTAAGAGACAAATGTCGATCGGCAAAATGTGTTCCGAGTTGTCGGAATTCAGGCGGAGATCGACAAAATGTATCCTGAATTGCATAAATGCAGGCGGATCTACCTTGCAAACAACCTACTATATAACATAGGTATACTTGAAATCGTGAAGATTTATCTCGAGCCTCGTCAAGGCCAGTTGATAATTAGTCCCTTGAATTCAGAGGCGTAAGAAATGGCGAACAAAACGATTATAAAAAGGTTGCAACGAGGTGAAAGAGCCACGTAGAGTCTCGGCGGTGGATTAAGTTCTCCGCGAGATCCGGCGAACGTCTGACAAAGAGAAAATTAATGCAAGTGACGAAAGTACAGGAGGGGATTCTTCAACCCGAGAAACAGCAGCCCCGAGCAAGTATAAGAATTCGCAAGAGTCAGTGGCGCCTGCTATATACTCGGCGACTCTCCACAGCCACTCGGAATTACGCGTTCTCTCTCTTAAAAAGCCCCGTCCGCCCACCATTTGTATGTCAGAGAATCGGGACTCGTACCCCCTAATAACCCTAATGTAGGGCTAATGGTGCCTGGTTCGCCCACGGTCTGCGAGTACTTGGGGCTAAATACTACCGCACCACCCTCTTACAGATTAAATCGTAGCGTTTCGCCGGTAGAAAACGATTTAAAGAGAGGAGAGGGGGGGGGGGGGTGGTTTACAGTTTGGTAGGTCTAAAATCATATCTATTTTTAGGAGTTTTTTTTTTTTTCTTTTTTTTTTTTATTCAAAGAGTATCAAAACACTTGGAGCAACTTGAGTTTGAGGGCTTCGTTATTTATATTATTTATAGTTTCAACAACATTTTAGAATTTTTCCATTCAAATCAATAACAGAATGGCGACTTGACGCATATAAGTAGCGAACGACCACATTTTCAATCCGGTGGGGCAGATTCCTCGATTAATTTTTATCCGACCGACTTAAAATTTTGACACAATCTTTGAAACTTGTTTATCGTTTCGAGCTGGTGGCTAGATTTTCGAATTTCGATCCCAGTATTTTTTTATATATATTTTTTTGAGCAATTTTTTGGTCGAAATTCGAAATTTTTTGTTCATCATCGTATGTATTTGAAAAAAAAAAATCTTCCATCAGTTACAAATTGGACAGTGATGTCAGGAGAAGCGCCACCGCAAAAGCCGTCGAGTTCGGAGTCGTTGGCTACTTATATGCGCCATGCCGCCATTTTGTCATTGATTTGAATAGAAAAATTCTAAAATGTTCTTGAAACTATAAACAATAAAGGCCTCAAACTCAAATTCCTCCAAGTGTTTTATGGATCAATGGGGACGCACATTCACCGATCGCAATCAATTTCCACTATGTGATTGAATTAAGTTTTTTTCAAATAGCCACTTTACCATAAGAACTATGATATACATAGTGACTTGAAACTTTACTATTGTGAAAGTTCGGTAACATAATCATTAGTATGAATTCCAGTAGAATCCTAGTATTCCTGTTTTATCACTAAACGATGTACCGACCGAGTAACTAAATCGTACGTCACACTTCTTTCATTTTCGAGTAACGAAGTCGTTTCAAACTTTGGTAAATGTAGTATAGTTTATCCAATCCAGCTCGTACCATCATCAGGAAAAAATAGAAAAATTGACTTAAATACTGTGAATACACTCGCAGATGATTGTAATTCTAATCTACAGTCAAGTCCCACGTACATTTCGTATCTTTTTTACGGATTTTCAGCTCGATTATAAAACCTATGATTTTTTGAAAGTTTGAAAAAACGAGAAAAATTCATATATGTACATAATTTGCGAAATTTATTTGTAAAACTTGAAGGTCCAAGACTCTGCGAACACCCTTAAAGGAGGTACAATTTTTGCCTAGCAGAATTCATAAGAGCAAACTTCACTCCAATCACAGCATGCAGACTGCATCGTTCGATATCTCTACGCTAGCATTGTCCGCAAAATCACGCTTATAGATCGTTTCATGAATTATTCAAACCAACCGATTACTATACATGCCCATACGTGCACATTGTGCAGGAAATGGAGATGGATTGATTCCAGTTAATAAAAAGAGATCCGAATGAAAAACACTAATTCGCTGCTTATAGCGAGTACTGCAATTACTATTCACCTTGTCATTTGCATCAAAGATTCTTAAGCTGATTATTTCTACAGTGAAAACCACTCACGATACTTCAATCGCAGAAGATTGAAGGATCGATAGATCTAGATACGCAGATCAATTTAATCACCTAATTGTGTATACCTACTTTGGAATAAAACGGTAGAATACTGATCAGCTTCCAGATGGAATCCATTGCAAAACTTATTGCAAATATTTCTTATGGTGTGAATTTTTATTCACCGTTCATGAGACGGGTAATTTTTATTTGCTTCTCACTCACTCATCGTTTTACATCAAAGGTTTTCATTTTCAAGTAGATACTAAACTTCGAAACTGGTTAAATACACAAAATTTAATCACAACCGCAAAATGAGTATACACACATATATATATATATACATATATTCGCATATTCTTCGGATTCCTTATCGGTAAAGTTTTATCTAAAAATTGATAAAAAAAAAAAGAACGAAAAGAAAAAAAAATGTAAGATATCTTTTGATCTGACGATTCTTCGGCATGATTCAAACCGAAGTAATTTTTCACCGATCAATGTTGCATTACACATTTTTTTCCACCACGTGGCATTTTTGCACCGGCTCTCATCGAACGACGCTGAGAAAGAATGGATTCTTAAACGTCTCGCGAGACTGACCGAGACACGCAGACTGAAAGAACGTCCGGATGTAAATAACATTATAATACTACCGGCGTGTTTTCCCGGTTGCGATAGTGAATCACGGTCCGCGTTGTGTGTAATAGGAAGATTTGAAAGTAGCAGAAGCGACGCGGTGACGAAAAAAAAAAACGGTTACTCCTTTCCAGAGGATCCGTATATAGGGCATTCCCTAGCAACTCGACCAGCTTTCAACCTCGCGATTTTTAATTTGGTTAAAAAAAATTTTTGTTTTTACGATAATAACGATAAATAATGTATAGTCGATTCTCCAGGATCACCGATATTTTCAGTGTTAATTGTTTCCGGAAAATTTGATTTCTCGTGATGAACATTTTAAGTTCAGCTTCGGTATTAAGTACGTTTTTCTCTATTTTTCTTTGTTTTCGACTCTGTAACGAGCATGTTAATCGATTATAAAAAGGCAGAAACTGGTTTTGAGCAGAAGATTTGACGAAAGTGTGATTAAGAATATTGAAAAAATTTAACATCACCTCTTTAACATAACTTCACAAATTGCTTCCTACAGAGTAAATATATTTAACAATTTTTCAAAAATCATAGAGATTCGAAATCTTCAAAAAACTTGAGAAAAAATGGTTTCATCTTAAAACAAATTTTAATAATATGGGGAAAAAAAAAGAAACTACCAAGAGCGTTGACAAATTTTCGGAAATTTCAAAAAAGACGCGGTAAAATTCTTTCAACATCTCGATAACAGCGGCATAAAAAACATAAAAACAAAAAAAAAAAGAAAACCCGCAAACCAGGCGTCGGAAAGTCCGCACTTTGTTTCCGCGAAATCACTAGGCTTCTGTTGAGCATGTGTGCGTCCAACACCGACAAACGGCGTAGTTTTTCACAGGGTGAGAAGGGGAAAATTCCCGTTGGGAGCCGAACGAACCGAGGCGGCGACGACGAACTTCGGTCGATATTTAATTATCCGCGAGGCGAAATTTCTCGTAATTGGATCTTTGCACAAGAAACATTATACATACATACATGTGTGTGTATCTGTTTCAGTGTGTGTGTGTGTGTGTACACTGTACAGGTATACATATAACAGGACCAGCCCCACCGCCACGCGATGCGAATAAAAAGGAAGAGTGAAAAAAAAAACACATTTTTTTTTTTTTTTTTTACTTCCCTCCATCTATGACACGCGATTATGCGCGAACAGGTGGTGGGTGATGTATGTAAACGTACGTTTTAGTAATAAACAATAAAAACCATCTTATCATGGTGTTTAATCGACCTAACGAGGCAGACTTAATTGTTTTCAATTTTTCGGCGTCATTATTATTGCATAAGTTTGTAACGCGTTCGATAAACATTATACACGTATTATTATCAGCCGTCGGAACAATTTAATTTATCATCGGATTCTTGGATTGTTAAAACTGAAGGAGGAAAAATTAGCCACAAATTAAACAGGCGTATCGTAAAAATGAGAGAAAAAAAAATCCTAATACCGCTATCCGATTGGATGAAATATGTACGGGATGTCGAAGTAAATAAGAGAACAGGAAACAAGAAAGAAAAATAAAATACGACGAACAAATGATCGGTTTTGGCTGGATTCGGTAATCCTAGCCTTATATTTTATGCAATTCACTATACGGCAAGAAAACAATAAATAGGGATCTTCATGTGCGTAAAATTAATCAACTATTCGATACAGGAAATTACGCGTGTCTTTTCCAACGAAAAGGTTGAGTTCTGTGATTCGTCAGACATTTTATGTCAGCTACAAATAGAATTGAACGGTTGGTACGATGGAGAAGTCATAACATATCACAAGGAAGTGGTTATTTAAACACTATCGCGGTTCACGTTCCGCGATATGCATTTTTAAAGTCGTGAAATTCATTTATGCGATGAGACAGAAGTGTTACAGAATCGTTTTGAAATGAAAACATGAATAACGCGTTGTGAGGAATTTTATTAAATACCGTCATCCGGGATGTATTAAAAGACTGTTTTCTATTATACCATTAATTAATCGTGTAATAAGAAAGTCATTTATTTACCAAGAATCGTCAAGTCGATGGAATGAAATTTCGCCCAAGCAAATAAATTTTCTAATTACAAACGCGTATAAAACGTCAGAAGTTGATTAACTTTTGTCCACCTCGTGGATAATAAAATCCTCGACGAGTCGAGCCGAATGATTTATTTACAAATACTGTAATAAAACGCTTTTCGTTATACGAAGCGAGATAAATTACAGAAATTAAACACAAATTACTATCAGCATAAACAGATTATTCGAAATTTGCACCCAACCGCTAAATGAGAAAAAATTTCTCTTTAAAATCTCTGTGCTTGTTAACGATTTGTTCATTTCTTGAACGACAATTTCACGCATTCTTAAACGACAATTAGAAACTTTTTTATCTATGGAGTGTGATAATTGCAATCTGAAGTGTGGATTTCAATTTCACTCCAACAATACGGCACATTTATTTTCCCTGAATTTATCCGAACTCACCAAGTTAAATACGCAGTTTTGAAAAATAAGGATCGGTATCACATAGCTTATAAGTATAAACATCCTTCAACCAATTTCGAATTAAGAATTCCGTTCAAACTTTCCCCCCAATGTTCATTTTTTCTAAATTGTCTTTTTTAAAAAGGTATTGCCGCTTCCATAGGCATTTTTCATCAGTTTCAAAAGCTGCAAGCGATTAGAAAGCAGAGATCAATAATTTTGGAACGCATTGAAACGCAATCTTCTCGTTAGAATAACAAAAAATCTGTGAAACGTTGATTTATTCCTCAAGCGAAAAGATGTTCCTCGGTGAATGATTGATAATTACCTATATATATATGAAGAATATAAAAAAAAAAAAAAACTGAGGAGAAATCGAAAGAAAAATTGTCGAAATATGCTTACAGGATGTTTTTCAATGAGACTTTGAGCCCTGGCAAGAATTCTCCCGCCAAATTCGTCCTCGAAATGAGGATATTCGGGAGAATTCGAGGCGATTGGCTGCGCGAACGACGCCCGATGATCTACGGCGTCTCGATCCTCCTCTATCTCCTCCTCCTCCTCCTCCTCCTCTTCGCTCTGCTTCCGATCGTCGATTATCTGATCCTCGGTGAGGGAAACGAGGCTGTTGTACCAGTGCGCCCCACGAGTCCTGTAAGGAGAGGGTGACTCGTGGAGGTGGTTCAACTCCTTGCTAAAGCTGAAGCTCCGCCGAATCGGCGCCAGTCCGCGATTTATCGCAGCCGGTAAATCGGCGCTCCCTCTTATCAGCGCGCCAAACTTTCGACGAAGCGACGGTTTCCGTTCAAGCTTACCGCTCTCCGGTTTCGACTTTCCACCACCTGCGGAAAGCGCAAAAAATTCCTTAGCTCCGGTTCTCGTTAAGTACTCTATGGATGGCAGAAAAGGATGTAGGAACGATTTCTGTTCGATGTTTCCTCCGCAAATTTTCTCGAAAAATCGTTTCGGATTACAGAAATAAAATTCAGTTGAGAGTAATACAAATTTTTTGTCTTTCAGACGCGTGTGGAGACCGTCAAATAATGTCAGAAAAGAGGGGAGAGTTAAAATTGAAAGGGGAAGGAAAAATTTTACTGCCAATGTTTTCCCGGAAATTTGTCTCGAAATATCGTTTCAGATCGCAGCAATAAAATTAACTGGAGAATATTTCAAATTTTGTCTTTCACGTACTTGAGGAAATCAATAAAAATTGTTCAACTCGAGTTCTCGTGTTACTTGAAAACTCAAAAAAGGAGCAGAATTGAAAAATGAAAGGGGAGAAGCAGATTTCCTGTTCATTATTTTTCTGGTAAATTTTTTGTGAAAATCGTTTGAGAACTCTGGAAGAGATCAAATATTAATACAAAATTTTTCAGAGTTTATTACGAAAGAGATCGAAATTTCACTGTAACCGCTGAAATTGAATTCAAGCTGAAACGAGTATCCCTTAATGTAAACTTCAAAGTGAAATTCTTCTTCAAGATGTTTCGAAAATTATAAGATAAGCACGTGGAAAAGACCAACATGTTTGTGTAAAAATGTTGGAAATTGATGTGATATGAAGAATTTTGTGGACATCGAGCTGATCAAAAAACTATACTTATTAAATATGAAAACTTGAATCACCTGTTTTGTATTACTACCTGAAAATTTCCACAATTGATTTATGAAACAATTTTTCCAATGACATTTTCGAAAAAGTCGAATTTCACCCAAGCTGAAAATAATTAAACTACCTATTCCGAATTACTGCAGTTGTTCAAATCAACTTTTTGCACAATATATCTAGAAAAAAGTGTACTAAAATGTCTGCAAATTCGACCCGACTCGAGTTTTTGAAAGGAAAATCTTATCGGTAAAACAGCGAGCTCATAATTTTTGTTCTAAATTTGTCCCAAACTAAAACAAAAAATTGAACTGCCTATTCTGAATTACTGCAGATGTTCCAATCAACTATTTGTACAATATATCTGGGAAAGAAGTGTACTAAAGTGTCTGTAATTTTGACCTGACGAGAATTTTTGAAAAGAAAATCTTATCGGTAAAACAGCGAGCTCATAATTTTTGTGCTAAATTTGTCCCAAACTAAAACAAAAAATTGAACTGCCTATTCTGAATTACTGCAGATGTTCCAATCAACTATTTGTACAATATATCTAGGAAAGAAGTGTACTAAAGTGTCTGTAATTTTGACCTGACGAGAATTTTTGAAAAGAAAATCTTATCGGTAAAACAGCGAGCTCATAATTTTTGTGCTAAATTTGTCCCAAACTAAAACAAAAAATTGAACTGCCTATTCTGAATTACTGCAGATGTTCCAATCAACTATTTGTACAATATATCTAGGAAAGAAGTGTACTAAAGTGTCTGTAATTTCGACCTGACGAGAATTTTTGAAAAGAAAATCTTATCGGTAAAACAGCGAGCGCATAATTTTTGTTCTAAATTTGTCCCAAACTAGAAAAAAAAAATTGACCTGCCTATTCCGAATTACTGCAGATACTCCAATAAACTTATTGTACAATTTCTATAAAAAAAAATATACTAAAATGTCTACAAATTCGACTCGACGCGACTATTCGAAGAGAAAATTTTATCGGTAAGACAGGGAGCTCATAATTTTTGTTTTAAATTCGTCCCAAACTAAAAAAAAAAAAATTGACCTGCCTATTCCGAATTACTGCAGATATTCCAATAAACTTTTTGTACAATTTCTATAAAAAAAAAAATATACTAAAATGTCTACAAATTCGACTCGACGCGACTATTTGAAGAGAAAATTTTATCGGTAAAACAGTGAGCTGTCAACTTTATTGCGTGTCCAAGCCATTCAGGTAAGTTTACAAGATGAAGCGGAGACCTGCATTACAGGAGGCATGACCACAATATAATCGAGTACAAGAGTTATGCTATCTTATCGGAGCACCGAGGGACACGGAAACATCTATAATTAAAAAACGCAATAACAATAAAAAATAGAAAAACAAGAGCGAGCGATAAGCGAGCTCGACGCAACGGCGGCGAGTGCTTTTAACATGCTGTCTTCTTTTTTTACCTCGGCGAAGGTTAAGCGACTCTGGAGGCTTAATGATTGGTTACAAGACCGTGAAAAGTTTTCCGCGCACGCGAAAAATTCTCACATAAATTTTTACAACAAGGTAAAATTAGCGCGAAAAAAATTGTTGGCAATTACAACAAATTGAAGCGAAAATACACGTAATTATATCGGACGATCACAAAGTGCGAGGGGATTACGCCGGTAAAGTACAATAATTATTAATTATGTTCTCAGAAAATGTAAAATAAAATTTAACAGCGAATCACGTTTGAAATTCACGGGAAGGAATTTATACAAACGCGTAAACCGTATTACGAAATCTAAAGCTAGTCGACAATGAAATTTCATTCCGTTTAGTCATCGCGATGGATTTTGGCACCGCCAACATATCGACTTTGGGCTGATTACGGCCATTTACACAAGATACTCGAAACGTGTCTGCGGCGGTGAATTTTTTTCTATTCGTTAATTATCTTCTTTCGTGTCTTCTGAATCTATCGTCAGCGGTATTATTTAACTTAAGGATTTTCAATCTCAACTATTAATTCAAGTTATTTATCAATATACGGAAAATAAAGTACTGAAAATCCATGATTATACACTTGTCGATAGATTTCGTATCGCAAATTCCAGCCTAATGACTCGACGTAAGGATTCATAGATACGATGTGCTAAAGAAGATTCGCCTTTCCGGTTGATTGCGAGATTACGTTGTTGCTCTCTGCAAAGCTGGTCGCAAGTTTAAATATCCAACACTTTCGGTATACGCATAAAATAGAATTAATTTCTTTTTTTAATTTAATTTTTTTTTTTTTTTTTAGAAAGTCACGAGGTATCCAATTTAAAGCTTGGCAATCTAATTATTTCTCTGATCTGCCCGACGATGGAAAAAACTGAGTGAAAAAGGTTGAAGCAGGAAAAAAAAAAAAAAAAAGAAAAAAACCAATTTAACAAACTACGAGTGAATTATAAATGAACGCGAGGCAAAGACCGAGAAATCTTTTTTATATCTCTTAAAATAAATTGCACCGTTATTTCTTCTTCTCTATTTCTACACTTGTTTCTTTTCTCTTTCTCCTCGTTCCTATTCTCCCAGAATTTTTTTAATTCTCTTTTTATTCTCTCGTTCTCTCGCCATTCTTTCCAAATACCCGAAACAAAAGCCGGAGATCTTAATAAACGGAGGTTTCTTCGTCAACTTTTTCCGCCAACCGTGCAGATATTTTTTTCTAATTATACAGATTTTAATGACAATGTTTTCAGACCGATTTTAATGACAATGTTTTCAGACCGATTTTAATCAGACTTAAGACACAACGATTACGATTATTTCAGAAAAATTACGTGCCACAATTATTAGACAAGATGAATTATCCGAGAAAAATTCGAGCGGTGTCAAAATTAATGAAACAGTTCCTACAAAGTTTTTCAACAACGGCGAACAAATAAATCATAATCGTAATATGCTTGCAATCGGCTTTACAGAAACGACAGTGAGTTTATTACGTGAGTAAATTTCGTAGTACGAAAAGCTCGATCATAAAACACGTCAGCGACAAGTATCGACTATTCTAGACCGCTTCCGTTTCCGGTCGAGGTATGGATGACGTCTCAAACCGGATGTCATCCTGTTGACTCACCGAAGAATTCGAATCCAACTTCCGTCAATATCACGAACGATATTATTTATTCGTCATTTATTGCTCTCCTGAGCTCAAATTGTACCAATAAAAATTCATTCTCTATTTACCGGAAACTCACTGACATATGACGATAAAACAATGATTAATTTTTTTGTTTTTTTTTTTTCGCCACGGAAGCGCAATTATACGTTTGAGATCTTTGTTCGTCAACCAATAAATTCCAAGCGTGTTTACTATACGTTAATTATCAAAATTTCTCCACTAACGAATTACATTCACGAAAATACCTTTTCGTTCCATATGTTTATTTATAACAATTTTAAACAATTATGGATTTACAAAAAATCCTAATCATTCCAAAGTTCGAGTATTTTTTTTATTTTTTCTTAACCCGAAGATGCAAAAGAATTCAGGAATTGTGACTGAAAGGGTCAACGATCGTTACCAAGAATTCACGATTGTATTACTTTTTTAATTCCTGTATCGAAAATACGTCGCAATTCATTCTGTTTCAAAGTTAGACTTCGTAGCCGAACATCGTTAAAAGAGATCGTTATCGACATGCTTCAACTCAAACTCCATGGACCTCGAGAAATTTCCAAGTTTTGCAATTTTGCAACGAGACAGGATTCGCTAAGGGTGGTCAGTCAATTCGATTCAGAATCAGATGATGACGATTAACTTGTTGTTGACGAAATAAAACACAGTACGGTACAATTATAGCTAGCTAATTAATCCGCCATTTTGCGTTTGGCTAATTTTTTTACCCTCCAAAAAAGTGCCGATGAAATTTTTTTTAAATCATTTTGTACAATATTCATCTTCTCTAAGAATAGTTGTTGCATAATTTAAACTTACACATTCTCAAACAACTGAGGCAAATGATAAAGTGATCGAGAAAAGAGACGGTACAAAGAAACCGAACCAATGCAACAGTCAAACAAGTAATCAAATATCCCAAAAACAACACGACCGATGAGATCCAAAATTCATTTCGGTTCTAAGCTGAAAAATCTGCGTCGATTGATATAAAAATCATCAAATTCGTTGATCGATTCTCGAGTCAGCGTGACTTTTATTCATTTATCCAAAAATTCTGAAACTACGGTACCGATCATAACCCCCAAAAAAAAAAAAAAAAAAAACCTAACGATTTCTAAGCGAAGTCCCATCGATTAAGACCAAAATCCTGCAAATCCGTTCATTTGTTCACCAAATATCGCGAATCAATAAATTACGAAGCTGAATCTAGGATCTAAAATCATCATCCGAACGTTCGAAATGTTAATTCGAATGAAACAAGGAAGCCAAGTCAGGAAATGAAAATTATTCTTCAAACACCTCGAACTTCGTAACGCTCTTACAAAATTACGAGGATAAAACTGAACTCAATCTTTCTATTTCAAAAAAAGTTTCCAAAACACGTTTTGGTCGCAAGCTCCGGCAGCTAGTTTGAAAAAAAAAAAAAAACAAATCAATCTCACCGTCAAAAACAACTTTTCACTCGCACGAATTTCACGTCCCAACAATATTTCCCTCCTATAATTTTTCCCCCATAGAAAATTGACAAATTTCCAAATCATCGATGTATGATTCACCTGTTTTCTTCATCCCCTGAGTTGTGTCCTTGGTGGTTTTTACGTTCCCCCCCGTATCCTTGCCCCCCTTGTATGCCTTGCTCTTGGCGAAGTTGTCGTTGCAGTTTCCGTGAAGCGTTTTCTCGTCTTCCTTGCCCCCCTCTTCACCCTCGTCACCCTCCTTTGGTGACTTCCGGCTTGCCCCCCTTCCCCTCGTCGAACTCTTCTTCCCGTCCTTCCGTAGCGTCATTATTCCGACTCTTCGTGACGACAGAAATACCCAAGAAACTCACAAAACTTCACTGGCTCACCGATCACTTGCACTAATTCCTTATCCCTTCCACTCTTATTCGTCGTACTTATGTTCGTTTATTCATTTGTCGTTGCTGTTTTCTTTTTTTTTTTAATTCTATTTTCTCGATTTTAGGTCACTCGCGTTATTTATTTATATTATAGATCCGATCGGGTCACTTTTAATTTTTTTTATTTCACGTGTATGTAATAATAACGATAATAATAAATAATATTTTCACTTTCCGACAACGTATTCCTTACCTAATCAATGTCGAGATATAACGTATCTCTATTAGGTTTCAAATGTTCAAAATTGCGATAATCAATTCAGTCTCGATCGACGATCGTACCTGTACCAACCTATACAATACCGAAATATTGACCTTTTGTAATTTATATGTGTACAGACGAGGTTATGTAACGTGATGCTTGATCGATAATCACGCCTGCAACGTATAACGCGGATGAAATAATTTCCGTTACATCTTTGCGAACGTCTCGGAGGAGTGAAAAAGAAAACAAAACGGCAACTCGTCGCCTATTCAAAACCGATGTGTACAAAAATTTCATGCCTTAATAAACGTTTCGGTATGAATTTTTACATACCACGATTTTCGGTGGCGTCAACTTTTGACACCGCATTCACCGACGTTGAATAACCGTCCCCCCAAAAAATTCCTTCATCTCGGTAATAATATTTGAATTTTTTTTCATTACCGCGAAAACCTTCGAAAACTCGCTAAATTGTGAGGTTAATTGCAAGTTGAGAGGCGAGATGGGCAACAGGTGTCGTTATTAAATGGGGAACGAGAGAGAAAGAGAGAGAGAGAGAGAGAGAGAGATATCGTATCGAGGACAAATCGAGTCGGTAATGAACGGCGTCTTGTCGCTGCTATCACTTTGCCTCCCCGTCCTCCCCCCTCCTCCGTTTACTTCGACGCGTGGAAAATCGACGTGTCTATCTATACACTCGTAAAGCCGCGATCATCTCTTACGGGTCACCGATTAAAAACTCGCTTCGCTACGAAAAACGTGTCGAAAACGGCGCACGTTTCCGTCCGTTGTCTTAAAATTATATCCTCGTTTTTTTTTTTTTTTTCCGTTTCTCGTCGACAAACGGTGATCACGACACTCGGAAGCTCGCAAGCACTAGAAATTAACAACGACGAAAGCTCGAGTTTCGCGATCGCGGCTGGGATCGTCTTTGTCCAACGATCCCGATCGAAAACGCCAGTGACTCGACAGGTGGCGAACGTACGACGCGTGGTTCAATGTCCGTAATCAGACGTAGACTGATCGCCGAATCTTCCGCTCGCTGGTCGCTGCTGTACTGCTAACTCGCCAAAATTCAAGACTTGCCCCCCACCCATCAACCCTCTCGCCGTTCGCAGGTTGCCTCATTCAACCGGTCGTTCGTTTCGTTACTCGATCGACGATGTGTGAGATATTCTGTTGATCAGCAACGACGACGATCGAACTTTGGCATTTCCTACGAAACCGCAGAGATTTGTATTATTGCTCTACGCACGTTGCGTCAGGTGAATATTGAGTTGCGGATGATGTGTGTAAATTAGGGTGGTAGTTGTTAACGGTGTCGATGTATTTTTGCCAGACCATCCCCCGAATCAACTTCAAACAATTCGAAAACGATCGATTAATTTTTTTTTTTCAGATTTTTACACAGAATCTAAGACAGTCCGCATTGCGGACGAAGTTTCTTGCGGAAATTAACGTGGGTAAAACTTTTTTTTCTCGGTATATATTTTATTGCAAGGGTGACAGTGTGACAAATAATCTGCAACCGCGAGGTTTTGGTGAGAATTAGTGCCGATGTCTGGGAAAAAAATACACGTCATCGTACCAGGCAATATAGACGAATTGGACAACCTCGAAACCTGACCTTTTTTTTTTTTTTATTTCGAGGAAGTGCAATTCGTCTAGATTGCTCCTCGTACGATGATGTCTATTTTTTTTTTTCTTCGTATAGTATCACTAATGCCGACTAATACCTCGCGGTTAGAGATTTTTTGGAACATTGTTACTTTCAGGATAAAATATATAGTGCGAAAAAAAGTTTTTCTCGTGTCATTTCCATAAGAAACTTGGATCACAACGCGGGCTATCTCAGACTTGGTGTAAGAGTCTGAAAAAATTTGGCGACTCTTTTTAAATGATTTGAAATTGATTTCAGTAATGGGGCGGTAAAAATTCGTCAACACCCTAAACAGAAGATCAATTTGTGAAAAGATAAATTACACGTGTGTGCAGGGTGAAGTGTTTTACGAGAAAATGGTTATTATTATCTGACTATGGAGAAGAGATCATTGATGGATAAAAAAAAAATTATCCAGATTATACGATATGTCGTTTTCCTGGATGTAGTTGAATATGTATAAAAGATGAGGAAATGAAAGGAGAAAATCTTGAAAGATGAATTGTACATTTGTAAAGTACAGTGTCGTACGAGACAATGGGTATTGTTGTCTAGAGATGAAGATAAGATGATTTGCAGATGAACAATTTATCCAGATAATATGAAAGATTGTTTTCCTTGGTGAAGTTATCTCTATAAAAGATAATATACACCCAATTTTCGTATAAATAACCGATAAGATAACGATAAAAGTATGAGATTCTTGATATATTGAGGAAAAAGAAATTTTGAAAGGCGAATGATACTTTGGATAATTCGAATGATTATCTTGTATCAAATTGCCTAGATAAGGAACAGTGCCAGTTCATTTGTGTAAAAAGTGCTCAGCAGTTAATTAAATATTTCTATTTGTTTGTCATTATTTTAATGAAATCTTGAAAAGTTGGCTATTCAATTATGCCAAATATGATTTAAAAAGAAACGTGTTGCAGTGACCCATTAATTTTTTTTCGAAAATTCCTTCGTTACATCGACTTTGCAAACTTCAATTTCGTTATTTACAAGGTACACCTGAAGGGAGGAAGGAGAACAGGATGTGCGTATGTACAAGGATCACGAACGATGACGCGACTCGTTCCTGCGCCTTCTTCCTCATTTCATTGCTCTTGTTTACTTGTTTACTTGTTTACTTCCTGGCAATTTTTTTCTTTCCTTTTTCTTTATTTTTTCACCGTGTAAGATACAAATATTGATCTTAGTACGTAACGAGTGTGTAATTCCATAACTGTCAAATATCCCGTACAGTCAGACGTTTTAAAAATTATCTTTGTACCCAATACTCGATACGTAGTTTAATAATTACACAAAAATACAACAATCTACGCTTGAGATATTTTATTTCTTCTCTCTTCACTGCAATCGAGAGAAAAAAGGAGAGATGAGTCATAAAACGCCGATACGCAAAATGACAACAACAACGATAATAATTATTTCTACAGTACAATAACAATAAATTTTACCAGAAATAAAAACTAACCTCACATATAACGTGAATATTACAAAGGTGAAAAAATTTTGAAACAAAAAATTCACTATATCAAGGAACAACGAATTTTTAATTCATCACCCGTTCTTTTCCGATACAAATGTACGCCAGCTGAACATATTATGTCATTTTACTAACGATAAATTTGATAATACTCGTTCGTTGGATAAAAATAATCCTGCACCGCATATCCTAGGGAGACGCGTAAATCACGAATGCAAAAGAAAAAAAAAAAAAAAAAAAAACAAAACGAGCGAAGGCAATCAATAAAAAAAAAAAGAAATCCTACAACAGTAATGGCGGTGCTATTAATAATAAGCTCTGATAAATGGCAATCGAATCCACGGTACGAAATTCGCGCGTTATTAATTGGCCAGTGGAATTTGCGAATACTAGAATTCAGAAATTATTACAGCAAGTTTCTTTTTTTTCTCCCCGCAGGATTGTAATCGGACTAAAAATTGATCGACGATTAGGAAAGAATCGTACGTGGATAATCGATTTCCTGTATGGAAATTTGTCGGGTGATGTAATTAAAGTATGCTAAGCGATTGAAACAATTACGTCTGCAGGACTGTGGGTGAAGGTGGAGGGCGTATGGTAATGACGTGCCTAAATTGATACGCCGAATGATATTGAAAATCGTTTCATAACCTCGTTCACTTCCGTTGCAGGTACAAATGTGTACGTTGGTAAGTATCTACGTATCGCATGACAGGAGAAATTCATTTTCACGTTTCCACGATATTTTCAGAATCACTGTAGAATAATGCATGCAATATTCGTATATATACGCATACGTTCGTACGCAGCTTGTAACGCAAAGCGAATCGTCGTATTATTTTACACTCGGTGAGATTTTACTGGCAAATATTTCCTGCCTATAGTATTTTCAATTTTCAAAACGAATAAGATTGATGCTGGTAAACGTATGTAAAAAGTATAAGAAATACTGGAGTTACGAACGAAAGCTTATTTCCGGATATCGATGCTTTGTTTCAGATCGTTTTGAAATTGTTCAAAACTTTGGCAGCTTAGTTCGATTTTTTATTTTGCTTCGAACGATATTTTTCTCACAAAGTATAAACTGAAAGACTTTTGTTATTTCATTATATTCCCATCGTTGAGTATTTGATTTTATAACAACCTAATTATTCGATCGATACTATTTTTGTAAATGTGAAAAAAATTGTCGCAGCTATTTACAGTATCGAATATAAAAATTTGACAAATATCGTACTGCATTAAACTTACGATTATCTCGTGACAAAGTTAACAAAAGGCAAAGTTTAATATTCGGTAGTATATCCAACTTCTTTAAGAGTCTGTAAAAATATGTCGGTAATTATCTCAATGAGGAAAAATTGAAACACGATTCGCAGAACGATGACACAGAAATGATCTTCGCGTGCGGATTGAATCAGATTTTTGGAATGTCGTAAAATAATCAAGGAGCTGAGAGAGAATGATAAATTAATTTAAAAAATCCGACCCACGCCGCAGCTGCTCCCGAGGGATAAAATCAGTCGAGAATGCATTTTTCCCGCTGCCGTGCGGTATATGTATACATATATATGTATATAATCCTCATTGCGCCTGCACTTTTTTTACCCAAGCGTCCGTTTTAATCCGTTCCTAACGTTATAATTAATTAATCTGCGGAAGGATTTCGGTACGGTGCCGATATTTTCTAACAACAAGCCAAACTTTCGCATGCAGAACTCGTATTTCACCCTATGCGAAATCCTATGCCAACCTCCCGGATATTATAAGCGGACTTATCGTTGCCTCCTTGACTTTTGACACGTTCTAAATTAGGGCTTAAATTATAACGCGTTACCGTCTAAGATATTACGTTACAAGGCTTCGGTGTCTTAAACTTTGTTCCACGAGCTACGCAATTTAGCCTATTAATTAATGTTACACACGTTTTAGGAACAGAATTCTCGCCTCTTTGAATGATTTGTCTTTCGACAGACAGCGAGAACGAAGCCTGAGAAGTAATTATGTTCGTAAAAAGAGGAATATCCCTTGCATACGGTATATATGCTAATTTTCTCACTTAATTTCTTCTTTCCGCATTTTTTTTTTTTTTTTTTTCTCTTTTTTATTATATTTTTGTAATTATAGTTATACAAGAAGAGAAATCATTCGTCGAATTGACGAAATATTATGGACATCAAATAATAACGAAATAAGCATTCTTCATTCGAACAATAATAATGACATTGGTCGATTTGGAAGAGAAAGAAAAAAAAAAAAAAATTACTTAAAACGCCAAGAACAATAATTTGGATTACACAGAGAAACCGCGTTCATATTTGAATAAAAGAGACGTAATTAATTCTCTCGCTTCCATTAATATATACATATAGTTGGGTAAGTTTAACGCGAATCGTGTTTTTTGTGCATTTTATTGTCACACGTTAATGTGTTACAGTCAGTGTATGCGTAGAAACTATATTTAGAACACGGATTGCATCATCGTACATAACCTACATGATATACGGAGTCTGGATTTGCAGTTAATAACAGGCGTATATAATTTCGCCTGCGAGATTTAAATCCTTGAAGAATCATCAGCCGTAACTATACCTTGTAACAAGTCTTACGAATCATCGCTAACGACTGATGAATGGTTCAATGCGCATGCGCTGGAATTCGAGAGCAAGAGCAATTGTTTTGTCAAGGTGACCAACGTTTTTCAGGTTATATACATCGCGGCGATATGTCGTCTGAACTTGTGACGGTTGGTCGGCCTGACAAAACAACTGCTTCTGCTCTAGAATTTTAGCGCATGCGCGTTGAGTCGTTCAACCGTTAGCTAATCGCTCTGTGCAGTATATATTATGGAGAACTGAGGTGAGGAAGACTATCTCCGTGTATAGAAAGTGTCCATTAAATAAAGTACAATCAAGATGGTTTTGATGTAGCAAAAGTTTCACATTTAAAAGAAAACGCCAATCAGATTGAACCCTGAATGCTTACATTGGTCAACAAAATTTTGTAACAAGGAAGATGCTTGTTAATGTGAAATACGGTTCCACCCTCATTGTAAAAGCATATTTATTTTAATTCGATAAAGTCTAGTTTTTGCGTCACAGCTACTACAAATAAAATTGAATGTCTGTTATTTTGATTTGCATTTTTTGATTCGACGTGTTTTATTATTTACAATAAATACCAGTTAGTTAGTTACAATAAATAACGAAACCCACTTCATCAAAAAAGATAAGTCAAAACGATAAACATACAATTTTACTGCTAGTATCTGTAACACGAAAACTAGTCCTGATCGAATCAAAATAAATATGGTTTTATAGTGAGGGTAGATTAAAGGAACTTGAAAATCAGTAAACACTTTCCTTGTTACAAAATTTTTTTGACCAGTGTACTGTAATACTCTGCATAATCTCATTTTTGTTCCTAAAAATTGGATTTTATGGTGGTACATGGTACATGATTCAACTTGAGGACAAAACGCGGTGTATTTTCACCTGACGTCGCCTCATATCTCCGTCTCGCAATTAAATAGAACTCCGCAGCAGTATCCCAGAAGCATAGATAACCTCTCTCTCTCTCTCTCTCTCCCTCTCTCTTTCGATCCGCAGTCTATCAGCGATAACGAAGCGTCTGTATTATCGTTACATTATACCTACGTATGCATTATAAAAGGCCGGGTAGAGACGCAGATTCGGATGATTAATGAAGCTCCGCGTAATCTATCCGCCATCTATCCATTTATCTGTTTGTCTATTTATCTACGGATCTGGTAGCAAATGTACAACGTGTGCGATCCACGCTGCCGCGGCACATACTTCGCAAATTCACTCTCCTCGTAAACAGTACGTATATATATAAATATATATATATATATGCATGTGTATACGTGTACGTATTACAGGTATGCGATTACACCTATACGCATAACACATGTAATACATATACGGACGTAGTTACAGGCATTCGAAAACTGTACAACGTGAATTCTAAAACTGGCTTTGAGTTTCGCCTTATCGTTTCGCTAGTCGAGACGTACAAACATTAATACACGATCATTATACGTATAACCTGATGCACGGTATTATCCACCAACGGATGATTAGTCGAGGTATCGTGGATAATTTTCGTTGCGTAACTAATTGTCACTTGTGATCGATGTTGGACCGCGATTAAGGATGCATGCGCGAGATTATTGTACATTGCACATTGTTACGATGAGAGAAAAAATAAATAAAATAAATAGATAAGATTGAGAACTCGCACTCGTTAATTTCTTTTTTTTTTTTGTTTTTTTTTCTATTTTTAGTGTAACGTTATATTCGTGAATACTATTTATTTATACAGCAGTTGGTGTTTGAATTTTTCCAAAAAAAAAAAATTGTTCGCTGCTGTGCAGATGCATACCGTTATGGATCAACAGGCGTGTATCACGGGTGTATGCGTTCACTGAAAATATGACGCGACTTCCGTTTCTGCAGCACTCGCATATATCGGCAACGGAAGGCGAGAACCGGACGACTAGCGTGCATCGAATGCAAAAATTCCGATACCACTAACTAACCGGGAGTATTAACGACAGGTAAGCAAATCTGCTGGCTTGTAATGCTCACTATTTACTGCTGGCACTTCGGGTGACGGAGACAGAGGGACAGAGAGAAAGAGAGAGAGAGAGACAGAGAGAGATAGAGAGAGAGAGTGGGAAGGGGAAGGTGAGGGAAGGTAGAGGAATATTCCGTAAGTGAGAGTAAGAGTCGAGTGTGTACCTTAGGATTAGAGTTGGCGATGGGGGGGGGGGGGGGGGATAAGGAAAAGAGAGGGGAAGAGAGAGAGAGAGAGAGAGAGCAGGCGGCTTACAGATAGGTGCGATGATACGAAATGTGTAAGCGCACTTGTAAAGGAAGAGTCGACGAAGAGGAAGTGGGGGTGGGGGGAGGGGGGGGATTTCGCAACGTGGTTCGTTGCAGGGGTTCTCAACGAGACAATTTACTCGATTAATGTATTATTATTATAATAATGTGATTTTATGATTTGTTTCTTGTATTTTATACGTTTTATACTGTTATATATAATATGATAACTGTTAAGCGGCTGGAAATTATGAAATATTTTATATTTTATTTACAGTTGGTTGTTGTAGGAGAAAGATGATTGACGCAAAACGTTCTTTAATATTTTAACGTCGAATAGCTGAGGGAGGATAATTTACTCGTAATGCAAATGTTTTAAATCCTGTTCTCAATACAATATAATTATTCTTTCGTCTGAATTATATGTGTTACATAGTTTTTGTACTTAAACACCAAATCTCAAAACTGACCAGGTGATAATTAATCCTATAATTTTCTACGAATTTTTGTTCGGGAAATTGAGACATTTCGTACAATTTTGTAGAAAAAAAAAATTGTTTTCGTACAACATTGTAAATACGCATTGTTTGTCATAAAGAAAGACATGGTTGATACTACTATAATTTTTAACCAAAATTAACAATTCTTCACGAGAAACAATGCATATTTACAATTTTTGTTACAAATAATACAAAACGTTTCAATTTCTGTAAAAATTCGTGTTAGTAGAATTTTTTACCAGGGTAAACGCACGTTTCGTTACATTGTACATATACAGACGAATTACACGATTATTGTACACATTTATTTCCAACTTGTTTTTCCGAATCCGGTAAAACAACTTGATACTCGTTATTTGTTCGTAAATTAATTCCCCGCAAGTCGTCGGTGAGAATTAAATTTTCGATATCACTAATATTTAATCTATTTTTTGCCGAATCATAAACTGCATATAAAGTGCATATCGGATTTTTTTTTTATCAACTGACAAGTTAAGAATACAATCCGTTACCAGCGATGTGTCGGAAATTCGTTAACGAATGAAATTGGCAATTTTTCATTGAAATAGGGTGATTTGCTGTAAAAATATTTCGGTGAAAATATAGCATATGAATGATTGTACCAATGTATGATATTAACAAGTTAAATTTGGTACTAAAAAAAAAAAAAAAAAAAAAAAAAAAAAAAAAAAAAAAAAAAAAAACTTTTGCAACGGCATAGGGATTTTTTAAAATTAGATTCAATTTCATTTGATTCGATTTAACTTTGTGCGAACTTCTGTTTCGTCGTGTTTTCGTTTCTGTTCTATAAAGTATCCTTAAAATCCGTCTAATCGAAATTTTCAATTTCGAAATATAACCTCGACTCTTGAAGCTTTCTGTGTGTCACCAGCCTGGAGCTTTCTTCGATCGTCTATATAACGCAACGATACTAAAAATCCAAACTCTGCGCAAGAGATTTTCATATACAAGTTGAATCGTATCATGAATGATTAAATCGAATTCAAACTCGTTGCCATGACTCCGAAAACGTGGAATGAATTGGAATTAGTGAAATTATCTCGCGGCTTCCGCAGTTCCATTAATTAACTGATCCACCCTACGGCTCTCTCGTTTATTCATACCGAACACAAATGACGGTATGGCAATGGAATTTAATGATCTACACGGTACGACTCTGCAGCATACAAACTATGTGCGTAACGCTTAAAATCCGCTATCACGTGTCGTACGCGTTATACGTGCAATATTTAATGCTTACATAAATTCATCGTAACAACAAAATCCAAGTTCACGCACTGTTCGAACAAAAATCGTCTCGAAAACATTTGTTGTTCTCTATAATGACAAAAAGGGGATTCATATTTTGATTTCGGAAAATAGTTGACAGGAGAAGAAGGTGCAAAAATGTAGAAATATTGGGAAATAGAAGAGTAACAATATCGAATTTTCAAAATAACGATCATCTGCTTTACACAGTATTCAAAATGCAAAATGTTAAGATATAAAAAGGTACAGAAGTGTAGAAAACCACAGAATAGAATCGTCAAAATTCTACTAGATCCTGAGTCATTTTGACGTTTTTATACTTATACAGTTTTTTTGTAGGTATTATAATTCGTTTTTACCGCATTCTCATTATTCTATACTTCGACTTTCTGTACCAAATTTTTTTTATAAAACAGATCCTCGCGTCTCAGAAAATTCCGCATCGCCACCCTTTTGTTTTATGACATTTCACACCTGTAACCCACCCTTAAGGACACGACCCGAATATTTTCGGAAAATTCGTGCGAATCAAGTCTGATTAAGCGCGGATCGTGGCGAACCTCAATCAGACTGATCCCATAATCAGGGTAAAAATCTGGGGCGAGTTGGTCCGAGACCCGAAACGGGGGCTGCTTTACGGTTTGCCTGCGTCGCGAACTCGGCAAGCCGCGGTATGGAATAAACTTGATCCGATTCTTCCCCCTCCGGTGATTTCCTTCTCAGTCGACAACCGGGACGAGCTTGCGGGCTGTTAATCTTTCCGAGATCAGAACGAGGAACATGCTACGCGTCTTCTTTTCAGAGGGTCATGACGATATACCGGTGCCAAATTTTAAACGAATTATTAGTCATTGAGGTTATGTAGTACTCCCACCCTTACCGACGGAGTAAGCTAACTCTTTTTCTTCCCATAGTAAATGGACAAGGAAATAAAGCAACAGGAAAGTTACTCATAACCCGAATTTCGCTACACAAGAGCGATGCATCGTCGAAATTTGAACCCTTTTCGTTCGTTTGTTTATTTAATATAGGAAGAAAAAGGATGAATTTGCTCGGCCGGTAAGGGTAGGAGTACCACATGAGCTTGAGCATTCTTCAAAATTTCGAATACCAATTTTCTTTAGAAGGAATTTTACACCTTCTAGCAAACACCACGAATTTCTTTATTCGATTCGAGTCCAAGTATACGTACCCATTATTATATGCAAAATGGCGATGTTATATCGATCAGTTTACAGAAAAATGACTGTTTTTGAAGGATCTGTGAGGTTTTTTTTCTGGAGACATCCTCGTGATTAGTTCACACGTTTTTGAATTTGTTAATACCGATGATTTTCGGCGGAATTCATCGCTTCAAAGTTCAGAGAGAACGGAATTTGAAAATTTCAGAAGTGGCCATTTTGACTTTTTGAGTTGGAGAGTAATCGCACTTGAAAAGCAAAGGCGATTTTTTCTAAAATTCGACACATCAGAGCATCGAAAATCCATATTCGCGATCAACTTGACATAAAAATAAAACACAGCTTCCTTGAGTCGAAATCCTGAAACGAATTTTCTTCTCACTCATACACTTTATAACAAATATCAAATTTTCCATTTCATGGAAGTTTATTTCAAACTTTGGAGAGCTGTAAAATCCGGTGAAATTCATCCAAGTGACAGGGTTGAAAAACGGTTGTCCTTTCCATAAAAATAACTCCGATTTTCATCTTACAAATAAAAAAAAAAAAAAGAAGAAACTTCCGTCGTAATAATTTCGCAAGAAATTAGGAAATTCATTTTACGAACAAATTGACGACCTCGTTTTTCCGTCTCCCTCGAAACCTCACAAATTTCGTCTCTAAAACACTTTCCGATCAAAATCGTGAGTTCAGAAGACGTTCCATTCACTCGGCCTCAAGCAAACGATCCTTTGTATAATATTTGCACCCGCACGATGTACTCAAAACTTTCACTACTTCATCCAGAGGAATTATCTCAAGATTCCCGTTTTCATCGCCAATGAATTTCAGAAAGTTGAATTAACGCCGCGCGTCTTCTGCTTGTCTTTAGCCATCCTACCAAATATTGGAAAATGTCCCCATGACGTCAGAGCTTTGTTGTCGGCGCCATTTTATCACCAAACATAACCTAAGTATTAAATTTTGATGAAGGCAATCATTCGTAATTCTTCGGGCTTAAGATTACTCATGTCACATAAATTAGTTAAACATAATCAATAATATACCTGTTCCATCATCCGCACGCGAAAAAACACACGATCAACGATCAGCGGTCAGCTTCGATATACTAGTTTGATTTTTTTCCACCAGATGGCGCATCGCAAAGTGGGAATCCCAATATCCTTCTCACAAGCGGCTGCAATGTCCTCTCGAAACAAGGATCGTTCGCAATCAGCTCGCCAGCGATGTTTAATCACGACCTGATTGAACAACGACGTCGTGGCAACAAGAATCGCTGAATCCGCTCCAGAACCGGGTTTAGATGCTTGATCAGAGGTTGTTTGATACACGTGGACAGTGCCGGCTTACAGAAGAGTGAAAAATCCTTATCACCGACGGAGATTACAAAGCAAGTGTGGGTGGATACGTCAAGTTCGCGCTTCAAAAGCTCTTGATCTCTTGCGGGATGATTATGATATATGACGAGTCACAGAGGTTGCAAAAGAAAGGAAGATATTCTTCGAGTTGATACAAGCAAATGGAACATACGCTCTGCGTGGATGAAATACGGCACAAGAGTGTAAAAGCTCGGGCTGATGGATGTATCAAACCTGTACAGTCCAGACAAAGAGCTGTAAAAACAGAAATGTCATATAACGATGATTTGAAGGTACAACCGAGGTTTATTGGATTGAATTTAATTGAAACAAAATCCCCTTCCGTAGTCCTGGTTCGTCAAAATCATTAAAACGATGCGATTTTTCCACTGTACAAATGATTTAATCCTACAAGATCTCTTGAAAGTCATGAATAATCAAGCTGTTGGAAGTGAAATTTATGGTTTAAAAAAAAAAAAAAAGATACAATTCTGTTCTAAGGAAATATTATTCCAACTAATCGTAAATCCAACTCGATAAACTTCAACTCCACTTTCAAACCTTCGTATTCGTGACATTTCTTTCTTTACAGTTCTTCGACCGGACTGTACGTTTCATACGTTCTAAATTCATCGGATACAGAGAAGAACCGGAGGTTTTCACGAATTGAAAAACGCGGCCGGTTTCCGGTTCTCGAAGATGCGGTCTCTTCGTCTCCTTCTTTGTCTTTTTCTTATTTTTTCTTCTTTCTCTTCTCTCACTGCACAACGATTCGCGAACGTCTTCGCGGGCCGTCATCGTTTACGCTTCGCAAATTTGTAGAGGGAGAACACCATACTCGTTGTGGAGATAAAGGGCCGTGGAAATGAGGGTGGGCGAGGGGGTTGGGGGGGAGGAAACGAGCGAAAAAAGAGGGAAACGACGTTCCTCTTCGCCGCTTTTTGTCCCGAATTGAGCCTGCAACCCGGTTCCTCTCACATCACGATTTACGACGCCTGCTTCTCGATGTCATCCAATCTTTGTTCGAGCCTCAAGGACAGCTCCGTCTCCATATTCGAGTGTAATTTTTGGCGTCGCAGACACGTCGGATTCTTCGGATCATTTCCTGTTTTGTTGGATCAACGAGCATGGTTCCAATGAAATGTACGCGTTCGGGATGGATTTCAAATTTCAAAGTCTGACGACGAAGTTTAAAGGTTCTGACGATGAGTAATATACTTATACAGCACATTGCACCATCTTTAGCTGACAAACTGGCATATAAATGATAATTTGATTTTCGTCCGTGCATTTGTTCCTCCGTTATGATTTATTGTCGGTAACGTTTGATGACGTTTTTTTTTCACTTTTTGTCGAGTTTATTTTTTCTTTCACACCATGAAGAGTGTAATAATAAGAATATTCAACAAAATCGATTCAGTTTCACCTTTCGAGTCTTGGGCTTATAATTTTTTTTTGGTTTGGTTCGAACCCCTTTTCATTTTAATCAATATTCTCGGACTCTACAGTTTCGTTGGTTATGGATCTTTAAAAACTGTGGGATTTCAGATTAGAAAGAAGAAACGTTACTTCAGAGTTACTTCCAACAGTGCTGAAAATGCATTTATACCAATATAAATGTTCGACGCAAATTTGTCTTACAAAGACTACAAATTAATTCGATTTAAATAATCGCGGAATGCACATGCCATGCATTAGCATGTATAATTCAGACGCCGCAGAAACTTCGTTCTTGATTGATTCCCGGGGGATTGGTCACATTTGTAATGCAGATGTTACGGGTTCATTTCATTTCACTCCACTGCACTGGTTTGTAACTGTACTGGTTTTTATAAAACTATTTTTGCAATCTTGAGGAAATTGACTTGAAAATGTTATTCAACGATTCAACGTGGTAAAATAATAACGATATTTTAACGGGATTGCAGCGAACAGTTTTCTGAATAAAATGCAAAATCTCTGAGTAATATCGAGCGAATTTGTGTAACAGATTTTCAACCACTCAAGCCAATCAAAGCGATTGGAAATGCAGAATTGATGAAGATGCTGCGATTTATAATTTCCGTATTTATCCGTCACATTATTGTGAAAATCATCGTACAGAAATTACGAATAAACCAATTTGATGAATACTCGATGCGTGAAATGGTGTTTTAAGCGCAGAGTCACGCGACCGATTTAAAAGTTTTTACGAGAATCCGTCTTGTTTTTGCGTAAAACGTTGAATCGATTTCGAATTCTTCGTAAAATGATCGTGCTATTGTCGGAAAGTGCATTGTGGTCTGCTAGAGCTTAAAAAATATCGCACAAATTTTTTTACCTACTTATTTCGTCGCCAGACGGGCTTTGAGGTTATGTTTTGCAAATTGTTCGATTACACAGGCCAACAACAGAAAATTTGTTTCAAGTTTCTATTGAGATGAATAAATTTCGATTCTATACATCGAATAATAAACAAAACCTTTAGTTATTACTTGTAAAATTTGTTTTCGTCTTTTTTACGTTGGTAAACCAGTCTTGAAGTTTCTGGTTGATAGCTAATAAGGGTGCCTGACTATAAGAAGAAGGAAAACGTTTTTGCCAAGATGTGATCGACTTTATTTTTATTAACGTTATTAAGGGCGATATAACGAGAGCATGATAGGAGATTACGTTTGAAATTTGATACGGGAAGATCCATATAAAAATCAAAGAAGTACGGAAAATATTGACGCTCAAACTTTGTTTATCAATTCTTTTACATTTGTAGTTTATTATTAATTATTATTTCTGAATAAAGGTGATTTAAATGCAAACTGAAGTTTGTTTGATTGTTATTCACAATAAATGTTTGAAAAAAAACATCATAATTTCTTAAAATCCTAAATATCGTTCCGGTTTCTAAAAAAACAAACTTCATCCAATAAAACTATTCTTTCATTTATCAGTTACGTAGAAGAAATAAATTTTGACACCTAGAACCCAGACTCAAAATTCGTGTTGACTAACGTTATTAGTTCTTATAATAATTTATCAGTCCTACCTGACCAGAGCGCATTTCCAAACATCGAAACGATCATATCGGGAAAAAATTTTACGAAATAACGAGACGGATTCTCGTTATAAAAACTCTCAAGTCGGCCACGTGACACCACGCTCAAACCACCTTAAGGCCAAACACCGACAATGAGAACCGAGAAGCGACCCGTATAAGGCCCAGACCTAGGCCTCGTTTCTCTGGCTATGCGTCATATCGGCCAGACCAACGTGGCCGCTGCTGTCGGACTGCTGTGGATCTATGGATCTATCTATCCGGGCCTTGTTCTCTGCGCAGTGTACTCGATATGAACTCGTTCCATAACCTCTTCGTGAATTTATTCGCCTAATGCGGTGATTGGTATAAATCGATGATTCGGTTTAACCGTTGAAAAATCAGAGGTTTTAAAAGCCTGTGCCTATAATTGAATAAAAAATTGAGCGATGATGAATTTTCAGCTAGTTGATAAAATTGTTGTTCGTACTTAAACTTGCACAGTTTTCGTACCTTGCTTCGTCGTCCATCATGAGCTTCTACATGGAAATTTGATGGGAAAAAATTTGTCAGGATTAATAATTTATTATACCGATCCGCTTATAAATTTTACAGCTTTTATACATGATATATTATATTTGATGAATACTTTTCTCGTCATTTTCAATGGCTACCTAATACTCGGAGTCCTCTGATTGAACAGCGCAAACTTTTAATGAAAGAACTTCCCCTCTCCGTTTCATGAGCTTGAAAGCTCCTAAATCGTAATGGAATGCAATTACAAGATCACCCCCGTAAGATCTCCCCATATTATATCATTATATAATACGTACGCGACAAGGGATTCTTTTTGACGGAATTTAATAAGCCTACGGCATACATATTCGGGACTATATTCCATTATATGCGAAAACGAAAATTGATGTGAAAATCTTTTCAGGTGAGAAGGTAATATTTTCCGATTCCACTTATCGCCCACATCGTTTAACAAAATATGATTTATGCACAAGGGTGGATGAAAAATTGGAAAGATTAAATAAAGAAAACATTCAGATTTACCGGAAATATTTCAGCACGCTTTCGTGATTTTTAAAACGTACTATGGAAGCGGAACGGAAAAGGAACAGTCGCATATAATGGAGAAGTAAATTTCGTACATAGACACCAATTCTCATAAATATTTATAAATTAACAATAAAACATTAATGGATAATTTTGTGTCAACTGTGTACGAAATTAATTTTTCTATAAAACTTTTGGAACACGTTATCCTTTTATTTGGTCTACGAATATGGGACAGGGCAAGATGGGATACCGCTTAACACCAGAACTATATTATAGTTACATAAACCTTTTCGATCATTATAATTTCTTGAAGACTAGTCATCTCGACTGGTTTCGGTAGAAATAACGTGGACTTAATTTCGGTAGTTCTAGCGTTAAACAGTATTACCCCAGCAGCTAATTTAAAACAAAATCATAAATTGTGACAGAATCATACGCGGTAATTGAAAAATCATGCTCTCACCTGCCGATGCGTTAATTTCTTCTGACATTAACACCTGTGTTAAAATTATTACGCTTAAATATTATATCAATGTCGCATAGGCTATTTGGATGGAAAATCGTAACAGAAACGATGAATTTTTTTTTTTTTTTTTTCTCTTGTCTAGTGGCGAAAGAGCGTCCTTCATCCATAATGCGACTCGGACAGCTGGCGGCAGCCGATGAAAGACATTGAACGTCGCTTACACTCTCGTGATTGATGCATTGTATCACGTGTTATGACACCTGTCCCGTCTTGCCCCCGCCCCCGTCTTACCCCGTCCTCCCTTACATCACACCAATTCGAAGAGCGTCATCGGGGATCGACGATGTGAAAAGCGAGGGTGAATCCATCGGATTCGAAAGGTCGCGGTTGATCGGCGGGCATGAAATAGCTGCCCATCGACCCGAGAAGCCAGAGAAAGCTTAATGCCAGGCCAAATATAAGCACACGCATCGCCGCCACGGGGTTCGCTGATGTGAGTTGGACAAGGGACGGTTAAGGGGGATGGAGGGGGAGGAAGGGTCGATGGTTCGGGGCGTCGAAGCGCGCCCAAAACGCGAAAGGGCGAGATGTTGGTAAGCTGATTAAAGCGCGTCTCGTTATGGGAGAATCGCGTGCCAGTCTCTCAGCGAATAATCGCGATTGGAAAACAGCCAGCGCCTGGAAGCTCCGGCCAAACGGCCGCTGGAAAACGGCCGCGAGACGGTAAAAGCTCCCAACGCCAGCCGGCCCTCGTAAATGCCGAATTTGTCGCGCGTGCCGCGCCGCCATCCGCGCGAAGGGGAAACCCGGCGGAAAACCGCAGCCTCGATTAATCACCGTCTCGTTTTAATCAGGACCCCCCACAACGCCTACATACGGTGCTAAATCTACCTGAAAGACGAAGCGTTCCTCATAGGCTGCTTAATTCTTGCACCGCATGTGCGAAATCTGCGTGTTTCAAAAAACCATGTGGGTTTTTCAAGAGAGAATGTTTTACCCGTTTTTCATGCGTGTTTTCCGTACGCAAAGCACTCGTTTCTATTACGGTACAGGGAGTCTGCGAATGCGCATGCGCGGAGTACCGAAAAGACCGCTTTTAAGTTATAGTAGTGTTGAAAGCGGTCTTTTCTGTACTCCGCGCATGCGCTGTCGCGAACAAATCTGACGCGAGCCTAACCTCAATTTTGTGCTTCGTGAAGAAACGCGTAACATACTCTTGTTATACGAAGAATCCTGTGAAACAAGGAGGCAACCGACTTTTCACCTCGCGTATTTGCAATATTCATCCGCGGCTCACCTACCACTCATATTGCAAGCTTACACTCGACCAGAAAAGAACAATTTCACCTCCTTGTTACACGATATACTATTCTTCTTATTTTCCAATACTTCTTGGCACTCTTCAGTTTTAGATAAGCAATCTCTCATCCACGCACTGCCATCGTTCAATTGATTCATTTTGTTGTATTGAGTACAGTACATGCGGTTCTATTTTTCACTCAATGATTACCATTGAGCGAATACCATTTTATTTGGATGCTTCTAAGCCAGTAAGTCGCTTTCAATGGAGTTTAGTCAATTCTCATTCTCAACCTTGCTGGCCTCCCTTTCGTTTCTCGCAGCCTCAAGGTTACTTCGTGAATACATAGAAGCATCTTGTAAACTCTCTTCAAGCCGCCTCCAATCTCATCTTGACGATGTTCAATTTGTTCTCATCCTTGTTGGGCGCTCTTTAGTTTCTCTCAGTTTTAAGGTCTACTCTTCCGAGTATCTGGAAGCTTTTGGATTATTCTCCAAGTTAAGTTAGGTTAAGTTAGGTTAGGTTGGGTTAGGTTAGATTAAGTTAGGTTAGATTAGATTAGATTAGATTAAGTTACTAAGAGTTACCCATTATCTTATAATTCAACATTGTATTCACAGTTTCCTTTCAACAGTTCCTACCGGCAACCCTGAAATCAATCACTAAACCAGATGTTCATGCTATTTTAAACAATCCGATTCTTTCGTGAAATTTTTCGTAATATGATCGCGCTGTGGTCGGGAAGTGCACTCAACTGGTTAGCCAAAGATGAATAAATATGGTACAAATTTTCGATCTACATTAATTTCGCCGCTGAATGGACTTGAGGTTATGTCTTGTAAATTCTTCGGTTACTAATTCACATGATATTTCATCGCTCCTGCTTGACCAAAGCGCACTTCGTAACACCAAAATGATTACATTAGAAAATTTTTGATATCTGATCGATGTCTTACGAAATAATTATACGGGTTCCCTCAAATCGGTCACGTGACACCACACTGAAAATACCTCGTGACCAAAACACTGATCGATCGGGAACATCTTTTCCTGTTCATCATTCGAAGCTTCCATCGGTCGGTTACTAACAATTGTTCCTCAACAACTGTCCAATCTTGGATAGTACGAATCGAGTATATCCTGAAAATTTCAGATCTACTAGTGAAAAATTGTCACGGGAGTTGCATTCTTTCAAAATAAAACAAATGTTCGATGAACAGCACAGCTTATTATTTCCATTACCTTTATGTGTGACACTGAATGTATTTCTGTTTCAGAGCAAAAAGCTAGATTTTTCACCTAATTTAATTGTTTTTTCCTTTGACAACTGAATAAATCAGACATATTTTTTTCGTATTTTAAATCTTCAAGCTTTACCTCAACAGACAGGTAGATTCATATTTGGCTAAAACCCGGTTTTTTGTTGGAGTTTCCAGAGAAGAAGAACCGCCAAGACCCGTCGAAACTAGCGAAAGTCGCCTTAGCCCAAAACCACTACGTTTTCTGTCACTAAAGTGACAGAAAGTGGCCAACAGATAGAATAGAAACGTCTGTTCAACTTCGACGGATGGATAAAAATTTTGCGAGGTCGGTGGATTTTTCCGTTCGGATAAAAATTTATTCCCGGTTTGAAGAGAGCTCGGAATAACCGGACGAATTATTCATGCGACGTGTGCGAAGGCGGAACACATCGTCTATTTCCTGAACGAATGTGACTTGTGAATTAAACGGAATTACTTCTCGTGGAAAACTGTGTCCGATAACTTTCTAAGATCGCTGATCTTCATTTGTGAGATTGACCCGCCACCTCGTGGCCAATTACGAACCAGTCTTCGGCCACAAAGAGTCTTCGTCATTCTGTTTACACACCCTTCAATTAAACCTGAATCAAGTACAGGATACATACTCTAAAAATCCATATTCATAGTTAAAGGTGGTTAAATTTCTTTTTTAATGACAAAAATAATAAAACAAGTTGATTCTGTAGCTGATAAGATTATAAAAGAAAAAAAAGTTACAAGATTTGTTAATTTCCGATATTTTTGGAGAAAAAATATCTTCGTCGCTGTTCGCCATTAATCGTGTTATATCGTGGCTGAGCGAAAGTTCGCTGCAGGAAAGCCGAGTTTCGGAATCGCGATGCTGTTTTCCGACAAGGGTGACAAGGGTGCAATAGTACAGAAATTATAGCTGACTGGTTTCCCGATTATACGTGTACTTACCTACCTATACTTCGATTCAATATCTGCTGTGTAAGGATTTATGCGCCACTACTCGAGCGCCTCGGCTTGGTTCCCAAGGGAAGCAAACTGATGTGTATCTAAATTCTCCGGCATTTCTTCCGCATGCATAATATAAAGGGTGCTCGATTGAAATCGAGGTCTCCCCCTGCTTCTCTGAAATACGTTCACCATACGCACCAGGGAGAAAAATATGTGCGTGAAACGATTCGTTTAGAACAAACGAATAAAGATGACGTTTCGTTTAGGGTTAACAGGGGTGAGTACAGCTTAGACGGTCCAAGATTCTTTAAAAAAAACTCCTAAAAATAGGTATGACTTTACACCGTCCAAGCTATAAGCTCCCCCCTTCAACTGAACCGTGCACCTCATATTATTTAGAATACGGAATGAGCGGAAAATAATGAGTGTAGGAATACTCGATGAATCAATGGGATCGTCGAGTTTTTCGAAGATAAAAATCTGCGGTTACAGGAACGAACAGCGATCATAATAATCCGAATAGACGACTGTAATTTAGCGCGCAGTCATTCTCCGTGTACAGAAAACACATTCCGAGACCATTATTAGGGTTCCAGCTCTGTGGCTCTGCTTGTTAGTACTTAACAATGTGTTTGTGTGTGCGGATGTGTAGCGTAGAAACGGACTCACATATTTCTCCGGGAAGGTTGTTGTTTTTCGTTATTCTCTTTCTCTTCGACGTTTGAATTTGCCTTTGAATGAAGCTTGATGAGAGACTATACACTCACAGGTTCCCCGTGACACAACAGAGAGGCCAATTTAAATTTGAATGGCCGCACGCCGTCCTGAGAAAGCCAATCACTTCCGTGTACCGCTGCCTATTGATTCGATTCCGCTTACCGCCTGTAACTGTCGTCATATCCCGTTTCTAGACACATGTTATTAACCCTCAACGTGCTGTCCGCCTCCCGTTGCAGTTCCTCCTCATCGATATTACAACCAAGCGTCGCGTCGATGTCGTGACGACAACGATCAACCTCCAATCATGGTGGTGTAATGCTCGCATTTGCTTGCATTTGCTGTGCAAACGCCCACTTAACACGTAATGCAGTCGTCGGATGTTTGCTGGGTGCAGGCGCAAACCGGGCACACAATATACCTGCCACGTTACACGGACGATCCCACAGTTGTGTGCCTGAATTAGCGGAGCACTTACTCGGAAATTCCGGCAGTGAGCTTGCGCCAAGTTACTGCAGGGTAATGGGATTGCCGGTGTTACGGTTTGACCTATGGACCCAGTCCGCAATCTTCTTATTCTCATTTGATCGTCCAGTTTTCACCATGACGAAATTGGTGGGTACAATCCAACAGCTCGCTTGTTGCGCTGATTATTGGATCGCGTTCGGGTCTGAACTATTTTCCTAGCCACTCGTCGATTTCATAACTCGAACAAATGTTGACACAGGAGCGAAGGTTCGGAATCAGGAATGAATGAAAAATATTTGGTCGTCTGCGACGCCTCGTTCCGTTAAAGAAACACGCGAGTTGGTTTTTGTTTTTGTTTAGTGTCGAGGGCGAGAAGTTGACCCTCATTTGGAAACGTAGGAGAAAATCTTGGGGACGGACGGGATTCTCGGGACACGTGCACGGTGTACAGTGGTCCTGGAAATGTGCTTGAATTTATCTTGTCCTTAAAAAGTCCCGGAAACTATCCTTCAATCTTTCTTGTGTCCTAGAAATATTCTATTTTTAATATCCTTGAATAACCTGAATATGTCCTGGAAGTGACCTTGAAACTTTTACGGATTTTTTACCGAACACCATGGTGCTACACCCACCCAGGCGTTTTTCTATTAACAAGGTTATGTGCGGCATGCCGCACGCCGAAGTTCATCGATACCCGAATTTCCTTCGAATAATTTTACCCTCGCTTATCGAAGTGTAACCCTGTCATAAACCACTATCAATCATCGCCTCCTTCACTGCGAGCATCAGATGGAGGCCGAAACGAGGCTCGATGAGTCGATCGCTGAGTGCATCAGCGCTAATCTTGAACAGTCATTAATCGAATACCAGTTTCAAAATTTCACTTCGCAAGAAGTCTTCTGACGACTCATTTCGCGGAAGAGACTTCAAATAATGCCTCGTCAGACTTGGTAACTTGGAAAAGTCTAAAGTGAGGGGTTCGCAAAGGTAGTTTATCACCTTTGAACTCATTTCCATCACCGAATTTCACTCCCTCAATTAGTTACCGTTAATTATATTCAAGTAAGTAAATTTTGTCTTCGTCAAACCTGCTAATTAGTATTCAACTTTATTCCAGGAGAAACGGTTGGATGGTATAAATTCGTCGTGTTTTGATCAACATCGCGTATTATGATCACGGTTGAAGTGACAGCTTGAAATCCATTACTGCGAGAAAACGAGCGTGCATTCGAAATGAAATTGAATAATATCGTGGTCGTTTATACGCAGGTCGTTTAAGAGACAGGATTGATTAAGCGGAAAAAAATCCCCCCCCCCCCCCCCCCCCTCTCTCTTTTCAAATGAGGAGAATATTCATTTCACAGTATATCGATTCTTGTGATCACAATTACAAATCGACGACAACGCCGTTAGCGTCTCGATTCGCAAAAGTCACTCTTCGGGGAAAGTATTAAAGACATCGCAAAGCGAAGGCGTGTGCAGATTAATGATGTAACGAATATTCCCATATTACTTGACATTCGCATTCGCAAAAATCGTTCGAATATTTAATCATATTTTGCTTATAGAAATTGTGAAAATAATATTAAATACGACTAAAAATATTAGTTTAGCAATGTAATTTTATTATAAAAGTTTGTCTCCACGTTTGAATCACGTTCTAACCTCAAAATTAATTTGTTTCCGTTATCAATTTGTCGATAAACAGTCAAACAAAGAATCGGCCTCGTTCGGATCAGCTCGGCAATTTCCGGGATAAAATCCAAACGGCGCTAATGCGTGCCTGCGACTTGCATGGTGTATCCGTCGGTCAATCAGGTGTCAACTTTTAGCCGTAGAGAACTGGCGCCAGATTTAAAAATGTATATTCGCATCCGCATCCGCGATCACGAACGCTTAAAAATTTACGTTCGTTACATCACTAATGCAGATCGGTTCCTCGACGGAAATCGTAAGGCTTGCCGAAACTGCGAGGATCCAATTGACGTGAACTGCCTATTGCGCAGTCCACCCTTGCACGCCACTGCAGAGGCACACTATTCTCCGAGGCTTCTGATTAAAGTTACAACAACTGCGGTCCGGCACTCTGAAACACCCGGAGCGCAGGTAGTTCCGTTCCGGACTGGCCGGGATACATCTGCTTTAATATTGAAAACCAGTAAAAGTTTCAAACGGAGCCGGTATGGTTTAATATCCACTTTCGACGCGCATACCAATACAAATTTCCTCAAACACCATACTGTACACACCGACACCCGCGTTCCAACACCCTTATACCTGATACAACGCTAAAATATGTATGCCCAGGTTCGTGCCTCTGCACAATGGTAGATACAGAAGTCCAATTGCATTGGCCAAAACCGGGTGGACTACGTCATTTTTCCATACAGCGTATTTGAAAAGAGGAATGAAGGGAACATCATGCGGTATAACGGTTCGAAAAATAACTGTTTTCCGATGGTTAAAATACGTCGATTAAACTGATTTTTTTTTCATCTAAAATCAAAGCATTCGTGAAAAACGAAAATAAATGGTTAAACAGTTTTTTTTTTCCTTCCTAATTTATTTTATTATGGTTGAAAACCACTTAGGAAAAAAAGGAGTCCCCAAAAATTATCTGAAATGAAATTTTTATGAGATTATTAATCAGTACGAAAGCCGCTATCTTGCTATCGAGGTTTTCTGTTTTTTTATCAAAATTGACGAAATGGCGGTGGTTTTAAAAAAAAATATAGAATTGAGCTTATTTTTTCGACAGCTTTCCGTTGAAAAACATGAATATTCAAAAAAAAAAGGCTTCCATAGCAAGATAAAGTATGGCGTGAAGAATGTTTTATCCAAATTTGGGACGAATAAGTTGGAAACTTTTGCTTTGAGAGTGTCCACCGTTGCGAGGAAACCGTTAAAAAAATATTAACAAGTAAAAATAAACGTTTCAAAATTTATATTCTGTTCTTCGTGAGTGCTTTAATTTGACACTTAAAAAATCAGACCGTTTAGCGTATTTTAACCTTAGAAATTTTTTTTTTTAATCAGCGATTTTTCAAACCGTCACACTGGGATGATCTCTCAAAGAGGGGATAAAAAGTGATCCGAAACGTCTTTCAGTCCATTCTGAAGTAATTTTAAACTTTCATTACAGCCTTCAGCAACTTACGAAGAGAAAAAGCTATGTAGGTACCGATACACTTTCCGGCCTCGGAGTTACTGCCTGCACATCCGATACGTGCTTCCAACTGCTGTGCAATGAACAAGCTGTAAGGGTCGTTAAGAATCGGCGAAGATTGCAGCACCTCACACAGATACCTGGTGAAGGAGGCCCTCGTTTCCGTGTGAAACCGGAGGGTATCGATCTTGTCCATTGGGTAAAGACGAAGTGTCAGAGATTCGAAAATTACCCCTCGATCGCATTGGCACGCAAGCTTTTTTAATTCAACCGATTGTCAGAGGGTTCTACAATTGTGTGGGGGTGGCTTTGAGACGAGGGCGCAGGCTGCTACAAGGACGTGGAATTGGAACGAGGGCCTCGAATTCATGAGATAAGCCGACGTTTATGAGGCTGCTAAGGTTTACACTTATTGCTTGCTCCTTGACGTGCACAACCCCAAACACCCTCCGACGGCATTATTACGCCTCGCTATTTGCTATCCGAGTTTCAATTTGTTTTACGGGATCATGTCCAGCCGTAAACTCGAATATTTAAACGGCGACACTTCGAAATCAAGGAGGCACTGCCACCCTGCATCACCCACCACAACCCTCAATTAAAAACACTCGCCCAATCGTCAAACCTGTCGTTCTATGTGTGCGTGTTACAACTTCCAGTTTTAATTTATCGCCGCTCTCACCTATGTTTCAGAACCGCGACCTGGATTCTCGGTGATGGATAAACGCCCAGGATACCCTCGGCACGTGCAAACCACCCTTGGGTACGTACCGATACATCACCGATCCAGCTACAAAGGAGCAAAGAGGATCCAAGAAAACTATGAATTCACACCGAACGAATAAATAAATATAGGGTTCAACACACTCGTCAAAGTTCTATACAAAGTTAAACAATAGCAAGCAGACCATTTTTTGAAATTCAAAGCCTGGAATAAAGATAAAAGTAGCATTTTTCAACTGCATATCCGTGGGTTATCGGTGAACCTTCCCATATCAATAGCTGCTGCATTTCAAAGTGAAGATAAAAATCAAGCGTGAAAGATCGACCAACCTACTGAACAAAGCAAGGTTTCTAAATCTCCCAGAAACTATCCACTAACAGAAAAAAAATATCCGTTTTTTACAAACCTACGTCATCGAATGCTCATATATACACTGTTGAAAAAATTTAGTTTAATCATAACGTCCCAGTAGGTCGACTTTAAATTTGTATTATTTGTTACATTTCCGTTAGTAAATATGACACTAATTATTGTAATTTTAACATTTACATCGTCATATCAACATTTAATTTTTACTATGTACCTTTTTTCACTTATTGTTAGTAATGCATTAAAAAATGGTTAAATTAACCCAAAGATTTTAGTAGACCTACTAGAAATTCTTTTTTTTTCAGCCGTGTACAACCTTTCTGTACAATGCTTCAATCAGGCCCTTAGGAGTTGGAAGCTGCATGGCCAACGGCCCGTTAAATCGTATACAGTGATCAGGAGATGCGCAATGCACTGTGCCAAATTGGGCGCCAGTCGCATTATTGCAAATATGGGACGGAGCCACGGTCTGGCCGAGAAAATAGCCAAAGCCCAGGGCGAAAGCCAGTGACGACTGCCGAAGGGAACATTGTTAACACGGTGATTCTTGCCGAAGTTAGACATCAAAATTCTGGGGCAATGAGCTCGTGGTAACTTCGTTCCGTACCAACCAAAGTAGGTGCACGCTGCTACCTGGCACAGTAATTTCTACTACGTGTCGAGTTAGTTCTCGCAATGCAATTGTAGCTGTTTCAACGGCAAGTTTCACTCGTCCTCTTAATTGGCAACCTGGCTGGACAGAATGGAGTCTAGTGAATGCAGTGATGATTCTTTTGTTCTATGCGACGTGATAGAGGCGCAGTTGAAAATTATGCTCTTACTAGATGGAGACTTTTCTTTTCATCTCCTATTACTGATAAATCAATGCTGCTTACTGCATTATGAACACATTTTTGAAAATTATGAAATGTTTTGTCTGGCAATATTGACACACGCGTGAACGATCATTTTTCAACCCTTTCAGTTACAGATCCTGTTTTGTCTTTGTTGTTTTTTCATATTCCTTGCAAAATCCTGAATTTCTTTTGCATTTTCGAGTAAACGAAATACTTCAACTTTGAAAAAACGTATTTTCGTGACTGTAATTCGTTAGCGGAGAAATTCGGTAATAAATGTACAGTAAACACGCTTGGGATTTATTAATTGATAAACAAAAATCTCGGAATCGCTATTAGATTTACAAAATTCAATGAATAGGGGTAGATTTCACCCTCCTTAAGGGTGAATGTAGATAGTATTGGGGGTAGCACTTATTCTCGGGCTAAAATCGTACTGCCTCAAAGTAAATAATCATGTAAATGTCATTTAAAAACACTGGCTGAAACAATGTTGATAATTCACCACGTTTTCTCTCCATTTTAGGGGTTGTTTTTAGTTTTATTAAATTTTTTACATTAGATTCGCATTCAGCGATAAAAAAATACGTAGGAAACGTATAATTACACTTCCCTGCCGAAAAAAACTGGATTGCGTGACTGGAAGGGTTAACGAATATTGTCCAACGCTGATTTGACATTCATGACAACTACAAGTATCTAAAAATTTTTGGAAACATTGAAGAAACGTTTCGTCCCATTTGTCCGGAAATTCAAATAAGTCAATGCAAAAACGTCGATGCGTATGAACGAAAATTTGAAATATAAATCTCTCAAATCTTTTCCAGTTCGTTTTAATCGTTCGAGCTTCCACAATTCTACCGTCTCGTTTCAGTTGACCGAATCCTCGATAGAACCAGTAAAAATGTTCTTCTGGAAAATTTGCTAATATCCTGATATTCGAATGAAGACAATGATCGACGTTTCAATTCCGCATAATTATACACAGCAACGAAATTGAATAAAAAAATCATCAGCCGGCGCGCATTAACATCAATCTGCAATTACCGAAAGGGTCATCAGAATTACGTAGAGGGTAATAATTTGAGCAGTTTGATGCGTAATGAATACGCCGCAGCAATTAATCATCGCGGCCTGATTCGCAGCGGGCATAATTTCTCCATGAAATGTTTACGTGGCTGTTTCGTCCGACTGGAATTAAACCAGAAAATTATCTAGGCATTGAAATTCCCACGCACGAGTGCTAAATTCCAACGGATAGATACGTCGAGTAGCGCGCCTAGTTTGCACGCTTATACAACCGAGGCGCGACTCGGGAGCAGAGGTGCAGAAAGGCCGGCCGTTTGCTACGTCGCTACCCTATAAAACGATAAAACTGGTGTCCTTGTGGCTGACATATCGATGTCAGTGTCGGCGTAGCGACCAACCCTCGTCCTATGTTCAGCGCCAACCTGTGCGAAAATTCCAGCTTAAAGCTGTGTTCAGGAGTCTTTGGTTAGCAGCTTTGAGCTTACTCACCGATCCGCGGTTTCCCATCGTTCATACCTGGAACATAAATACAGAAGAATTTAGGAGGAGCTTTAGGTGCTCCATCTGCGCTGTCCGGTGCAGTGAAAGCTCTGTGACGAAGGAAAACAAGCGGAGAACATTTGTCAGTTTTGGGGATATAGGGGATGGTATTTAGGGGCGATTACTGGCCCGCGACCCCGATAACCGAGGGTGTCTACCACCTGGTGCTAATCACTGGCACATAATGTCACCTATAGGTTAACGCACAACCCTTCGCGAACGGCTGACGTCACATGCTCGACTGATTCTGTCATGCCTGAAATAGATGCCGTGCAATGTTCCTGGGAGGGGTTGTTTTTTTTTTTTTTTTTTTTTTTATGACCGAGGATTTAGGATCGAATCGTTTTCATTTCTCGCGTACGCGTGTCGAATTCGCCTCAATTCGCCCTGTGATTTCACCCGGATTGCCGCATAAATTTCGAGACTGAGGAGGCGGGTCGGATTTTGCATCGAGAATATATAGCGGGAGGTGGAGGAACTCAGCAGTTTTACCCATTTTACGAAGCTCTCAATTAGAGCCGTCAAACTTTTGTTGCTGCATAACTACGCTGAGGTATATTTTTCTTTCCCCCCTCCCCCGACCACCGTAACGTTATAACAACTCCGAGAAAATAGCCGGGCATAACCTTATATAATTGGAAATTAAAAATAGCTACCCTATTTTCGCAGAGTGGTTATAAATTAAGTTTTTATTTTTATTTTTTATGCAAGCGTTGGATTATATTTATTGTAGGTATAACTTTTAAACAGTGCAAGAAACACCTTTATCTTTTATAACTCCATTACCGTCTGGTTGAGTAACAAAAATTCAATTCAATTTTACAAGTTCGAATCATTCCACTTTCTCTAGTTAAATATTACCCTTAATTACTGATAAATTTTTGAACGATTTCAAGTGATTAATACGAATAAACGTTCATTGTGGTTTCGAGCAGCGAACAGAGCTCGCGAACACCCGAGTGTTATGACCAATAGCTCTGCATTAAATTCGAAGCGTGACTGAACAATATGGCGTCGAGAGAAGCAATCAGCTGATCGTTCCGGGCGATATTACAGGAATACCAAAGCACGGAAAACATCGTGCGAGCTGATAGGTCTCAATTTGGTTGTATTTAGTTGATGGAGGATGAAGAATACAACGAGAAAGAAGTTTCATCATTCATTACGACGATCTGGAAGCACGTGGCGTCGATCAGCATTACTTCGATCAATAGTATACGCCAAATACGTATTCAAACGTCAGTGCATTGACATTCTCTGCTAACGGAGCCTGAATGGAATATCGACAGGTGACAAACAGACGTTAGATTAGAATTTTAAATGTAACTTAAAGAAAAAAAAATTGTGTACACCGGAAATACAGAGTCCGCTTTTACCAGCCCCGGTTCTGCAATCTAACACCCAGTTGCCTTTTCAATTCCAGGAGAATGCTGAGAACCGTCCGGTTCCCGGACCAAATAGAATCCCGAGAGGCGACGAAACGGAAAACAAAGCACCGCGGGCGTCGGAACTCTTTAATTGCAGCTTTTAAACTGAATTGTCTAAAAGCATTTCGCTCCAAACGATCCCTCGAGTGGGACTCGGAAGCGAAGAACTCTCGACACCGGTGAAAGAGAAAAAGAACCCTTTCCGCTTGCCACCAACGATAAATTCTTCGGGGTTGCGTCACTACGCCACTTCGCCGCATCCTTTCAGCCAAATGTGATCGATATTGCCTTATAATACGGACAGGAAATCGCCAAAGAACCACTCCAGATGGATTAGGTCAAGTCAAACATCTCGCTCCACTCTGCCATCAGATTGTTAGGTCATCGCGCTATTATTCGCGGTGTCAGAGGACATAACGTTGACACGTGGGTCTGAGGCTTCACGTAAAATTCCTCGTGGTCGTTGATTTTTGCCGAAACTCCCACGTGCCGAATCTCATTTATCTACCAAGAACTAGCAGACGATTCATTCTCATCTGATGTGCGGAAATTTTCTCCCTCAAAACTGCATGCATCAATAATTTATTCCAAGACCTTTGAGAAGATTGATTTTTACACTTTTTATAGAATGAATCGATTTCTGGCCAAAAAGCAAACAGTAAATTGTTTATTACAAAAAGTTTACATTAAATAAACAAACGGGTACGCACTTCCACAGAGAATGTAATTGTGAAACTACTGTCGAAGTTTCATATCGATCCATCCAACGGTGTTCAAATAATGTGTTCTCCCAGTTTGAAAAAAGTGGTTTCGAGAAAAATGCGTTCAAGTTTTACGAGCACTCAGCACGCGCTGCGAGACACTACAGCAAAATCGAGAATTGAACCTTTTAAAAAAATTTTTCACTATAGGACCAACTGGATATTGTTTTTATTACCCTAAAATACTGGTGAAGCAAAAGAAAAAAAAAATCGTATTTTCCCTCTTCAAGTGAGAGAAACCTTTATCTAGTCATGTTTTCAATTTATTGAATGATTTGCCGACGTTTTTGGAACCGTTTACAGTGGAAGCTTAATTTCAAGTTGAAAAACCGATGAAATATAATGTATAATAAGTTTGATTCCTAATTATTAATCCTGATTGTGAAACGGATGAAAAAAGAAAAACTCAGCATATCGAGCTTTCTCCGCGTTCAACGAATATTTATATTTGTATATAAGATGGAAGAAAAAAACGGCATTTTTACCTCACATTTCACAAATTTTCTTTCAAAATTTGCAAGGGTGTAAAATACATCTGTGTTGCCTGCTACTCGTATACAGAAGTTGGCAGGTATGTTAAACTGCCGGTCGCAGGTTTTAACTCAGATCAATATTTATGACCAATAACTGTGAGAACCCCCTCGTCAATCAACCACGCAAAAGTTTCTCTCGGTCTACAAATTCCTATCACCTTTATGGTTAGTGGCGAAGATGGAGAGCGGATGGAGCCAATGAATCAAGGGGTCAAGGCGTGAAACATAAAGAATAATAACTAATTCTAGGAAATAAAAAAAAATCGTTTGAAAAAGTAGTAAATTCGTTGATCACTGACCGATGGAGAAATCATCGTTTAAAAATAGGAAGCATGGAGTAGTTTTCACGTCCAATATTTTTCAGCTCTTGTCTCCTTTTAGAGTCGCAGGACAGTTTAATCACGGAGAGTTCACTTTCAGCAACTGCATTGCAGATTCATGTTCCCAAGTCCACTCTGTGAAATACGTCTAGCAGCCAGAGTCCAAGCTGGAAAACTGCAATACTCCACCACAAAAGATGAGCATTTGGAGCTTACAGGAACGAGATATTGTACATATTTCACACGCGTGACGTGCCTTACAAAACGTTCAATAAACGGACCAGTAGTCCAGAAAAGTTGTTAGAAAGTATACCGAGTGACCGGTGCGATAGCGAAATTCAACAGAGTAATCTGTCCGCTGTGTGAAATAGCCCCAGCTTTCACTGCTGAATAAATTCAGCGCTTTGTCAGGTGTTCAGGATAAACTTCAGCTGCTTACGATGGAGCAATCAGTGGATTCGAAAGTTTGGACTAAACTCTGCCTCGAAATGCCTGCCACCTTAAACTTCGTTAGCAATCACAATTGATTGTGCCGTTCGTCGAAGTACCATCTTTTTTTCTCTGGTCTTTTATGGGCCGCAGTTAATGCCAAAACGAAAAAGACCGCTATAAAAGCTTCAAAATCCTACTGTTTGGATGCAGGATCGAGACTGCGGATCATTAGGAAGAAGAACTATTATTTTTGGTTTCAACTCGTATCACGCTCACTTGAAAGGACCCAAGACATCGTTATTGAAAAATACCCTGAAACATCGTCCTGGATTGAAGATACGGCATATCCACAATCCGGTTCAGGTCCAACAAATAAAAAGCTGAGACGTCATCGAAGATAGTTCAAGTATCGTAATGGATAAGTGTATATTTCATTGATTAGGTATAGTTTTCAGGATACACGGATGACGAAACTAGGTAGTGTGTGCATACAGAAGGTTCAACCATTCGAACACCTGAGGTTCCCTTCATGCGACGGAGCGCATTTTTAAGTGTTCTACTTTTCGTGACTTGAATTTATCCCGAAAGATCGTTAAACGGTTATTCATGGTCTACGAAACGATCGACCACGACTACATGCAACGCTGCAAGTGCAGGTGGTGTGATCACAATGAACGCTTCGCCTTGCCTCGCCTCCCTTGAATAGCAGATCAATTAATTACACCGGAGAACAGAACCTTCCTTCCTCCTCCCTCCACCTCAGATATGATGTACGCGCATCCGTTAATTACAATTGGATTGATGATCTTGCACCGGTCATTAGTTTCGTGAAATCGAGCGCTTGGTACAAATTCACAGTCAACTTGGCCCTTTACGCCGCGACCTGAATCGCCTTTTTTACGGAAAAACTCCCTCCGGGGAGCCGTAGCTCCGTCGAGGTGTTAATTGCTCCCAGTTTTCAACACGGCTGGGTCGATTCGACGTCCTGGTTACAAGCCATCGTCCATATGCCGAGACCTAGAGATGCCTAATCGTTCCCACAAGAGTTTTAGCGACCCTCTTGAACCCGCCGACTGTCTAATCGGATTGAGGGGATTAGGTCATGTATTCTACCGACTAAACCGAGCCTCGGGTGACTCGAACGAGGTTTATTTGCTTCGGGCAAATCATGCCCATAACTCGATTTTACCACTCTCTCACTCTCTCTCCCCCTCTGGAACTGAAGTGGAAACGGATATATCCGAGGGCGCGAGCTTCTCATGATACACCGCATTACGAACCGAATCAATTCACTTGAATAACAATCAGTGGTTCAGTCAATTGCGGCTACGGTGACAATAATCGTGGTAATGATAATGGTGATTGCACTGGTTACGATAATGACGATACATGAACTTATAATGGCTCTCTCAAGTATGGAATGGAGGAATGAAGAGCAGGACATGCGGAAAGTCACTAAGTGGTTTTATCATTAGCGTCATAAGTTCCGAAGTGAAGTGCGAAGGAGATGACATTGGTTAAGATGAAGAGTGCGATGATCGTGTCAATGGCAGTGATGATTATGACTATAAAAGCTACTACACGTGGTGTGCGGAAAACATCATTCTCAACTTTGACAGTCATTTCAGATCTCCTCACTAAATTTGGAGTGTCATGACTAGTCGTGAAATGCGTGTAAATTGGCCGAAGATTGGCTGGCTTACGAGTCTTGCTTGTGATTCCGTACCTTTTCGGGCAAGTTTAGCGAGGACAACTCGACACTCCGCAACTCTCTGTCACTCGTGTAAAATCCCGCGAAGAACGAAGCGAGTAAGACGCGTGATTGGAGAGACACCAGGAGTAGCAACAACAACGATATTCAAAATGTCAATAGAATCGACGTGAAGAAAAAGACTGAACTACACAACAACTGGAATACCGTGATGCAGTTAAAGACGGCGAGAACGCGGACTGGTCTCAGCGATTCCGTCGAATTTGGCGTAGGTATGTTTTCGACGAGACTGACTACTCGCGGGGCGACCGCGTGGCGAGGTACCTGACACCGGGGGTGGCGTTGGCACGCCGCCGCGTCTTCTTACCCCCACTGGTGGTCGGGCAATCGAGCCTGCTACCCGGAGCCACCCTTTGGCGGGGAATCGCTATTCCAGCAGGGGCGACGCGGGCCGCGGATGAACGCTGAGAAAGCCGCGCAACTCTCTTTCTCTCCCTCTCTCTTTGGATTTTTGTATTTATATCGATCTATCTTCTGGATGTAAATATTTTCTTTTCCCTCCAAATGTATTTATTTTTTAAGCATCTGTCTCTCTCCTGTACAAATGTACATTTGCCAACATTGTTATGGTAAAATACATGTCATCTCTCTCTCTCTCTCTCTGGGATCCGTTATGTTTCAGTACCATAACTAAATTTTTGGTCTTCTTCACAAGGTCATCTAATGAAAAGTCAAGTTCAGTATGACGTCAGATACCCTCGAATTTGAAGTTTGCGCCCATCGTCTCAATTCGAAATTTTACTACTGGATCGGTCGATTATTAATTATTTTTGTTGTATCGCTACACTGTACCTAATTGACTGGTAAAAGCAGTTCAAAGCACTGGAGTTTGTTCAGGCAGTCTCAACAGACCATTGATTTCCGAATTGACTAGTCAGCTTCTCTGTTCTTTTCATAAATGCTCTGTTATACATATCGCATCGGTAAATATTCGACTTATCCAACATTTTGAGTTATTTTGTCAGCCATTAAGGCAATTAGACAAATGTTACTTAAGTGGCGAAAATCCGTCGACTCTTGATACGGTGTTCCTGTTTTAGTTGGAGATTACATAGGTTAGATATAATCGTTTCTGATTGCAGTTTAATAATTTTTAAGATATTCGAGAGCAACTTCTATTTAATTTTGAAGGGATTTCAGACATTAACAATAGAAAGTTTCCCATCAGGTGCAAATACTTTTTATACTCCCACACTCTTTTCATAAAGCTAACGTCTGAAAAATCATATTCTCAATAACACGATGCTTTATGTTATTATTCATGAAGATATCCACGAAAGTGACTCGATGCCATGAGCTTATACTCCCACAGGCTTTCGATGCATCCTGTCGACACAAAGAGAACGTTCGAAGGACACAATAAAGAGGTAAAAGGGCGAGTGCCTGCGATTGTGGTCCCTGGGCAATCCGTAGGGGTTTCGTTATGAAAATACGTCGACGATATCAGAGTCACCAGGGTATTGACATTCAGTTTTCCGCAAACAGAACGGCGCAATTTTGCGCAATAAGAATAATCGGCTGTTTCCATTTTGCTGGGTCCCCGTATGGTGAATGCCATTTTTTCACCATCGCATCGTAGTGTCGTAGAGACACACCGAATGGTCGTATCACTTAGGAAATTACGTATCTCGCGTTTCCCTCGCATTTCCCTCACAAATAGCCAATCGATCGTGAGCGCAGCGAAAAATTACTTCGAAACAATGCAATCCAACTTTGAACCCTTGGTATTTACGCTCAGCATCTCGAATCAGCCGGAGCTACAAGCAAGTGATCGGGGTCACGATTAGCGACTGTATAGCGACAGAAATTACTGCACATGGATACATAAGTCATCTACCGTACCGTAAAAACACCTCAGAGACCAACAACTTTCACGTGATTACCGAACATTTTCAAGAAGGCGAACTTCGCCCTCTAATTCCCGATGCAGGAGACCGAAAGCAAGTGAACTGCCGATCCACGGTGTATATAATCGCTCAGTTACCAAGCGATTCAATACCCGATCAATGATCGACCCCCTGCACCAGCTAATTGGCGGTCGAGAGTCGACGGGTGCAGATGCCGTGAAACCCACTCGCTTATCCCACCGCTGCCACCAAACACTGCGCGACTGAAGGCGACCCCGAGAGGCATCGCAAGCGCTACCACCTACCAGCATTACAACCAGGAGTTTGTGAACAATATTTTTCACCTCATTTCCCTCGAGGCGAACCTTGTACGAGTTATTCTGGCGTTATTTGCCCGCAGAACGAACAACGTTTCGAAACCTGAAACGAATAAAAAAATTTGTAAGAGACCATCATTGGCATTTCGGGCTCGCGGATCTTTCCTTTCAGTATCGAACTTTCGATCGAATCCCACCGGGCGATTTTTTCATCCCAGAATTTCCATCAGTCGACTCCTCCGACGGACTGCCGTCGCCAATAAACGACCGCCAGTGAAACGAAACGAAACGAATCAAGTCAAGCCTCATCGACGATCGACCGGGCGACCACCCCTCGCCTCGTCTGGGCCACCCAGTACCAAGGGGGTTGTTCGACCTTGCGCCGTTTTTCAGAGCTACAAGGCGAGAGGTGAGCGGTGAAAGATTTTACAGATTTCAAATCGAAACCCCCCACGTATCGAAGTCTATGGAGGAGTGGGTTCGTCCCGCGCAGAAAATTGTTAATACATACACCAAGATACACAGGCGCCCGCAATCTTGCAACTTGAAACTCACAAAGGACTGTCGCAGTAACAGGAGCAGCGAGTGGAAAGAAAGTTGATGATAAAAATTGATGAAACTGGACCGACAAACTATTGTCGACGGGTTTTCTTACTGGGGATTCAGCGAATTGGAAAACATGATGAAAAATGTACGTCTCGTCGAATGTTTTAGTCCTTGGAGTCGTTCGATTCGATATTCCATGTCATTGCAGCTGCACTTTAATGCAAAATACACGTCGACTTTTCATCGTTTCGCAATTAAATTCCAAAGCAGTTGTTCGACGGAATAAAAAAAATGTATATGCGTGAATAGATAAGCTGTAATGTAATCGCGTTACAGAGCACAGATAAGACGCTCACTGAAAATCTCTGTCGCGATAAGACACGGTTCAATGTTTGTTTAATTCTGTTTTCCAAACGTTTCTTCCTCGCGCTGATATCTCGTCGAGTTTATACTACTGCTATAACGGGATTGCTTGAAGATCTAAAAATTGTACTGTATGTATACTAGGGTGTTGCACGAAAAAATAATGTGTTTTTCCTACGTGACGTCTAATATAGCGCTCATTCGACTTTTCACTTTTTTAGAACTTCGTAGACGTAAGGTAGAACATTCACCTGTGGAGAGAATCTTTCTTTTAATCCAAACAAACGTTTTAGAGGGTGCCACGATGGAAATTTGCAAATTATTTTTATAACACCCTAATGTATGTGTAACAATTCGTGGATTTGAAATTCAGAAAGAAAAAAAAAATAACTTTTGTGCTGTGGACACTGTTTCGATTGAATGGGGGAAAATTGAAAGAGTAAAAGTTCCAGGGTCGACTAGTCACCACTTTGGAACAAAAACATGAATTCGAACTTCAGCAATACGTCTTCCTTTAGAACGCGATCCTAACATTCTACCAGCGTAAATGCGGGCGCTTGTAATTCAAGCCAATCGTATAAGGTGAACGCGGACCGCAATGTCTTCAAGGGTTGCGTGCTTCGTCGACGTTGATCATTCGTCCCTGATCTGCGGGAAAGTCCGGCTTAAAATTGCGTCAGGCGGGTAAATTCTTCCATTCGGCCACCCCGAGTCAAAGTTTATGTTTACTGGTCAAGTGCCGCCCATACGGGGGTTGAAAATGAAAACTCGATGAAGCAGGGACAAAAACAGAAAGGGCAGATAACTTTCACGCTGAATGCATTAATGCCCAGAGCAGGAATATCGTGGTGATAAAAATTTCAACAGCCGACAGAAAAAAAAGTGTTGAAACGACCTCTAAAAGTCGACTGAAGACGCTGGCGAGGAAGGGAAAAACTTACTTTGACTTCCGTATACTTTTAGCGTCCAGACCGTAAATGAGGTTGATAAAACTCTGTTGCACATTCCCCGTTCGCTATGTCTGAATGGATGAAAAGGCTGGTGGAATGATTTAGGTACCATGAAAAATCGGCACATGCATGCGGTCGAAACGAGGAGATACATTTTGAAACGACCCGAATAACGGGAGGGAATTGAATTAGGGGTGAGGTGCACAGTGGTGCATCCTGGCGCATAGCACTCGAGTCCTCCTTCTGCCTGGGCCGGCCCGCACCCTCCAAGGCCTCTTAACCTAGCTTCCTTCCTGCTGCAGGGGGCACGGAATTTGCAATTCAAATCACGCGATGCCTACCTGTGCTACATGCGAGTAAGACTTAAAACAACTTTGTAGATGCCTCGAGCTCCACTATGCGTTCATCCAGTTATCTTCTGTTCATCTGTTATATCCAGTAGTGGCTGTCTGCTACCTCTTATACATATAGAAGGTATGTAAGCCTCACGGCACCAAAATACAGAATGTACGTGACGACTCCCAACCTCTTTTTAGCCATTAAGCTCTCACGTGCTGACGTGCCCGCAAACAAGGGAGAAGTACGTCTTCTTCTTAATGCACGAGGTATGCTATTGCATCGGTGCTGAGGGGTCAAAGTTCTGGAAGAACACCTCTTTGCTTCCAAGGATAACCGCGAATTCGTTTCCAACTAGTGAATCGGTTGTATCAAACGCCTCCAGGATAATTCTTGGTCTAGTTTCAGCTGTCAACGGGTAGAAGCCTTTAGAGAAATCCCTAAACTCGGGATGATCCTGTTTATTCGCACACTAACAGAACTCTGCGTCTTCCCGCGTGGGCAAAGTCTTGTATTATCACAGGACGAGAAGATGATACGAACAGGCAAGAGAGAGCTGGAGTCAATTCTGCAGGGATGGAGCTCTTTGTCGGGATCTCAGGGGTGGGACCCAACAGTACCGAGGGGACCACCTGGTTAATGGTTCCATTTTCGCACGTTTCCAACTCTGCTGCGACTCGTTCCACCAACGAATCCCAACGGCTCTCACACCTCCGTTAAGACGGTACATTGCATTACACCTCTGGAAGGCGCGGGCTCTGACTAATTTTCAGAGATTTCCCTCTCTCTCTATTTCTCTCTCTCTCTATCTCTCTCTCTCTCTTACTCTCCGCCTCTATCTATCTCTCTTTCTCTCTCTCTCTCTCTTACTCTCCGTCTCTCTCTCTCTCTTTCTCTCTCTCTCTTCCTGTTAATACGTCTTGAATGCGGAAGAGGCTGAAGTCTGTTCTTCTGACAAAGTTCACAACCTGCACACTTTCACCGAGATGTACCCAAAACTGAAACTTTTATTTTTGTCAGTAGTCCAAGTCCTCGACATGTCTTTCAAATGTCCGTAAGCAGATTAAAAAAATAACGCCATCTCAGAAAACGACTTCAAGCAGGCATTAATCAATCTTCAATTGTACTGTACCTCAAAAGTATTCATCAGTTCTTGAGACACGAGACTATGATGACACGGTGTTAGACAGAAATCGGTATTTTTTGTCCAACTGTTCAAACAGCAGTGTGTAATGCTATGACGGTACATCCCTTCCGGACAACTGCAAGGCAGTTAAAGCGGCCCGCAGAGTTACGATAAAAGAGTGGAAGCACGACGACTGGGCCATGAACCGGGCGGCATGAAATAATCCAATAAAACTTTTACGAACGATCGAGCAAAACCTTAATATCGCACATATATACACAGAGATTAAACCGACTCGCTAGCATTCCGCAGCGCTCTGACTGTGAACCGGAAATGGCTCGGGGATGTGGGGTGTAGCTTGTAACAACGTGCAGAAGTTGTGCTTAGTGCTGCAGCTTGCTGCCAGGGTCGAAAACGGGAACGGGAATTCTGCTGCCTACAGTAACTCGTGGCAATTAATAGCCACCGGTGTCTCCAGCTCGGGGTGCAAGGCGCTATATTTCACAAGAGAGAGCGAGGAGAAGATGACGAGGCGAAATAGCTGCCACGTCGACATTAGTTTGTGTTTCGTGCGGAAAACAGGGAAGGAAGGAAGGAAGGAAGGGAAGGAACAGCACTGAAAATTCCTGGAAAAAAGAAGGCGAAATCTCTACGGTGCTGCAGGAAGTGAGTCACGAGGTAAGCAAAATTAACTTTCTAAAAGTTTTACGCCAGGGGTGATGGAAAGAAGGCGACAAAACAACTTCGTTAACAGCTGTTGCACCGATCCTTAGAACAAAATTTGTATATTTATAAACGTCGCGTGGCAACGAGCTTTCGAACAAAATTAATTTTCAAGGACTGAACGTAGGTGACACTAAAAAATTCGGTTAAGTTAAACAGTCTGATGTGCAATTAGATATCAGAGTCGACTCTATGAAAGTCCTGTGAAAAAAAGGTTCTCTAAAGAAAATTATGCATTGACTAATTTTAAAACATCAATCATTTCAATTTTTAGACTACGCCAACATGACTTTCTTAAGCTTGAGCAGGCTTAGGTCCCCACTCAAAGCCACATTTTGTAAAGTTGAGTCACCTGGTCCCTGAAGCAGGTGCAGAATTTGAGCAATATGTCGGGATTAACAGTTCGAACATTATTCCTATACACCTACCAAGAGTAGTAAATCAGTGTTGACTGCTTGGCCGAGGATTGCAGTATGCACTAGAGAAGGTATCTCCGATACAGGTCAGAATATGGAGCATCAAGCCATCCACGATGTTACGTTAATTATCTTTCCGACGGTCCGGTTTATTATGAAGCGAAAACCCCAGCAGCTGTCTGTGTTGCATGCCAAAAACTAATCCAAGCTCATGTGGAAGCACATTTTGCCCTCCTGGAAGTTCTCAGCATTAAGAGAAAAGGAAGAGATCCATTGGAATCATCCACTGCGTCGTTTTTAGGTCATTCATTATTCCCCTCTTGCACCTGAACTGACAATGAGGTAGAGTCGATAATTCGGTTCGGTTATCGGCCGATCTGGAAGGGCAAGGGATGTAGCGAGTCATCACCAGGGTCAGAGGGTCGCATGGAAGAGCGAGACGCCCGCGAATTCGAGTCCAAGTCGCAGCCGCCAAGCTAATGGCGTACTCGCGTGTCCTGGGCGATAACCGGCTTCGCAGAATTAGAACCCAAAAATAGAGTTGACGCGATTATCGTGGAGATCCTGCTGCTAGTCTCGAATTACCGGCCACGTTCATCGGCGATGAGGACGCGATGCAATTTCACTTTATTCCAACCCCCTCAAGGTGTTTCTGATGATGATGATAACTCCGGGAACTTTTTCGTTAACCAGAAACCGACTTTGACTTTGGTCTTGATGGGGTTCAGCCGCTACCAGCGAACGTCGCCGTTCGGTTTCACTTGCAGATCATTCTGATCATCACTCTACCCGCAAATTAATTTGCGGCTTAAGACTACAAGCTCACTCAGGGATTAAGTGGCTTGTTCTAGGGGTTTCGGCAAGGGTCACATGGGTCATGTACACAATCATACGCCGTGTAGCGAAACCCTACAGTCTGATGCGAAATTGTTATTATCTTACACACCGCGCCAAGCGGTCGTGAATTGGTTAAGCTTTGCAATTTTCTTCAACATCCTCACGGATGACCTGCACAGGGATGAATAAACTCACATGTTATGTGTTGCCCGCGTATATTGTATGATATTTCGGTTAAGTGAGATTCTGCTCCAGGAGAACCAGAACGAAACGACCCTAGGGATGTTTTCAAGTAGATTTGATCTCAAGCCCCGAACACCAGTAGCAATACTTTGTTGTTCAAGCAATATTGCATTTGTTCATCGGTTACCCTTTTACCTGCAGGTGAAGTTTTGAGTTGTCGAAATTTTTCAAAACGCCAGTACGATGGGAGTGTCTGTAGAACCGACGAAAGTAGAAAAATGATAACAATTTTTTAGTATCGAATCTTAGATGAGCGGAAACTGAGTAATCTCAATTTCATCGCGCATCATCATAATTTAGAACACAAATGGTTCGTACGGGAAGTGTTGTTATCGAAACGTCGGATGGACTTAATTCGCAACGGGCAACCCCTGCCAACGCTTCGGCCGAGTTTCCCAACCCTAAGAAGTTCTAGGGCTGTAGCCTGCCTACGAGTTACTACGGACGATAATATCCAAGGCTCGAGCCAAGGTTGTTCCTCTCTATTTCTAGAGGTTCAATAACTCAAGGACAGATTAAATTTGTCGGGCAAACAAGGAGAGAGTTAGCGAGAGTGAATGAGTGGGAGAGAGCGAGAGAAACAAACACCTCGCCGCTATTCGAGCCCGATCATCATCACTCTCTTTCCACTATCAAGTGACAAAGTGGCTTATGCTTCGCAGGCTGAAGAAAAATTCGTATGCGTGGAGATATCGGTGTTATTTCTTGATGTCATCTATTACTCAAATTTTACCTTATACACTTAAATTGTTTAGAACCGGTGAGATCGAGACTTTTACATGTATCCAAGCAAAGAGGCGGGTCGATCTACTTTGATATTGTTTTTCTCGTTGAGTAATCAGGCTCAAGGGAAACGAAAGACTCTTTCAAATCTATGACGTCAATTCGTAAGAAAATATTTCCAGAAGCAAAGTATAAATCATAGAATTTTTCAAATTGAATTGTCGCAAAAATTAATTTACGCTAGCCTGTCAAAGCAAAATTTGTAGTTTTTATTCAAGTTAAAAAAAAACGATTCCCATTTTTTCAGAGCATTAATGAAGACTTGAAAGCACAAGGTCGTGCCAAAGAAGAAATCTTAAGTCTCCTAACGAGTCGACCTAAATTTAATCCTGGCAGTCTTTCACGGTGCGTTCACCGTAATTAATTTTCTTGGCTTCGTCGAGAGTGAGTAAGGATTCTAGAACACCTTAATCCTTGTTCGATCATAGCTTTGACAGCACCGCTTCTAGTACGGCAATTTTCATAATCAGTCAGGTTTCGGCTATGCTTGGCAACAACACTTTCGTAGCCGGTTATTACGGCTAATCGTAAGTCGGCGAGTGGCGGGCGGCGATAACGAGAGAATGAAAATAAGGCGGAATATTTACGCCGTATCACTACACAGGCTCGAGCATCTCCAACGGATCGCCCAATTCAACAGAGAAACACGTGAGAAGAATTTACAAATCCTTCCATCATCGTCTTTATCATATCATACTTGGTGAAATGTTTTAAACCATAGGTACTCTCATAAACGAATCAAGAACGGAAGTAAAACATCCAGTTTCCCAGAGATCCGAAATCAAATCTGAAAGACGCTGCCAAGTTACAAAATGGGATTTGGGTACCATTTGTACAATACTGTAACGCATACTAGTGGGTAGTGTATGGTGTGTATATTAATAATATAAGGGTTCCCAACGCCTGTTCTGTGTGTATGGGACCTTAATATGAAACTTGAAGTCATACTGTACCACAATCTATAGTACGTGTCAAATCTCTTACTTATTTGAAAATCGGATGTTGTGCACACATTCCAACGGTCATTAAATTTGGTACCTGGGTTATGCTAAACTCCAAGAAAAATGTCCGAAGCCACCAAACGAACACATAGAAAATATTTGTGTAATGTTTGACACCTCCGTTTTCACGAACTTTGATTAAGTATGTCTTACAACGCACACACGTTTATGCTTAGAATATTTTTTGTTGTTCTTATACCCGGCTAGCACCGTATTCTACTATATTAACCATTTGTGTACATCAATGGCCCATTTTGAGACAAGGTTCATTAAGTGCAGTCTGGGAACCATCGAAGAAGATTTTCGTTGCAAATTTAGAGCGACACTCGGTGGTTCCCGAGGGTGGCGGGAAAAAGGGGGACAAAGGGTGGCACGCGGTCGAAGAGGTAATTTATCACCGCTAACGGAGCTCTGGATAGAAGTGAGAGTTGCGCCTGCCAGCTCAGGGCTACGTGTACATATAATAACGAAGCAAAAAGTTGGTCCCTCGAAAGTCGTGTACCCTGAGCCTGGGGTGTGAAATTCACTCCCTGGCTTCGGTGTAAGGTCGACACCTTGAGTGTACTCTGCACGCTTGGCGAACGAACCCACTTCCGTATGTAAATGAATGTAAACACGCATGTAGACATTTCATCACGATTCTAGTCCAAACGCAAGTTTACACCCTGGTCTTAACGCTCGGTTACAATGCGTCTAATCATCAAGGGTTATTTTTCAGGGGAAAACCGCACGTGCTGAACTCGTTTCGAATTGAGAAATAAGGGTCTTTGAGAATATCAGTAATCTGGAGATCGTGAACCATGAAGTGATGATCGCGTTATGGGCAGAGTGAACGAGCAGAGACACCGTCAGTACAACGTTTAATTAACAAAGCTGTAAACTCGATTCCTGCAACAATGCTTGGCCGTAACTGTTGGAATCTCTGTTTTTATACATCCGTACAACTTTGGTGTCGTCTCGGGTTGAATAAAATTAAAATAATAATCGCGTTAAAATGAAATGAAAACAGAAAGCTCGACTCGTTGAGAATAAATTGGCGAGAATAAGAAAAAAGCAAAAAAACAAAGTAAGCAGGGTTCTATTTATACTCGTAACTCCGTTGTATCGCTCAACAATCCAAAGGTATAATTAAAGTCTCATTCCTAACGTGAATCGCATAAAGGGGAGTTCGTGTGCGAAAACTTGAAAGCTCGCTTTTTAAGCTTGTACCTCGAGCAAAAAATTTACTTACGACATTTCCCTTCATTTTTTTTCTCTCTCTCTCTCTCTCTCTCTCTCACTTTTGGCTCGCGAAAGGTAAGAAGATTGTGTGCAGCTGACATGTTGTTTCACATTGCAAATTGAAAAGATCCTGATCTATTACTCCAGGACCGTGAATAATCGTCGTTGGTAATAACTTATTTAAGCTATTACGCAAAATGTTTTAATAATTTTAGTACTTTAATGCCTGCATACGTCCAAGCGTAATCGCCGATCTGATTAGCATTATTATCTGACGACTGGTGGCAAATCGTTAACGAATATTTTTTATGGTCCCCAGGAGAGTCGTTAGAATTAATTGCAGGGACCACACGAGTAACGAACTGCAGAGCCATTGTCAGCGTTGTTGTCGAGCTCTGATAGAAGGGCTAGAAATACTTCAATTAAGCGTTTCTTTCATTTCCACCAGAGACCAACAATTCGAATACCATTCGGCAAGATAAAGATCACCCTAACAACAATTCGATGATAAGATTTGGAGCGAAGAATCTAACATATGAAAATTCCAGTAACGCGGTGATGTTCTATTCATAGTGACCACTCTTTTCGCTGAGTTCTGAGCCCAGTCATAAAGCAATATTTTCACTTGTGTGGTAATGTCAAACTTTGGTAGGTTGACACTGTACATGCTGCCGGTAACTTGACACCGTTAAGTGATCTCGCCAGTGCAAACTGGAGTCGAGTTAAGGAGCGTGGGAGGTGAAATGTGGAAACCTACTTATGAGTTGGGTGTTCACATCGCTGGTAGACAAAAACGAAGTCGTAGTCGATTGACCACGGTATTCTTACCGTCAAGTGGCAATCGTACTCTTGGGATATGACTCAAAATTACCTATACGCGATAACGTTTTTACTCTCGAAAGCTTCATACCCGAGCTACAGGGGGCTCCTTACTTCGAACGAGTGTTTCTCGGCACGCTTTGACGCCATTGGTCTTTGCCAGATGAGTGGGGAACGCTGATTCTTCACTGGGGATACAAGAGATGATAATACGCATAGCGTTTATTCGTGAGTTGGTCAGTGGGACTTGATCATTGAACTTGAAGCCCCGAATCGTATAATGTTTTTATTATATCGTTGTTAACAACATTAAAAAAGGAACTCTGAGGAAGAGATACCGACAAGCATATATTTACATCATACTTGCACATTTGCCTTGCAAAAAAATTTGATCAGTTCGCTATCAACGAGCTTAAGAAGAATACCAAGTAGGTATTATAATCTATTCCTGATATGCGTCAAGTTATTTTTTTCACGCGTTCATTGATGTGACGTACTCCGGTCATTTTCAATAGTAGTGCAACATTTATTCTCGGTAGATTTACGTACCTTACGATCGCAGCAATAGACGATTCAATTTGAATTCAATATTGGCGCGAAAAACATAACTATTATAAATCGTATTTTTTGACAATTGATTGGTACAACAACAAAAATCAAAACGAATGGTTTTTAACGATTGGTCATTAATATGCAATGAGTTATCAAATTGCTGGTTGTTACAAGGCTCGGTATAACACAGTGTTATATCAACTGTGATAAGTAAAACAGTTTGATGACTTCGATGAAACGTTAAATGAGGAGTCATTAACCTGAATATTTAAACAGCAGCTGAGGTGCATTAAATATTCATTTTTAAAACTATCTGAGTAAGAAATAAATCTCATCGATGAGACGTATTACAGCAATGCAATTTTTATATAGAGTCATAGTACACGCATTGCAATACGTCCTATTAATACATCATAGTTCACCTTGTACCTTTAAATTAACTTCAAGGACAAACTAGCGTCGGTCACCCAACGTATTTGACTATTCGTTAGCCTGTCTATCTCCTAGTTCCCGTCCACTTCTAGTATATTTCGACAGTTTGATATTTACGCAAGTTGACGGAATAGACGCGGATTCTACGTGTGCAACGCTTGCACGACTAGCGATTGAACATGCTTTAATCTTATCTCTTTCGTGGGAATTGTGTACACGATTGGGATTGCTGGTAACTCGTGAATTTCAGTAAAGAATAATAGAAAAAGAAACGAAATGCTTCCGCCAACATACGTCGAGGGATTCCATGACTTGGAAGCGGTTAACAAGATGGAATACAGACCCCTTGGAAACACGGGACTGTTGGTCAGCAAGCTATCTTTCGGTGGCGGTGCGCTTGGCTGTCATTACGGGTAAATATTTATTGTTTGCCGGTATAATATAGCAATTTATTACCTATGCGCATATTGCGTCGACCGCAAGCCGATCAAATATAGACACGGGCATGTAAATGTACCATATGTCCAATGTGATCCTTCAAGGTCTTGTCTGATCTTATATCCCTCATCTAAAGAATAGTTGGAGACATGAAACAACCGATGATTTGAGACAGTGTCAAACCATGAACAGTTCACTCGCCTTTAACGAGCTCGTATTATTATGATAAGATAGCGATATGATAAGAAACTTTAGGAGCACCACTTTAAGAGCTACGCGTTGGTATCAGACCCAACTTTCCAAACATAAGTTCAACTGTACAATATCTCACAGCGCAATGTTATCAAAGATTCATCTTCCCTACTAAAACACACCGCTCATATGCAACGATGCACTGCGCACTCACTCATGTGATGATCACGCGGTGATTCAGAAATGACGTTGCATGACCATAAACATGAAATAACAGTGTTTCCTGACCAAATTGTATCTTGACACTTAATAGCCGAAAAGTCATGAATCAAATTCATTTCAACGAAAGTCAGACCGGTTAACGTGACATTCAGTCATGCATTCGAAGATTTCGATAATTGAAGTTCCGTCGAGTGGAGATCAGTAGAAAACCAACGATGCACCAAATCCCTCATTCAAGCATATTCAAAAGCAGTATTAGACTTTGCATGAGGATGAAGTTGATAACGTTAATGTAACGATGGACATTTAGGAAAAATCGTTAATTTGCACCTTTGGGAAAATCTGAAATTCAGTAAACCATGATAAAGTAAACATACTCTTATATCGAAAAGCCAACTCCTTCGAAGTCATTCTAAAATTACGCAATAATAATTTTTTCCCTGATAATTCGTTACGTTAACGTGACAAACTGCAGCCTCGTGATTTGGCTGAGTAACGACGATTCTACACCAAAATTTTCTTCTTTTGCGTTAACAGTAAATACAATGAAGAAGAAGCTATAGCGGCGGTGAGGGAGGCTTTTAGGAAAGGTGTAAACTACATCGATACTGCACCATGGTACGGACAGGGTCAATCCGAGAGAGTGATTGGCAAGGTGTGTACGTTAATCAGAATTTAGTCATGGGGTGAATGTCTTTGATATTATTTTAAATTCTGATAAAAGGCTCTGAAAGGGATTCCGCGGCAAGCCTATTACGTGGCAACCAAAGTGGGAAGATACGAACTAGACTATGAGAAGATGTTCGACTTCTCTATCGAGAAAACCAGGAAAAGTTTTCACAAAAGCCTAGAGCTACTCGGGGTGGATTACGTCGATGTGATTCAAGTAAGACTCCAAGAAGACTTGGACAGTTTTGTCATGTTCATCGTTTTACATGTCTTATTGTTAATTATGCAGGTACACGACATTGAGTTCGCACCGTCGCTGGACATCGTTCTGTCGCAAACTTTACCAGAACTTTCTAGACAAGTAGCGGACGGAAAGGCGAAATACATCGGGATTACCGGGTACCCGGTTTCGATCCTGAAGGAATGCATCGAGAAAAGCAACATCAAAATACAGTGTATACTGAGCTATGCGCGACTAACTATGATCGACGATACTCTTCTGAGTTACATACCCTTCTTCAAGGTATAATAATCGATACGAAATAATAGGCGATTATATCGACCATTAGCATTCGATGCACTCACAAGCGTCTCTTATTCCAATAGGAATGCAACATCGGAATAATCAATGCCGCCGCCCCAGCTTTGGGTTTACTGACAAGCCAAGGTCCACCCGATTGGCACCCAGCTTCGGAGGATACTAAGAAAATCTGCTCAGAGGCCGCAGAATATTGCAAAGTGTGATGTGACATACAGTAAATAAGTTTCATTTTGTTTTTCATCAGTTATGCAAAGCAATGATTCCAATCCACAGGGCCACAACGTCGAATTGGGTAAACTCGCGGTCTGGTATTCTATGCAGTACGAGGATGTAACCACACACTTAATCGGCATGCAAAGTCTAAAACTTGTGCACTCGAATCTTGATGTTATGATAAACGGTATAACGGAAAGTGAAAAACAAGTTTTATCTGTGATAAAGGATAAGTAAGTATGAATAGAAAGTTTTCGTCTCTTGAGCACCCGATGTAAGAATGTATGTAGATGAACGTTTACATAGTGGAATCTTACGCTTCTGATAGGAAGCCACGCAAGACGGTCAAAGCCGTCTAATAAATGATATGCGGATGTGCAGTATCATTGGTTACGAGAAAATTCATTGTTGGAGATATAAATTTGAAAAACTGGTGATTTCGAAAAAGGATGGTTAGGTGGTCTAGTGGAGTAAGGCTCCGGTCAAGCATCTCTAGATATTAGGTTCGATTCCTGGCTCCGTCGTTAATTTTTCGAAATCACCAGTTTTTCAAATTTATATCTCCGATAAGTAAGTATACTCGAACATCGTCCAAATCCTAAGCATACTCGGCATATTTGTTTCAAGCAATGTCAAGCAATAAGGACAACAAATATCTGCCACATTTGTTAAATCTACAACCAGCAGAATCCTCAAAACAACCCTCTAATCATTATTTAGATGTCTTATCTGATAATCTCGTTCAAATATTGATAGGAACTTTGAACGAGAAATGATATGTAAAGTACATTTTCTACTTTCGAGAAACATGGTATTAAATCCCTGTTTTTGTTATAGATACCTTTCGAAATTGAAAGTGAAGCATTGGGAAGGATTCGAAATAGACAATTACTGGAAGGCGATGAAAAAGTAGAAAAATATATTGCTTCAAGTATGGGCACGTTGGTTATCGACACATAAAGGCTCTGTATACAAGACTGGTAACGCGGAATCATTATTGTCGGCCTTAAACTATGTATTTTTACATCAAAGAATGTACATTGTTATTACGTATGAAAATGTAAAAATGTAACTATGCGCCTTAGTCGCCAATAACTGACACGGTTTCCTCACAAGATCAAAGCGGTTGAAAACCATGAGAATACTGTGATCACAAACTAGCTGTAACTAATAGCTCAATATATATGCCCTCGTACAACTACACGATTGTAAGAGATTCATTAGGGACGAAAATATAATACCCACGTTATAAATTGTTTGTTTCAAAAACGGCTCAAGTGACAATGAATACTTTTTTTCCTGTTCTTAGTCTCTTGGGAGACAAGTCTATAAATTGTAAGAACCTTACACATTTGCAATGGCTCCTATGTAAACCTAAGCAGATTATGTTTTTGGCATAGCCGCCTGAACTGTTCTCTGCTCGTAGTTACATAGTCGGCTAACACTATGTAATTATTAAAATAATACTATAATCAGAGGCTGGACACAAAGGTGAATGATGGTGGTACGTTAAGGGAATGTAAATGTTCATCACAGGAATTAAGACTCGATTGGTGAGTCCAGTTGCAAAAATAACATTTGAACAGTGCAACAGTTTGCAGAATATTTGAAATCGGTATGTCAACCTAGTGCTCACCAACTTGTGCCATTTGATAAATGCTTAACATATTTGAAGGTATCAGTATCAGGCTTCCATACGTCACACTCCGTTTTCCATAATGATTTGGCTAACTACACATAAAGGATCTTGCGTGCGATTTGGGAGGAATGACAATCTCTCTCTCCAATGGCTTTATCTGGTAAGTTAACTCATACATGAGAACAGTGACCAAGGATCCAACGATTTGCTTATGATACATTTGCCTGAGTTCGAACCCTCTGTTAAAGCACAATTCTCTTCCGCCTTCCGTGTATTCAGAAGCTACAGTTTCCACTGAGCCGTATCTCTGATCGATCGCAAACTGAATCGCGACATTCAAAAGACATGCGCCAATTCCTTTTCTCTGGTAGTGCCGATCGACCGCTAGCCTCTTGATCCATGCTCCCTTGTCGACTCTCCGGCTTTTTGTCAAGGCAATCATGCCTACCGTCTTCTTTGTCTGAGATGAAACATCGACGTTCGATTCACGGAACTGCTTCTCGGTCATTATCGAATATCGCACATCTTTCGGATTCCTCGTCATTAGGTACGGCTCGAATGCCTCTGCTACCCAGAAGCCACAAAATGCGTGGGATGTGTAGATCCTGTGGTTAAAATATGACGTGAGATCAAACCCATGCGAATGGAATTTCGTACTTCCACGTACCTTGGGATATTTGATATTTCTTGATCAACTTCCATTGACTTAGTCACGAGGGACGCGTAGGTGAGGATGTAGATTAAAATGATCACGATTGGTACAACCATAATGCAGATTGTAAATGGAACACCAAAGAAAATGAACATTAGGGCGGCGCAGAGGATCATCATTTCGAACGTAACCTCTCTAAATACGTTCCCAAGGAATGCCGTGTTAAGGGACGACATTATACCGTCCTTTGCTATTTCACGGCATTTTAGTTCGTCGCTTGGTTTGTAACTACGAATCACTACTATGTGACTCATATTTTGACAATATAACCCTCCAAATTTTTATTCCACCACAATTCAATTACTTATGACTATTCGATCCTCCGTTGTTTAGTACTTTCCATATGTCGATGGTTTTGACATAAGCCTCAGGTCTCGCTACCTTTTATTCTTCCTTATTTAACAATTCGACATGCATTGTACATATAACATACAAATACTTTAGTCATAGATTGTGGTCGAGATGCAATGCATGCGGCAGGTCAGGTCATGTTAGATCATGTTAGGTTAGGTTAATCTCTACGAAATGCATCGTTATGCAATACCAGCATGATCAATTGCCATACCGATAAAACGGATATTATAGGAGGCATGACGGAACTATCTAGCGTAAGGTACAATTAAATAATTTAAGAAATGAAAAGTCAAAGATAACAAATAATTTTCCACTCATGCGATTATCACTTGCGCTTTACTGTAAGAATCAGCTCAGCTTTGACTTGAAATCGGGAGTAAATTCGTTCTGGGATGACTGATTAAATGTAACATCTCTTTTGGAATCACCGAATAAATTTAATATTTGACTACTTTCGCGATGATTCGTATGGCGGCATGTTAGTTATCACGATAAAAAATACCACCCACGGAAAATCGGTGACAACTTTTCTCCCCAGGAGTGGAATGAAACTGTAATTTAATCAAATACAAAAAAGTGCTCAACAGCCCCATTTCATACATTATTCTGAACGAAAAAACTCCAAGTATTTTCATTTGATGCAAAAATAAAGAAATGGCATGAATTCTACGAATTTACTAATGTGATCTCACGATGAAATCATTGCATGATTTTTGCCTAAATTTGGTTCAACTGCTACTAGGAAACATTTAATGCACCCCCTTGGCGTTGCATTCTGAATTGCAAGGAGAACCAATTTCTGATCACCAGTCACGTCGGCTTATCATATTATATGTCTCACCGGTGTCAAATGAAATTTTAATTTACCAAACATGAATAATGAAGGATCCCAGTGCAAACGTGCATCTCTTTACCTTGGACGAACCTTGAACGTGTCCTTGAACATGATTCTAATCGAGTCGAAAATTCATACAATCAAACAAAACCGCCATGAATCGAAAGCGGAAAATATCGAAGCGAAGAGAGCAAAAATTGATTAGGAATGGATCAAAACGTGATCTGTAGTATTGGCACAATACCGATTTCAATCTTCTGCAGTTATCGTACTAACTTCTGGTACTTTGAATTTTTTCCGCCGCCCTTCAGCGCCTCTTAATGATACGTTGAAGTCCATACAAGGCTAGCCGTCTTTAAAAACCATCATTTAACGATTGCTCCAGAGACTTTGACAATGAAACATTTTTTTAACCCAACTCATTTATTCTTAGACGACACATAAAAGTACAAAGTACAAATTTTAGGTACAAATATGAGATCCCTGAAATATGCTCGCTTATTATTAGGCAATGTATAAAAATATAAAATACAACATATACTACAAAATCCCTGAAATGTGTGACAATTATGAAACAAAGTTATTGTCATTACGCACTACGCACGATAACTAATATATTAATAGTAGAAAAATTTAGTTCTAGAGTACATTACAGAATTCATTATGCTTTCGGCAAAGCATATATAGCTAAACCTTTGATTGGGCTGTAATTATTAAACTATTAAATTTATTTGGATTCGGGTTCTACCCTCAATGATAATCAGATCCCAGAAATTTCTGGAGAAAACTCTGAGATGTATAATACAACACACAATACAATTCTTAATTTCCAAATTATTGAATAAAAATTGAGCAATTATTTTCTGTAAACCTATGATGAACAAAAAATTAAAAAAAAAAAACAAACAAAGAAATAACTAAAAGACACATATTCTCTTGACCTGATAATTTTCTGATATTAGTATAATTCATCCAAAAGCTTCCGATGAATGCTCTTTACAGCTTATCTCGGACTCTTCAGCAATTTGGGGAAATTATTAAACAGGAAATTCTTCTAATTACTCCTCTTACTCAAAGTCATTCTCAAATATAATTTGTGGTATCTCCACACCTTCAAACAACCGTAGGAAACAAGTACCGCCTACCGCATCGTGAAAGTGTTCGTAAGGATCTGGTCCGCTTAAATGCGTTCCGCAAAGCCAGCAGAAATGGGCTTGACAATGACCACAAGTCATCTTATTACATCCCTCAGTCTTAGTGATTCGCGCCAAACAATTTGGGCATGGTTTAGTATTTTCCTGTAATTACATGTATAATTCGTTACTTTGTTATACAAAGGAAAGAGATTGTAGAGGACTGCCAAAATCAATTTTGGTTGGCAGTTTGATCAAGAGTAAAGTACAATAAAAATTACCATCAAGTAGGAATTAGTGAGATGGTTTTCTACAACAATTTGTAGCTGTCTGCGTCCATATTTTTTTTCCAGCAGCTTTTTCTCTGCATGATTGGCAGTCTGATACTCGACGATGAGTTTCTGTTGTTCCTGAGAATTCATTGCGCAAGGAGCAACACCGTGATACACCTGCAATTAATAATTATCCTAGTGATAAAATATTGCCATTAAGAGAAAGGAATTGCACATCAAGTGTAAACAAAATAATAAGATACTTATTGAACCAATCATTTATCAAAGTGTAATCAAACCTGTCGTATTCAATTTTGTTATAAACTGTACCTTACGGCAAAAAGCGCAAAAATTATAAAAACAATTTGCACAAGTGGCCAGAGTGTCCTCTCCATCTCTAGTGACTGGATACTGACAGCTTGAACGTGGGCAGTAAATGATGTCGCTCATCGAGTCCAGGGTTACTTTTAGGAGCAGGCGTTCGTATCTCTCGTAAATCTCAGGAGAGACAAGTTCCTTAACTAGATCAGGCATTACTTCTGTGTTGCATTTGTGTTCAGGACAACAGATGCTGTTAACTTTTCCCTCACTTATTCTTAAGCTGATATATTGCCTCATGCAATCTTTACAATAAATATGACCGCATTTCGTTATTTCTGAACAATGTCGACCGGAAATTTCACTGAAGCAAATTTTGCATGTGTAAAAACTGCTGTGAAAGTGAATGCGATGACGACAACCGTCATACTTTATCAGATACGTTTTAGGGTTCATAAAAATGTGATCATTAAACGCTCTGGGATCAGATAGTCTAAGCAAATCAGAGTTCAAGTACTGTTTAGGCTCCTCAAAAGCTGTAAATATCAAAGATACGTCAAGATAATATCTAATATCCAAAAAGCTGAGGAGCTCAAACTTCAAAAAATTCATCCATATAAAGAGAATTTCATTTCCCTTATTCGCTAACCACAGCTCATCGAGCTTCTGACAAACGCGTGAAGTTTCCCAGACGGGTAGCCAAGAGACAGAGAGTTTAAAACTTGGCGGATTTTCCGAGGGATAATTGGGGGGGAAAGTAACAAACAAATTTGCAGGTGGCAGGTATCGTACAAAAAATTTCAAGTAGGGCAACGACGGACACTTGCCCTGCACATTAAGATTCAAGTATTTAACTTTCAGTAGTTTCTCTGGCAGACTGAAGAGCCCGCTTAGCCTGCACTCTATTGCACTACCAGAATCCTCTTTTTTGATGCGAAAAAACTCCTCTGCTTCGTAGATCTCAGCGAGTGACGCGATCTCATCCTCCTGCCTGCTTTTGTCAGTTTCCTTAGGAATAAAATTACGGATTGACATGTTGTAAGAATAACGGTACGCGGATACATCAATACAGGCAATCAAATTCGGGTTAATTCATATTGCGTAAATGTTGCGGTCTGAAGAATTTTTAAAAAAGTCGCCTACGTACCATGTTTCCTTTACCAGTTTGTTTACCAATACTAGACTTTCGCGCCACCGACGTCTCAACTGTTTCGCAATTGCCTGACCATGCCTGACTGTCCTCTTCCTGCGATTTCAAGGCCCACCACCGTTGACTGAAGATATCTAGACGGCTAGCTCTGGGTTAACGTTTAAATGGTTGCCGCGTCTAAGTAGGTTTGGGGGTAATTCTGCTTACCAACACCTACCGATTTGTCCTGCGGGATCTTAATGTAAAATCGAGTCGGTACAACAGAATACTGCAATTTTTTCCCCACCCTCCAGGACCTCTTACCAACGCCCGAAAGTCCATAAGGCCGCAATCCTTAGAAATTTATATACAATGCCATCACTATCCTATCATAATCAGAAGCCAGTATCAGTGTCAGTGGTCAGGAACGCTGAGGCCGCTCTATCAAAATAATAAACAAAAATGGCGGCAAACCGAGCGATAGTGAAGCTCGCCCATCACGAGCAACAAGAATTGTGCGTAACGAGACCTACGTACAGGCAAGGAAGAAAATTAACGGCTGTGAAGGTAGCAAAACGAAGATGTATCCTAAACAATATAAAAATCGGTTTACGCCCAGTTGTCGTTTGATTTACATCCGATAGGTTAGGTTAGGTTCAGTTTAATCATACACCGAATAATACTTTAGTTTTATTTCGAATTTATACAAGCTATGTCTCGACATTATGTTAAGAAATTTTGACGCTCCTTGGTTCGAGACGATCTAATCGAACTATGAAAAGATTAATATTGCTCCAGAGTATTACCTGATTATTCAATGCCATTTTTCGTATGTAATCTGCAATAGCTTGCGAAGAATTGAAATCAGGGATTGTTTCGTTCATCGCCTCCATGTGCCTCAATTATTATACAAGTCTATTGCTTATCTGTTGACCATATAGTTACTTGATATTTAGATGATCACATTTTATTTTTTAAAAAATTATGCCGCAAAATTTCCTTGACACCCTAGCTCTGTGTAAACAGGTATATACTGTAAACAACGAATCTCAGCATCTGATGATATGTGGTGTGCCTAAGCTACAGCTCAGTGAGGAGATAAGGAGGCTTGCATCTCCGTACGGAGATGTAAAAAAAGTCTCACTTGTCCCAGAGTATCCCACAGAAGAATTCACCGAGGCGTATCACGTGCATTATGGACGGATTCAAAGTGCCAGGTTTTTCAATGTTTATCCAAATCTATTTTGAGAATTGATTTGATCAAAGTTACACTTTGAACTTGTTCTTATTCTCTTATGATGGATCTTACGTTTATTTATTCTTTTGATTTCTTTGTCATGCAGAATAGCCAAGCGATTCATAGATGGTAAGAACTTCTACGGAGGGCTGCTGCATGTATTCTATGCGCCAGAATTAGAAAGTATCTCTGAAACAAGAGCCAAACTACTTCAACGACGAAGAGACATCGCTATCCGGATAAAGAGAAATCAGGAAGATCTAGCAAACCCAGAAACAGACTCATTCACCCCTAAGTATGGCAAATAATTTAGAGAAGTAGTAGAGCAAGAATACTTTTAGACAATCTCTCTATTACCGTAATTATTATTGTTAATAAAAACAGTGATTGGGAAAAAAAACTTGCGCATAGCATGCAAGTCTGCCATATTTTATGCATTGACTATAAATTACATCAAACATTAATTTTTCCACAGGAATCAGTACCATCGAAAGAAGAAAACACCTGCGCTGCCTCTGACCGAAGATCGCCTTAGTCAAATATATCCTGGAGAATCTCTAACATCAATATACGATGGGATTCCTCGGTCAATTGATCCGCGACCAGTTGCAGAACCAAGCATACCGCAAAACTGCCCATTGCCACACAGTAGTAAATCACTGCCTGACCACGGACAGCTATTTGCGCCATATCAGCCAAACGATGCTGTTCTGATTGCTACTAGTACAAGAAGCTCGGGAAATATTTCCAGTAGATCAGCTACTGTAAAGCATAAAAACTACAAAGGCCAAAATATCAAGGAGAGAAGATTTGTTAAGCTTACAAGACCGTATATAATAGACACACGGAATATGGCGAAGATAACAACCCCATCACAAAACAGTATTGAAGATAAAACAGTGTTTATCAATATCAAGAAGGTTGAAAGTAGCATTAAAATTAAACTATTGCCTGAAGAGCAGAAAAGTAAAAAACGGATTGTCTTGAAAAATCCGAAGTAAGTGAATTCTTTTTACCTACTACTAACGAATATAAACAACGTTGTGGATCATAGGATTAATTTATTATGTTTTTTTAAAACTGTTGCAGTACAAGTAGCCTGCTGCAACCTAGTCCAGATCTCCAGTCTTCTATAAGTTCGGCAAAGTTCCAGATCAGAAAAGCGATGAAAAAAAATTAGGCACTATTGTGACGCACAAATATTTATCGATTTGCACAATAAGTTCGAAGGGTATAAAAATAGTTTATTTCAATTTAATAAATACACAGTTTATAGGACTTATTGTCAAATTCATTGAAGTTATTACCATCCTTATAATTAAAATACAATAATAAAATCTAAAACAATGAACTACACACACAAAGTTTTGTAATGGTTTTTAAGTCTATTTTTTCTTTAAATAAGGAAAGTAGAATCGGGATCCCACTGAGTACTGTTAAGTTTTGATTTTATTGAACGCGGCGGCGTGTTTTCCTGATGTAGTTTAGTAGACATGACTTTCCCTCGAAGTAGTTGCTGTGGGGATTTCATGGCCATGTTTTTCACCTTAACATGATTGTTCGATCGATTACCAAGAGGCGTGCGTACCTAAAAGCAGAATTCAATTTTAGAATCATGAATAATTTGAAGTTTAGTTTAGTACCTTTGGTGCTTGGTTAATGTTCTTCCCGTCGGGAGTGAATATCTTTTCCTGAAAGAAGACCTTGCTATCTATTTCGAGATTGTTATTTTTTCGACCTGCCATCTCCAGCCTCGTCACTTTAGGTTTTTCGGTTTCATCGAGTACATTTGTAGCTTGAGTTATCTTGGGTTTCATTATCTCATTGTCATCAAATTCTATCAGTACCTCTTCATTCGGTAGTGAATTTACATCAGTTTGTACTGGTGTTAGATTGTCGGGTACATTGCAGTTTTGGGTCTCCAAAACCTCAGAGGATATAGAGTCCATCCAAACAGAAACTCTTCTCTCAACTTCAGTAACTAACTTTTGTTTTTCATGGGCTTTTGTGGCGATAGATAAAACGCGATTAACGTTTTCTGCTGGACTATGTAGGTAATCCTCTGTTTCAGCCTGAGCTGGGCAAGAGACATCCTGATAATCGTCGATCACCTCGATACTAGAGCTTGAACTGGATGCCACAGGCAATGTATGTACGCCTTGTCCCAATTTAACATTCGGGTTGGGTATAACTGTGACTTCATCGCAATCTCCATAAATAGTTTCTATACTTGTGTCTGAACTGGTGCTGCCGGAATCACAAATATCCAAATTTTTTATTGACAAATGCAAGCTCGAAGCTGTGCATTGGTTCAACGCAATGTCTGGCAATGCAAGAACTTCTACTATGCGATCCTCCGCGGTAGTTTCACAGTAAGATAGTCTCGTCTGGCTTGGGATATTCATTTCTAAGTAACTATCACGCCTGTTAAGATTTTCAAATGATCGTGCCTTCAGACGTCGTATAGATTTAGGTGAAAGTATCGGAGTTCTGCTGAAGTCTGCGGCAGGTGACCTAGGATCGAGTCCAAAAATTCTGTAGCGTAATTCGTCGAGAAGTGTATCAGTATCCCGTGATTGCCTCGCAGCTAACGGGCTTTCAGCAACGACGTTTATAGTTGGTCGATTCATCTTATTGACATTTGGCGAGTCATTCTAAAATAGTGATATTTTAAATTAGTAATACATAGGATGAAAAATTCTAATTCGGTACTGAACATTTGTAATTTTTGGTTGTATTACCAAATCGGGGATAGACAGAATGCCAGTAGCTGGTGGCATTGTGGGAGAGCCTTTCCGAGGAGCATGTGTGGCAATATCATCAAAGTCAGTTTCTAGATATTGTTTTTTTTGCAAGTACGGTGGTATGGCACTAATCGGGCGTCTTTGTGTAGTCGGTGGTGTGTAAATGATCTTGAATGTAAAAATCACTAGAATTAGATACATATTCTGGCACTTTTAACAAATTTTTCGTCTCATTTCTCAAAAAAAGGTATCAAATGTATGTATAATCATGTGGACAAAACCTTATGACGGGCTCTATTACATCACTAAATGTGGCAAAGAATAGTTGATTATATGTCTCCGCCACATTAGTTACAAGATCATTTCTCATATATTATATCATACTTCAATTGGAGTGCGAGGAATACCAGCGGAAGCTGATCTCGGATCCATTGGTACTGTTTTTTTTACAGTTGCTGGAGTACAGGGGGCAGTTTCCTCTGAACATGTAGACTTGGCCTTTGACTCGGTTACTTCCTCTGCGTAGCGACCCAACAGTTTACTCGCAAAGTTCCCCATGCTTGCTTTGATTCTTACTTGAAAGTACCAATCATATTATGATTCACTGTCGTATTTTTTTAAGTTTTTCTTTCTAATGTCACATATTGGAAATAGTTGGAAGAAAGTAAACGAATTGTGTATTTACTTTTATGTAAAGGTCTGTCGAATTTTAGACAAGTGTTGGGTGAATAATAAATTTTTTGGAGTGTTGGATGAACTGTGACACAAAAATGACATCCAAAACGTTGTAACTTCAACGAGTTATTTGACAGTTTAACGAAAACTGAAAGTACCGTTGACTAAGAGGTCGATTTGTCAACGGTTTTTTGACGAATGCTTATGGAAGATATAATTACCTGAATGAAATAGAAAACTTTTAATTTCTGCGTGTTACTCTACTTCATACAGGTGAGAAAATCAAATGCCTAATTGCGGTCGTATTCCCTTCGTAGCCTCCGTAGAAGTGAAATAAACACTGAATTTAAAATATGCGTCCTTGGATGCTACAGTCCTACAAGTCTTTCTTCACAACAGTTTTTCTTCTTTGATTTAAATCTCCTAATGGCCGAAGTTGGAGCTAAATCATACTGGCAACTTGTAACTGTTAAGTTCCCTAGTCTAAATTTCTCTAGAGTACTCGAGGGTATTTATTTTATATTCGCAAATTAGTACGATTGTCATGCGATTTTGTAGTAAAAGAAAGTAAAAAAAAAACACAGATGAATTTCCCGACTCCCCAAAAATTTCTGAACACATATACTTTTGCTATTATTTGTAAATAAATATGAGTAATACGAATATCCAAGAGTACTCTAGTCGTCATCATACTTCAGAACGTCAAATTCAAGATAGGCGAATGAAGTTGTGCACTCTTGAGCTTCCAAAAATCTCCTATGGGACGTTGTTCTGGACTTAATTCGGGTTCAAGCAGAAGGCCGAATAGCCTTCAAGGCCAGCATAAATTCGGGCAAATCCTAAAAAGTTCGACCGCGTAACCAACGTCCTTTTGCAGATATCAGCAATTATGACAAAATAATGATTCGGAGTGTCACGAGTTTTATAACAGTGTTTTACAACAGTGATTTGATACTCAATGTATGTCGGCGTGAAAGTGTATCTTTACTCCAGTGATCAATAGGAAGTAATTATTCCAAGTTCAAAAAGTCAGTTAACATGAAGCAGATATTATGCGGAAAATTTGGGTAAGAACAGCAGAATTGCCAAGAATTTAGGAATTTAACATTTAAGCGCATTTCTCTTTTTTGTTTCCTTCACTCCGACGGTTGTTCGTCACTAATCCTGTCATATGATCAGTTGCCCGTAAATTTCGTCCAGGCTGGAATAGGTTATGTCAAATACGCCCAAGCACCGATAGACAGTCTAATTTTCTGTATAAACGTACAATGTATTTATCGGCGAATGACTATTCCGGTGAATAAGCCCTAAGTCATCAATTTTGAACTATCACGATTTCAAATTATCATAAATTCAGTTCTAAACTGAATCAGCTCGGTTCGCTCAGTTATAATTCGTTTTTATCGGTCGTTGTAAAACTTCCAAAGGTCAATTCGTTCGATTTCATTAACCCATTTCAGTGAACATCTTAAATCTTCAATGTCCATCACATCTTTAAATTCCTTCTATGCTTCGTACCAAATTAATTCTGTTCGTTTCTAATGAAAGACTGATTCACTGTTCCAATTCTAACAAATCACTATTTCTTGTTCCTAATTTACAGCTACGGAATCCTCCTCGTAGCAAAATCCTCACGGCATCCCATATCTACAATAAGTTCCCGGAGTCTCATGTTCGGGAAGATCGCACGGATAAGCAGGCCACTGTTGGCTGCGCCACAGCCGCGATATTTGATCTATTCAAACCGTGGCTATGCCATGATTATCACTAAGGTTCTCAGAGGAGCTCTTAAACTTAGATACTTGGTGCTGGGAGGAGCCGTCGGCGGAGGCATTACTCTACAAAAGGTAACCAGAAACTAATTCCAGTCCACATTGATGCTCTAAATATTTCTAACAAACTGTTTATGTTATGGTAATAAGTCAAGATGAAGCAGATAGATATAGAACTGAGCCATATCAATGAAAATTATTAATGAACCACAGGGTCGGCTGGTGACATTATTTTTTCAAATGTCTTAATGATTTTTTGTACCAAGTTATAACAAATGTTAAACATCCCCTTCATTAATTTTATAAATTGATATTAATGATCAAGTATTTGCCAAATCTAATATTTCCACTCTGGTATCACAGAAATATGAACAATGGAAGGAAGGTCTTCCTGACATGACATGGGTGGACAGTCTCATGCCAACTGAACAACAGTGGCAAGACTTTCGTGGCTCGCTGTTAACAATGAAGGACAACATCTCGGAAAAAGTAGAAATCGGTGAGTCATTTCTCACATTTTCTGCGTATTTAAGTACCGTAGTTAAATTCCACATTCGTGTTCAATTAAAGAATAAAGATACGTCATCTTGACAATGACGTCATGTTTTCAAATTCTTGATCAGAAATAGCCCTGTTTGGTTAAAAATAATAAATTCTTAAACATAAATATGATGACAAGGGTGCTAAACCAAGACTAAATATGAACCCGATATAAAAAAAATAGACCCACGTATAAAGGAACTTGGAGAATCTAAGTACAGGGAATATAAGGACTGGTTTAACCAAAGGCTGGACGACGCTATCAAAGCAGCAGAGAGCCGACCAGATGCCCCAACGACTGAGAATCCAATGAAGAGTGAGTCCGTGCATTGGATTTCTTGTCCTAGGTCTTCCTGGCTCCTCTCCTCGTGTTTAATTCCAAAGCATCGCTTGTACCATCAAGAAATATTGAGTCTAAAAACTTAAGGCTCTTGGACTGGCTGGGCAGTTCATCAATCATTGCATGTCCGTAGACTAATCTCGTTATTTTTCGTTCACCCATTACATCGTCCATTACCAATCCAATTAACATCTATTTCTCTTTTAAGTTTGAACGCATTGTAATCATCACGAGTTTGCACAAGAGTATATCGTACTTGAGAATAATTCATTTACAATAGATAAGTAAATTGTTAGGACTAGAAATTTTGTCGTCATTAAGATAATCAGCTGGCTTGCAGTTCACTATTTGTTCACCCTAATTTTAACGAGGATTCAAAATTTTCGAATCGATTATGCTGTGACAGGCATTCGTTCGAGAATTGAGACATTGTTCTCAAACCTCTGAAAATGTCACGAATTAAGACATTTCCTGGTTTCAAATAGGACTGATTTGTTAATTCGTTCGTACCACTTGCCTCGGATATAATCTGCATTACTCATTAATTTATCGTTTCCTCTTTTCCATTCAGGTGTGTTCGAAGCAATCGCTGCGGTAGCAAACAAAGTTTATTCAGGTGTGTAAAAACTTGGCAATTTATCTATCTATTGTACATTGTTTATTTTCAACGTAAGATCTTATTGTCAATTCTGTGAATCTAATATTGCCTGTGAATTATTTCTTTGTATAGTGTTTTCAAGCACGGCAGAGTCGCACTACTTTAGAATGTTATTTCACCCATCATCGTATATTTTCTCAGCTCAACCATGATTCCCCAAAGACTTGCGACTATTTAAAGTACTCTTCTACCAACTTTTATAAAACCAGAGGTCGTTTTATCTTATGAACCAGGTCAAGACTTTTTCGCTTGAACAATTTACCAGATTCTACGGTACCTACCAGTATAGAAGTTTCTTCAACTTTTTGATAGATGCCAATGTTATTCTATGCATCCAAAAAGTTGGCTTCTTTCCAAATTCACAAACTTCAACTTTTTTCTGTAATTTAGAAATATTCCATGTATGAACCAAAATCTTAAAATTGTCCCTAAAATAGTGCAACTCCAATGCCTATGCAATGATGTCATTAAAAATAAATATGATAATCTGCAAAACACTGGAGTCAATCAAATCTATTGATGCTCAATATGATAAATGTATTATAAAAAATTTCTCAGAGTATCCAGATTGTATACCTGAAGATTGGAACATTTTTTTGAATCACACTGCATACGTACGGAAAATTCTTATATTCTTTGAAACATTTTTCATGATTGTTGTATTCGCAAAATTTCTTTATTCGATATGCTCAAAAAAATATTTGTTCTATCAAAAGATGCCAAGGGAGAATTGTCGAAAAATTCTGTAGCATTTGCTCGTCCATTGATCAACGAAAATATCGAAGAGGAGCGAAGAAAAGCTCGTAAGTGTTCTTTGTGTATCTGAGATACCATCTTTATTCATTCTAATATTCATTTCCGTTATAATTCAAATCCTCATTTTTATTGGGATGTTAGAAACGTCACAGCAAAGGCTAGATGCAATGCAGGAAGAAGTAATGCAGATACAGCTCAAGTATCAACGTGAACTAGAGAGGCTCGAGCGGGAAAACAAAGAGCTACGCAAACAAATGTTACTGCGCGGAAATCAAAAGCTCAACAATCGCAAAATCAAGGTAATCAATTAATATTGATGGAACCAGAGAACGGGGCAGGAACAAATGAGCCGTTCGGTTTTTGTTCATCTTTTCTTAACATTGTTGATACCTTTCAGAAGTCACTGATTGACATGTACAGTGATGTTCTTGATGAGCTCAGTGATTATGACAGCACATACTCAACTGCCGATCATCTGCCCAGAGTTGTAGTAGTCGGTGATCAGAGTTCAGGAAAAACATCCGTTCTAGAAATGATAGCGCAGGCGCGGATTTTCCCCAGGTGCTTCTAAACTAACAAATTCTGATTTAAACGTTGCGAATTTTGTAACAGCATGCCATTTAAATTAAGTGAAAACATGAAAGTATATTAATCCAAAGCAGCTTTCATTTAAGTAGTTGTTTATTACTTGTCAAACAGAGGTGGTGGCGAAATGATGACAAGAGCGCCGGTTAAAGTGACTCTAAGCGAAGGTCCTTACCATATAGCACAATTCAAAGATAGTTCTAGGGAATTTGACTTGACCAAAGAGTCCGAATTAGCTGAGCTAAGAAAAGAAGTGGAACTGCGTATGAAAAACAGCGTGAAAAATGGGAAGACAGTCAGTCATGACGTTATTTCAATGACTGTAAAGGGACCTGGTCTTCAGCGCATGGTGCTAGTTGATTTGCCTGGAATCATTAGCGTAAGAATGACATTTTATCTCAATAATAGCATGAATATTTATCGAGACAATTACGCCCTCTCAGTTCACTTGGGATTTCGGATTAATTCTCCATTCAAGGTGAAAAATAATCAATTATTAACCCGGAAATATTCTATACTTTGCAACAGACAGTCACGGTCGACATGTCGGAAGATACTCGAGATTCAATTCGCCAAATGACGCAACAGTACATGAGCAATCCGAATGCCATTATACTTTGCATACAAGATGGTGCTGTTGATGCAGAGAGAAGCAATGTCACAGATCTCGTATCGCAAATGGATCCTACAGGAAAGAGAACTATCTTCGTTCTCACAAAGGCAAGCTTCTATTATTCTGAACTCTGTATGGCAAAAATTAATTGCTCGTTGCTCGAAATTAGTGACCCAACGTTCAAACTTTACTTGTTTCAATCGAAATAATCGAATTCACTATTGCAGGTCGATTTGGCGGAAGAAAATTTGACAAATCCAGATAGACTCCGAAAGATTTTGGCTGGAAAACTGTTTCCCATGAAGGCGTTGGGATACTTTGCTGTTGTGACTGGCCGTGGCCGACAAGACGACACCATACAGACCATCAAAGATTACGAGGAACGATTTTTCAGAAACTCCAAGCTATTTAAGTAAGTTTATCAGTACACGAAAAAAAAGCTAGAAATCAAAATAAATCTTTAACTCACCATCTGATTTCTAAGGTATCAACGTTTTCAACCTATGTAATAAATTTGATATTTACCTAACAGAGACGGTTTAGCGATGTCTGGTCAAGTGACTACCAGAAATCTAAGCTTGGCAGTGGCCGAGTGCTTCTGGAAAATGGTTAGAGAAACAGTGGAACAACAGGCCGATGCCTTCAAAGCCACTAGATTTAATTTAGAAACTGAATGGAAGAACAATTTCCCCAGGTAATGTGAAAAAGAAAATATATAGAGAGCATTCAGGACAAGGTCGAGTCTATATTGAAATTATTGATATCATTCATGGTTATCAGATTGCGAGAGCTCGACAGAGATGAACTGTTCGAGAAAGCACGGGGTGAAATCTTAGATGAGATAGTAAATCTGTCTCAAGTGTCTCCGAGGCATTGGGAAGAAGTCCTGATGTCTTGTCTTTGGGAAAAGGTCAGCATGCACGTTTTCGAAAACATCTACATGCCCGCAGCCCAGACCGGGAATCCAGGTTCGAAAAAATTCTCCTTCTGTGGGGTGAAGAGATTTGAAAAATTTGTGAATGTTATAACCAAATAACTTCTCTGATTATAGGGACTTTCAACACGACTGTTGATATAAAGCTCAGACAATGGGCTGAGCAGCAGTTACCTGCGCGAAGCGTTGAATGTGGCTGGGAAAGCTTGCAGCACGAGTTCTACCACTTCATGAACCAGGCAAAGCTTAGCCCTGACCATGACGACATATTTGATAATTTGAAGAATACGGTTGTCACTGAGGCGATGCAGAGGCATTCCTGGGAGGACAAGGTACTGTGAAACTTTTTTTCAATATGTCGTTTCACGATACTGAATGTGATAGAGTGCCGAAAATGTAGGTATAGTAAAAAAAAAAATACCTTAAGACACAGTAAACTTATATTTTATTTCACTTTTCAGGCATCCGAAATGCTACGCGTTATCCAGTTGAATACGCTCGAGGATCGGAGTGTAAATGACAAACGAGATTGGGACCAAGCAGTCAAATTTTTAGAGACGTCAGTGAAGGAAAAATTACAAAGCACTGAACATATTTTAAATGACATGCTCGGCCCTGGACGAAAAGAACGCTGGTTATACTGGCAGAGCCAAACAGAAGAACAGCAGAAACGAACATCCGTTAAGAATGAGCTGGATAAGATTCTTTATTCGGACAAGGTAACTGGATCGTTTAAATCTTCAGTTAAAGCAAAGTCTGATATCTGATGATATTGGGACCAAGAGCTATTTAGTTTATTTTTTGATATCTGTTTGGATTGAGATTATTGCATATTTAAAATTCCCACTTGGTAAACAAATTTTTCTGCTATTTCCAGAAGCACACACCGACCTTGACACAGGACGAGTTGACGGCAGTGAGGAAAAACTTGCAACGTAACGGCATTGAGGTGGATAATGAGTTCATCAGGGAAACGTGGCATCCTGTTTATAGAAGATTCTTCCTACAGCAAAGCTTGGCAAGAGCTTACGATTGTAGAAAGGGATACTATCTCTACCATACGGGTCACGAGAACGAAGTGCGTGCCAAATACGTGACAATTGACATATACCAATGCAATACCTTCTTTTTCAATTGATTCTTGGCCATGTTGAGTTGATGCTTAAAGGTATTTTTGCCATTAATAGGTGGAGTGCAACGATGTGGTGCTGTTTTGGCGCATACAACAGATGCTTAAGGTGACTGCTAACGCGCTTAGGCAACAAGTGATGAACCGAGAAGCGCGTAGATTGGACAAAGAAATCAAAGACGTACTCGAAGATTATAGCCAAGATGCTGAGATAAAGCAAAAACTTTTGACCGGAAGACGTGTTACTCTGGCGGAAGAATTAAGTATGTTTCTAATTCGCTGTTGGGCGGTGATTGTAATACATGTTTTTGTAATATTTTCACCGTGTATATTTTAAATTCTTTTCAGAGCGAGTGCGACAGATCCAAGAGAAGCTAGAGGAGTTTATACAGGCTTTGAACAAGGAGAAGTGAAAGGATTAGGCTAAGAAGCGAGTGAAATTGAACCAACGATAATCCGAAGATGTGAAACGCGTTCAACGACGCTCGAGAAGACTTTGACAATTGTGTGCGTGATTAGAGTCTAGTATAATTATATCAATTGCGGTAATTTGACCGTTCTCGAAGCGCTCACTGGACGAGAAGCGCGTGTGCATATCTGTATCTTCGGGCGAGGTGGCGTCCCTATCATTTTTCCACCGAATTCCAAGCTTTCATCTAACTGGAGCATGCCGGTGTTTTCTCGATATGAATGAATTCGCCTGATGCCTGACAATACGCGACAAAAACCGGACTGGAACGAAGAGATTTTCGCTCATTACAATTGCCGGGATGATGTAAAAAAAAGTCTAAAATTAATTTAACCGATATCGAGAACAGCTAGGAAAATACGTGGTTACCGAATAGGCTGCGCGATGTACACAGGTCGTCTAATATGATAATAAAATATCTTAAATTATTCAATTACAGTGAAGCTTTACCGTTTTCAGGTATGAGTTTGTTGTCGCTGTATCACCTAGATCACTAGATACGCTAATAAATCATGTTTCTCATCCTCCTTGACGTAAAATTAATGCTTCGTAATCAACTAATCGGATTAATTAAATCAACGAATGATTGATTGAAAAAAGCAGCAATTTGTTTCTAAAGAAATTGTGTCCATGCGATAAACGTGTAATAACAGTAATCAGTGCGCTGGGACTTTTTGGATTACTGAAATTTACAAGTGATAACTGTAGTTCAACATAGTTTTTAATCTTTAAATAGTCTCCCCAGAAAAGTAGAAATTAAAAAGCCCAACGTTATCTTTTTTTTTTGCGCGTAGCAAAAACTGGCGTATCTTTTCAACTTGGGAGTTTGCAAATTGAGTTCGACCGATAGATAAACCTCGACAGTATAACGCACACTTATGCAAAAAAAAACTGCAAAATGCTTTCAAGCACTTTTCGACAAGCGCTTCATATTCCGCCGCTCGTCTACTCTCGTAGTACCTTAAAGAAACCCTTATCTTCTGATCCAGTTCACTTCCTTGTAATTCGGGGCGAAGTCTCGCAAGCTTATGTGATGTGTTCACATGTCTAGTAAAAATATAACTGATACTGCCATAGTTTGAAGAATAATCGACAATATTTAATCGAGTCTAAACTCGGCTTTTCCTTCCTTTCGTATTTGTAACTATTTTTAGTTTTAAAAATTCATCTGATCGGTTAAGTATGCAACATTTGGAAAATTGGCGGTCCCTCCTCAAGCATTGTTCGAAATCCAGTTTCTTAAAAACGAAATCGGATATGCAAGTTGTGGCTTGAGACTAGCCTTAGCAGTCTAAAGTAACAGATCTAATGCGGCAGGGACGGGGGGATATAGAAATAGAATGAATTCGCGTTAAATTTTACATCGCAGCTCCAGATCGATGGGGAGCAATGTGGGTGCTACCCCAGACAGTGGCGGAGAATGAAAGTAATTTTCTTTTTTTTTTTTGCTTCCGTCGAGGCGATAATTCCGAGGCGATTTGGGTCAGAATTTACGAGGTAGTTATGGATTTCATTTCACCGAGCAGACAGCGGCGACCGTTGAGCCCGAGATGGTATATGGAGATGGTATTACGAGCTCCACAGTCACGTAAATTCGTTTCGCACCGCACCCCACTTCAGCACATCGACACTTGGTTCTTCGTGCAAATTTCGTTGAAAGGCTTCCCATGGCGGCTCGACGCGTGCAGTAACTCATCGTCCTTCGTCGTAGTAACGAATGAGAAATTCAGAGTATCATCAACGAGCTGACTTTAGTATGAATAATACTGTCAAAACCAATTGCCACGTTGTCGTTGTCAACTGGATGTATGAAAAATGATGCGTTATTTCAACGGAAGTGGAAAAAAAGAATCGGTATTCCCTGCGGCATGAATATTCCCAGATTCAAATCCAAATTCTTAGACATAAGTATCGTATCTGTAACTGTACGGCCGTAAAGGGAGCCTGATGAAGCGACGAAGCGAGGGTAGTCACTGCTGTGAATGATCAATTCCCTTGCGGGTATAAAAATGAGGTGAGGGATCTCGACAAGCACGAGAGCAAGAGCGTACAAAGCAAAGAGACATTGCGTGTATATTTATGTTCTAAATCATAAATCAAAGAAGAATATCCGTAACTAGTTGATGAAAGGAATTTCAAAGAATGTTTGAAAATATCTGCGTTTTGATATGGACTGAAAAAGACGCAATCAATCAGATATCAGAAGTGATGAACTTGCGTATACGTTATATAGATCGAAAACGAGATAAATTATACTGAAATTTAAAATATGGCAAGAATAATTTTGCATTATTCGTTTCGTAAGAAAGTAGTGAAGGAAGCGCCTGAAAGCCAACAACCTGAATTTTGTGGATGCAACAGTCTTGCCTGAAATAAGGCGACGTGTGCTGCTGTAATTGCCTGCCCTTAGGCGCTCGAATGCGCGTTATTACCTGTGCCTTACTTGTACGGTAGCTTTCTACTTTTCGACGCGATAACGGATGCGTCTTACCATAACGCCGCTTACTACTTTCGCACTGAACTTCGAACCTGCCGTACTTGTACCGTGTATTACCACTTTCCGCTCTCGCCAGACGCCTAGTCGCTTGATTGTCCGACCACTTCCCGTTTTTCCACTAGTTTAGGCATCTTGGCCTGTGGCAACCGTGGCAAAGCCCACGAATCATCGATCATCACCTTATCGAGCGTCGAGATCGGAGGGCTGAGCGCGTCGGAATGACGATTCAAGAGCGACCAGGCGTCTTTCCGGGCGATTATCGCTTTTCCTGAACTTTGAATCCTACTCCTGTTTGTGGCATTTCGCTGGCAGCTGATCGCCATCGACCATTATTCTTTCTTAACGCCGGCGTTTCGGCGCACGTGCCTCTCACGTGCGATACTAGGCACATAAGCATCACCGATACATACGGCGGATGCTCGATACAGACGCGACTATCCCCTCGATCACCCCCTAGGGACTCCCTAGGGTGACATAACTAGTACAGAACTTAAAGAAGGTCCAGAGAGCCGGGAAGAGAATAGAGAAACATGATTCGTAGAAAGTTTAAAAATGTGAATAATGAATTCAGCGCATGATATCTACCAGGCAACTTGATAGGTCAGGCAATCATGACGTCAACCAGGTAATTTGACCGTCGAAACGATACAGGGTATTTTAGTTTTCATAAATCTTATACATTTTTCTGACGAAATCAAGCTGGTACACAAAATTCTGTTCACCTCAATAATAAACAGACGCATTTGAAAGTAGTACAGATACGCGGAACAAATAGTGAAGTAAAAAAATGTTGTGGTTTGTGGTTTTTTTTTTCTTAGTTTTATTTTTCTTTACGTATACGAGCACCCGCAACGATGTTATAAAACGTGTTTCGCTTCAGCGGCGTCCCGCCACACTTGAACTGCGGTCTCGTTATAAACCATGGAGAGCGCGGAGAGCCGCGCTCCTTCCCAAGTCCGACACGCGTCCCCGCGTATCGCGCACCCTTCGCTCCTCGCCCTTCAGCCCTCCTCTGTGTTGGGCCACCCGCCCTTAGACCCGCGCTCTGCCATTCGTCATAAACGCAATCAGATCGTATTACGCACCATTACCATAAGCCTCGCTCTCCCTCGGGAAGGAACCGCGTGCTTGGGGGTCGTGAATCGGGGAAGGAGGTGGATAAGAGAGAGCGAAAGGATGCTGAAGAGGGACGAGGCAGAAGTCCCAAGCCATCCATACGTCAACCTATATGTGCCCCAGACTTGTCCTAAATCGGCCTGGGACGCCGATGCTTCGCAGTCTCTCCTGTCTCAGCATTAATATTAAAAAACCAAAAGAAAGTTGACAAACCCTGCCTAAATTGTCACGCTTCACAAACTTTCCAAGTTTTGACTAGCTCCAACTGTTTTTTTTTTACCTACTCTAAGCAATTTATTAACATGTTCTGAAAATACAGTTCCATTTTTTTTTTATAGATGTTAGTACTGACGACAACATTCTGAATCTGCAGTATCGAGATAGGTTCACCGGAATCAGGTTTCGGTCTCGCCGCTGAGATGGGAACCATGCAGATCGACGATAAATGGTCCCAGAGCGGAACCACAGGCCGGTAGTTCTATGCCTCGAGTCTACAAGCTCAGCAGCATGCAGCTCGAGGCTATCGTAAAAAGCGATGACCTCCGCCGGATCAGGCGGGAGAAAAAAGTGTCTTGCAAAGCCTCTATACTGCACACGTGTGTTATAGGTACACTATTCCCGCAGGCTTATGTATACCCGGACCAGTTTCACCTCCGCCGAGTTCCTTATATACCCGAAGGAATTTGCGAAGTAGGTCGGACCAGGCGGGTCGGGCGGATGAATTCGTTCCGGGAATCTGCCGATCCTCGCACCGGTTCACCTTGGATCTCAATACCCAGCCTGGCCTAGACGCGAGTCCTGCTTGCGGCGCGCCTAGTCACGTCAGTTTTCCCTCACGATGTCCGTTCCTCCGCGAACCGCCCGACAGATCCTTGGCGCGCCTTTCGACCGGAGAATAGAGATTGAGGTAATAATAGCTCTGCAGCACGACTCCGGCACCCGTTCATCCCAGGAACCGGCGAACGCTTCGCCAACGCGTCCGCTTATCCGCAGAAAAAGCCTGCGAGAGGCGGGAGGAAGAGGAGGAGGAGGAGAGTCCTGGACTTGAGCGACAGCAGGGGTATTGATTTCGCCCTTTTTTGGCTCAGGGTCCGCGGTTCTGAAAATTTCTGGAATCTTCATTTAGCGAACGGTCGGCCAAGTCCATATGCTGAAATTATTTTTGTCCACCGAACTGCTGCTATATCTTCAGTGATTTTCCATATAATTCTTCCTCATATTTTAATACCAAAGTTTCTCATCCACGGTATCCGCACATCCTGTAAAGTTGGAATAGATTGCGGTACAGAGGCAGTGTCTTTTGGTAAAATCTTGCAAAGTTCTGCTTATAGCGAAGAGAACTGGATCACCGACAAAGGGCGAAATCGATGGATCCCGGAGTTGGAAGGAGAAAGAAAGGACCTAGCCGAGTCTGGAAATTGCCGAGGCACAAGCTCCGGGCGCGTGATTAGTCTGGGCAGGATTTTCTAAATGTAAGCCCTGCGGGTGGAGGGCGGGTAGTCGGCCATCCTGAGGCGTGCAGGTTTGCCCCCAGGTTCCCACGCCGCATCGAGCTACTGCAGAGACTCGGAATGTCTGACCTCAGATGGGAAGGAGCAAACTCAAGACAATCTCCGCTGCAGGCTATAACAGATATTTCGTCTATCCAAGCTCCGTATTCGGCACCCCCTGCATATCCCCGAATGTCTGCACTTTCGCCGTGTATACAGCCAACGTCTTCAAATGTCGGAGTGGTCGTCCAGCTTCGTTTCTCGCCTTTCCTTTCGATTCGATGTGCATATATCTATGGGAAAAATCACCGGTTACACCGATCTTAACTAGAGACGTTCCGAAGACCGTTTTTGAAAATGTAGTGTGACAACCGGAAGCAGCTTAGGAGAAAACCTTCGGCTACCACCAAGGTTTCTACCAGAGATACGATGCAGCCTATTTACAACGGGATATATCCTATATTGGATAATTCCGGTCGCCCCAGAGAGTAATTGCCTCCGGTACCTCGGAAGACCGCCAGAATCGTCCTACTTGCACGCGCAGTGCTGAACACGTGCAAAGCACGGCCACCCGGCGCGGTCCCCGTGTGGAGACAATTTGCATGCGTATTGGTGTGCTCGGGGACATAGATACCTACAGTTAATCGTTGGCTTGTAAGCGTATGCACCCCGTTTTATTCGCTCGGAGGGTGCCGTCCTCGTCGCGGCTAGAGCCGACTGTAAGGGGCCGTTAGCCCGACCACGTCGCCGGCTTTAGCAATTCTTCTTCTGCCAACCACCGAGCACCTTTACCTAATCTGTATGGTAAGTGACTATCGCCTTCCTCGCTTTTTCTGCCCTTCCAAGGCCTGCCACGAGCTTCTCCGGGACGTAAGACAGGCAGGAATATATGTATTATACCTACGGGTGTTTGATAAGGTAAATGTGCAGACTGGTTCTTTTCTCTCTCTATCTCTCTTTCTCTGTCATTCTTGCCTTTTTTATGTTGGAAGTTTTTTACTCGGGCTGAACTTTTCGGATTTTCTTGTAGCCACTTGATCTCTAACTACACAAGTCTGTTTTGATTGTCTAAATTTGTATCCTGTACCATGTACGTACATACATACATTGGGTTAGGGACATCTGACAAACGTCAGTTTAAGGAGCATATTATACAGCTATTCCTTTCGAAGTTCCGACATGCACTAAGGAAGCAGATAAAACCCAAAAACCCTAAACCTGATACAGCTGATTCGGATATGCACCGCCAGCGGGATGTCCTCTGAAAATCCAGTCGAGAGTGAAAAAAGAAATTGAACTACCGCCCGACTGTCTTGAGGTTTACTCGCTTCGCCGATCAGCCTCGTTCCGAAAAAGGATGTGTTTAGCGACCGGGTCGCAGCGTACATGTACATATATGTATATACAGGAAAATGAGGAAGGTAGAAATATGGAGAAACGGAGGACGTGGGGTGTGAGAAGGGTGGTGGAATACTTGGTCGAGCGAACGTCGGGGCGCGGGTAAATCGAGGGAAAAGTCGCTGAATATTTCAACGATGGGTATAGGTATCGCCTGCCGGCATAATCGGACCGGGCTGCAGTATTACGTCCCGCCAGTCACAGGCTGCACTGCAGGATGCACACGGGCACTGGTCCGCGATAACGCGCCGCCTTGTGCACCGGTTATTGAATTTAATCGCGATATATGGCATTACTCTCGGTTAGACGAGTGGCTCTCCCATTCCGCACGCTCCCTTCACCCTGGTCAATAAATCGCAAATATATCCCTCGGAGAGAAGAAACCACCCCCCTCCACCATCCCCCCGTCCGGCGACAGATGATGCTGCGTGACCAACCCTTCCAGGGGATGATGCATCCCTCTTGCCCTCAAGTTCCGCAAGCTTTGTCGGACCCTTGAAGCTTTTACAATCTCGTTCGCGACTGCTCGATAGCCGAGATATGCGGTTCTGCGGAATAGCTTTTTCGTACGAGCTTTTTAGAATGATGTATACGATACTTGCGCAGGTTTATGTTCTTTGAGTTTGGGTAAAAAATTGGAATGAAATTAGTCACGCCTCAAGCGTAGACGTAAATATTTATAGGTACGCAATTTTGGCATTCGATTACAATTATCTGAACTCGTTTGCTAGCAGACAAAGTAATTTGGAGAAATCTGTACGCCGTTCGGACGGTGAGGAAATTTCTTTTTTAAACAACCTGATAGAAGCTGGTCTCATATAGTAAGTCGATTTTACAATGTGAAAGAATTTGGGTTTCTGAAATATCTAATCAATTCATCATCCATCTGCAACGATCTTTACAGTGTTTGTAATCCAATTCGTATCGGTTATTTCATTACTACTACCGTTTAAACAAAACAATAAAAAAATTATCATCGAAACTAGAACAAATAGAGGGACAGAAAAAATTCAATATGATTGAACTTTCGAACTTCTTTATCGAAGCTTATGGATTAAAAAACGTGTTGAAAAATTATTGTTCGGTTCCCCGATCTCGTCTTGTAATTAATAAAATTCTTGATATCGTTTTTTATTCTTGTATGCATTGTATGTACCTGAAGTGAGAAACTGGTTGAAAATAATCCCGTGACGTTAGCAAACAATTCTTGATCAAAGAGAAGGAAGTTATACACGGCGTCGGATGCACCTTCTTCGGTGAAAAAATATCACCGGGCTACTAAGCTCAGACTGATGAAGACTCGTGGAGGGTAGCGGCGAAGTGCATGGCAGGGGGTCTCGACTCTCAGCTAAAAGAGGCAATAAACGCGCGGGTTTCTGCTTTGCAGACACTTGGAACGTTTTTTATACACATATATATATATATATATAGTTTTTAATAAAGCACGAACGTAAGTATGTACATTCTCCCCTGATACTCTGCGCCTATAATCCACTTGCTCACGTATATTTCATTTTTTCTCACTCTCTCTCTCTCTTTCTCTTTACCTCTGTTTGTAATACTCAAGAGTCTCGAGCAGGCATCGCCTAGCTGTAATGGTAACCGATTCTAACGATATTCAGTACAAAATTGATCGAAGGATCAATACTTCAATCGCTGCAGTCGATCATTGCTTAGTCACGATATGTTGTGAGGAAATGGTAAAAAAAAGAAAACAAAAAAAATTATAAGACCCCTGCTCGTTGCTAAGTTACTACAGTTTGAGTAAAGAGTAAGAAGACGGTTTACACCTGTTATTGAGAGGGCACTTTAATAAAAGCAGAGAGCTGCGTACACAGCTTCTTGCCTGACTTTTAAAAACCCGTATAAACTTCGCTGCGTGGGAAATAAATTTGGCGTAAAAATATCGCGAAACAGGAGAGCTTCCCTCGAGGAGGTAGACGGGGCGAGAACCGTACATAACATGCGGGCCTTCCGAGAAGCCGAAGAGAATCTAGGCTGCATCAGCAGAACCCAAGAGTCACGATTACCGAGTGAATCCAGATCCTGGAAGTCCTTAGCCGGCGGTATACGTGTAGAGGAGCCGAAGACCAACCGAGATCATTTTGGCCAAACGAAATTGCTTCTGGCGCGCTTCGCAATATCCGGTGAAATTGCAAGGACGATAGGACGAACCGGGTAAAAGGAGCTAAACAACCCCCTACTGTGCACCGCGGTCGTCGATCCATTTTTCCTTATTGCAATTTTTATACACGGTATAATAGATACAAGTGACAAAGTTCGCTCGTGATTATGTTTTGAACCAATTGAAATCTACGCAAAGTAGAGGCGTGACTCGAGCAATGTGGCGTCGCAGCTGGGTTAACAACTGATCGGTTTAGCAAAAATACTTCAACATAAAGAGACAGAAAAGTTCTTGCAAGTGATTCGACTACTGTTTAGGTACGTCAAGTTAATACCGAACGAAATGTACGTCGGAAAACGACATTCATAATTTATTCAAATACGATGGGGTTAGTGCCGTATACCATCAGATGGCACCCTTCGATATTTAGGACCCCGATATGCAATGTTCAAAAGAGAGGCAATTAGCGATCTTGTTCGGAGTGACAGTGGTAACGGTGTTGAGCTTATTGGCTCGAAAAAGAAACATTTCTAACGGTGGAATTCATCTCTCAAGAGCCATTCACGACCGCGGATTAACGCTTCAGGCTCCGTAAGAACGGCGGGGGAAAATCCAACGCGAGTTGTGCTGTTCGGACCGCAGCGGAGTCTAAAATGAGTGCGTAGAGGTCGACGTGGGTAGTCACAGTCAGCAGTGGGTCGGCGGTAGCCACCCAAGTGGCAAGACCAGTCGACCTGCAGCAGCGAGCCGAGACGAAAACGAGACCAGAATAACGACGACGACGACGACGACGATCCTCGGATCTCGCGCAGGAGAGAGAAACCCCCCCATCCCAATCCCGGGTCTGCCCTCGCGTATATAGGTGGTTATCTATGTATATACCAATACATATGTACGAGCGCGTCTCGTTTCGGCTACACAGGCGAGGCGGGGACGCGTTATATCAACGAGGGTCTGCAGAGGTGGCAGATACTCGCTCGGCTGCATGCGGAGTCTGCGAGACAAGAGCGGAGGCGCGGGAGGGGCGAGAAGCGACCGCGACGCAGGCTACTAATAGCCTCCGTTCCGGGACCGCGGGGTGGGTAATCGAACCCCGAGGAGGAAGGAAGACCTTCTGGCCACCGAACGATTTCCAACAAAGGAACATCCGCGGGGGAGTCGAACGGACCGTTTCGTTTTGTTTCGTTGAGGCGGTATATGAATCGCGGACTTTACGCAGAAATCTATAGAAATTGCGTATACAATTATACGCAACTATAAGGAGTATCAATATGAATTATTTCAGCTTGAAGATGTACGCGAGTGTCTCAAAAACTTGGAAGAATCTGATTGCATGCCGATTGTATTCGATATGACGGGAAACGAAAATGAGAACCACTGTCCTGAGCTGATAGTTTTGATTAGCTAGTGCCGTATGACGTCATCGAAGACTTTTCCCGCGCGTATTTCAAACTTACCTTTTTTCCGCTGTTCTTTCTGGCGGGATGAGACGTTTATCACTTCCTAGTACCTGTTTATGTGATGTGGAACCTTGATAAGCATGATTCTCTACCCACAACAAACTGCTGAATCGAAAAGTTTCCAGACAAATGTATTCATCAAATTTATTCAACAAAATAACATGAATGCACGAGAATAACAAAGATTAATATTCTTCCGACTCGTGCGTATACCGTGCAAAATTGACCTCGTAACAATAAGTGCACATATCAATACGATGCGCGAGGATACGAAAAACCGAAAAAAATTTCGTGAACAGTGCAAAATTTCAGTAAAGTCGGTATATGAAGTGTACGAAAGATTGAAGAGGGCAAAGCCGTACCACCGTTCCGTGTACATAGCTTTCAGCCGAGGTCTGGGAAAGGGCGGGGGGGGGGGGGGGGATATTTAAGTGGCACAGGGATGGAGCGGTGAAGTTGACTGTAGAGAGAAGGAGGAAAGCGGGGAACCAATGGAAGGAGGAAGAAAGAACGAAAAAGAAAAAGGAGAGGAAAAACCAAACAGAAAGGAGGAGAAGCGGGAGAAAAAAAAAAAAAAAATGGATAAGTTTCGGTAACTGCGATGCGGCGCGGGTCGCGTCCGGTGGCGACGACGTTGCCTTTCGTGGAGGGTGAGAAGGGCGCGGCACGGCACGGTGGCGGTCACGCACCCCCCCCCCCGCCCCTTGCCTACCCCCCGTGGATGCCGACGTAAAACCCTCCGTCACCCTCGGAAACGGCGTCGCGACGGCTCCGCGAGGATCGCGCGACGAGGACGCGAATAGGGATGAATAGAGGCGCCGGGGGTGCCAGGGAATGAAACGCGACCGCTATCTGCTTGCTCCCACGCGCGTGGATATAGGTATAAGTGTGAAGGTGCGGTTACAGCTCCGCGTGGATTTTGACTTGTGATTTTTTATTCTTCTGATATTGCCGTGATCCTGCTTGCATTAAGGTCGGGCGGTTGCTTCTCTTTTGTTGTAAACCGCGCGGTTAAAACTCCGAGAGAGGGCGAAGCCTGGTGGATGAAAATTACCGCGCGATATCTGATTACGATACGCAGAGTGGACGCGAAGAAAGGCTTGGCGTTACAGCTGGAAAACCCGAAAATGTCATGAGAAATTTTTTCCAAGCCCAAAAGAAAGTCGGCAAAGAATGAGGGAAATTTCAAAGTCCAACCAGCTTGTTCAGGTCATCTCGGATAAATTGGATAGATCTTTATCCCGAATTAAATGGCTTTTATTCAAGTTGTTTGAAGAAGATTTTTTTCAGTCAATTTTTCAGTGCGCGTAACCTGTTTTTGTACGTTCATACTTTCACCTAGCTCGTGATCTACAATATTTAACATCTAACTTTCGATTCTTATCATTCCACACATCGGAAACAGAGACGGGAAAATCACGTTCAACATTTTCACCAAACGGCCCAATCAGACTGCTTTCGGATCTTTGCGCAATGCGAAGCTAATGCGTGCATATAATACGTATCTCGCTGTACATGATATATCATTATTTCGGGCGTACGTGAAACCTGAAACTCCACCGCACGCTGCACCGAGTCTGCGGATGCATTTTGGATCGAGTGGATTGTTATAGCCCAGCTAGAGTTCGATTGGGGTGGTTCGCGCCTCGTTATCCAGGACGAAAATTACAGGGAGGCCGGATATGACGCAGCTCGGCGGATCTGCCGGCTGTGCGGGAAACCCGGAGCCAGGAGATGCCACCCTGTGGCTCGTGTTATCCGTACCGCGGGGAATCCCACCCTCCCTCTTTCTCCCCTCTTCAAGCTCATTCGCATAATAAATCGCCCGGACTTCGAAGCCCGTTGTTGACTCCTTTTAAAATACGCCGTACAAGATCCACTTAGGAAAGGGTGACAAATTTGTCGCAAAATAAAAGATCTCGTTCTTCTATTTACGATATTGCTATAGCTTTATAAACGATGCGAGCATCGGTGCCGTAATCGTGGAATCATTCGACGGTTCTCCATTCGAAACGTGTCAACTTGAGATGACGATTTAAACCAAGATTGCGACGAGTGATGCGTGTGTGATTATTACCTGTGATACAATAACTGCACAGTTATACTCATGCAAACACCGAAATATTAAATTCGAGAATATTTCCAAATGGAGCTTTGGCCACATGGATTTACTTAACGAGATGCTTCATGCAGTTTTTACATACCCCTAAATTTCGTTTTTAACCATCAGAATTCCGATTTTTTCTCGTTACCCCAAGTTTTCTCGATACTTCAGTTCTTACCAAAACAACCGTACCGATTAAAAAATTCGTTGCATAAGATCGGTATCTAAAATTATAAAATTCCATTGTAATTAGAGTTGGTGCTTTAGCAAATAGAAATGGCAGGTGGATCGACCTCCACAACTCTCCCGTATCTCTATATTCAAGAGTCAAACTACTGCGAACATCTCTTTTATACCGTCACCGAAATCTCTTTGTTTTACCTCAACATTCTCTTATTTCTTAAATTCACATCTTGTATAAGTAAATAAATACCGAAATTGACACCTTACATATATGTATAGTCCAGTCAATCGATTCTTAATATATCGACATCGCCAGCCGGATCCATCCCTTGCGAGTAATCAATTAACGCTTCGTGTTGGATATAACATGTACGTAACCAATCGGAACCTCCCTCGCAAGTAGCGGAACAGGAAAGTTGTCCGATGCATTCGGTTGAGAGGAGCGTCGTGCTCTAGGCTCTCGGTTCTAGCCGAGGGTCGTATCTCACTGGTGAGTTTGCGGAGGCGGAAGGCGGGGTGGCGGGGGTGGGGGATGGTCGCAGTTTCGTTTTCGCCGTCGGTGTCTCGGCTGTGGAAGGGTGGGCGTACCGAGTCGCTTGGAAATTGGTCGTAATTGCAGAGTGCAGAAAGTCCGACGCTGCCGCCGTTACGACGCGGTCCTCGGTCCGCAAACTTTCCGACGACGCGACGCGACGCTCGCATGCAGAGGCACGTTAGCAGGTCCGTTTCTGTCCCTCTCGCAAATTATGTGCTTGCGGCTGTGCAAGCTCTGTCACACGCACGCGGCGTCGCCGCCCTTACGTAACCGGTGCTCGTGCAGCTTTCTCTGAATAGGCGGTGTGTTGTTATACTTAGCCGCAATTCTCTGCAACGACGTGTGGGCATGACACGGCGTCATTGAAAGGTCAAGCATCGCCAATCGCGGCACATATAACCTGCAGGCGAATAACTTGGGCGTCTACTACTCGTATACCTGCATCCACGCACACATATTATAACTCCGTATCGGAGCAAGGCTGACACGAAGCTTTATAGAGGAAAGGTTGGTGTTTATTGTACGGGCATTTTACCCATTTACTTTTCTGATGTTAAAAATTAATCCACCGCGCAGTCGGAATAAAAAGTTTGGGAAAGGAGAAAAAATCGTTTAAAATATATACCCTAATAACAACAACAACGACACGTCCCTGTATAGAACGAGTAATAGAAATTGATATGAAAAGATTCGAGCAACAGATGCTGATATACAAATTATTCGAGAAAAGTTTATTATAATTAGAACCGTCGAACCGAATAGACTCTGGTGTTGTTGATAAGATTTTAATGTTTTCGACTTTTTTTTACACATACCCGTAAATTGTGTGAAAAACATTCGAAAAATCTTACATTATAGTTAATAGTTACGAAACTGGGATACAAATTTGGAAAGCTGCATCCGCTGTACCATATATATTTACACAATTCTATCTTCACCCACTCTGGAGATGACTGTTTGTAAAAAAAAAAAAAATGTTGCCGATTTCTGAAGAACGTAATAATGTTTAAAAATATTAAAATTTCATAAAAAAAAAAAAACACCTGACTCAAATCGTTTTCAAAATTCTAATTGGAAAACTTTTCTCAAGTTGTTGATTTTTTAACTTGTACTATTCCAATTTATTCAGATTAATTTCTGTCTCATAGGAGTAATGTACCGTTTCATTTGTGTTCACAATCATTGACAGAAATAAAACTGCTGAAAATACGAGTATTTTAAACTATTTTTTTCTTTCCCCAACTTTTAATTCACGAAGGTTCGAATCACGATTCATATATTTGTCCATGCCGATACTTGGTTTTTTTGTTTATTCAGAGAAAACAACAGACCAGATTCGTAATATCGTTTACGAAGATGATGCTCGTTGACATTCGCAATCGTTCGCTACATGCCGACTTCCCGGATAAATTTCAAAGAATTTTTCAGCAGCTTTTGAAAGCCGATTTAAAAATCCTAAAAATGTCGAACCACTGTAAGCACGGTTTCTGAAAACCGACTTGGATGGCAGTCCGCTACGATTCGGTTCGGAAATAACGAAAGATCGCTTATCGTTGTCACGGATCGAGGAAGCGTCGTGCACGGCTTCGAAGCCACGCCGGTTCCAGAGACCGTAAGATCGTGGAAGTACGCGACGGTGGAATCTAGCCAGAGATAACTTGATTCGCCGGCATTTTCTCGGGGCAGGGCGCCGAGCAAGGCAGAAGCTCATCCTGGCTGGGGAATTACTTCGACGAGGGTTCCAGGAGCCTGAGTGGAGGAGCGGAGGAGGTCGTTCGATCGGATATCGGTGAGGACAGGCGATGAGTTGCAGTAGAAGCAGAAGCAGAAGCAGAAGCCGAAGCATGGAAGCGATCGAGCTGAAGGAGCTCAGGTATATCGTCGTACCAAAGTGGCGGAAGGGGGCGGATCGAATTTCGGAGCGACGACGAGATAGAGAGCCGGGGACCAGATACCGGGGAGGATATATATTCGACAGCGCAATTCAACCCGCAGGCTTTCCCATCAACTGCCCTCCTTCGCCTCGAGCCGCTCTCAAGGCCGCCAATGGTGATCAATCCCTTATTGGTAGCTCCCAGGATAATTCCGCTGTTTTGTCCTCTCCGCGGGATCTCCCAGCAGATCCGAAGCACAACCGTCCCCGAAATCGAGGAGACGAATTGTACGCGGCAGGGACATCGATTTCCGAATTCGCTCCAATCCTCGGCGCGTCTCTGTACGAAAAATCGTACATCTCTGCGTAATTATACGGAATTTCCATTTACGTATCAGCGAGATTTATTCGGGCCATGTCATTTGCACCGATCCGAATCCCAGTCATGCGCAATTCAAAATGCATTCAACATCGTATAAATTGTCGTTCGAGACAGGTCAGGTTCTACTCAGTTGTCGAAAAGATTATACTGTACTGGGAAGAGAAAACATTTTATTTAACGTTCATGTGCATCGTTAACTTTTTCTATTTTAGGGATGCGGGCAATGCAGCGATTACCGCATAATACTACACGGTGTGCATTTGTCCACACATGTGTGATGCGTACCTATACGATACACTGGCTGTTGCTCGGTATTCCAGGCATGTGGTCAGCTTGTAATATTCCACGGTTATATTCGATGCTGCGAAATTTAAAGCTGTGGTCAGTGCATCGTTCCGTTCGGATACATACATATATATGTAACGTTAGTTGGTGTATGATCGGTGTGGAGTAAAAAAGTTTCTAAAAAATTTTCTATAACAAGCTATCGGTGAATTCAATATCGATAATCGTTAATCGACAAAACTCGTCCCGTCACGTTATTATTTTCGTCCGCAAATCATCGAATGTACACAACGTACATATTTTTGTGAAACAAAAAAAAAGCTTATAAGCACATATTTTTCCTTGCTAAAGGCTCGATGCATCCTCGAGGTTTCGCTCGAGGTGGCCAGAAAATAGAGCCTAAGCCCGAGCGTCGGCTATCCGGATATGAAAAAGACTCCGAGGGAGTGCTATTTCGAATATGACGTGCACATATACATTGGCATAATACACACGTATACATATATGTGAAGCTTCATATTTTAGGACTGCATGTTTGCACGGCAAACTTGCTGTGTTGTGCATTTTATCGTGGAGAAACTTTCCGTCGAAGTAAGATGCAGATTTTCCCTGATAACACAGATAAGAAAAAAAATATTATTTTTCAGCTGCACGGGATGTTTTTGGTCAACATCATATTTTCGAGTGTGCTGAATCCAAAAATGACCTCCATTTCTCTCCATCGCGTACGGTATTCTTGCAAAACACAAGATGTTTGCAAAAAAAAAAACAAAAAAACAAAAGCATGTCAATAATGAAAATACTACCATTTTATTACAATGAACTTGAGAATATTTTTTATAAAATTAAACAAAGAATTTCTTTGTGAAATGTGTTTAACATTGCGTATTTACTGTTTTCGCCTATGAAACCTTTTCTTCTTCTCTTTGATACACTTCCGAACACGCTTCCACTTTCCATTTTCCGTTTCCCTGTTTGTATAATACTTATTCTTGAGCTTCACTCTAATGTATATTAAATGGAAGCAAAAAATCATTTTTGCATAGAATTTCTAGAATCAAGAATAGAATACCTGATTTCCAATTAAACACGAGTTTAACTCTAAATGAAAGAACAAACACGAGTTGAAGAAAAAAACCTGACGTGACGGAACTTTTTGAGTATATCTCCCAGTTTCAGTGAATGAAAAGCTACGAAAAAAAAAGTTCAAAAAAACCTGTTCAATCTTTTTGTTGCAGACCTACGCAATGAAAAATCTGGAAGTAGTAGCGAGCGTTGAAAATATAAGCTGAAAGATACATCGACTGAAGAGTAACGAGAAATGGCAAGCGTATCGTTATCAAAGAACAATCAGGGCAGCAGCGAACACTGATAACTTTCCAAACTCGGAGGACCGTGAAGCGAACTCAACGGCCAACGTCAGTGACCCAAAAACTATAAAAACCGTGCGTAAGTCTACGGTATAGGAAACTGACTCTAGGTCGATTAAAAAATACAGGCAAACTCCAACCCCTCGCAGTTAGATCCCGGCCACATAAGTGTGCCACACAAATTCCCAAAGCGTGTTCGAATCGTCGAGTTCGCGTTCATTTTCGTAGGGTAGAAGTACTCCGCTAGCTGACGTTACCGGATTGCAGTAATTGCCATTAGCCAAAAGTCCGTCGGGTCTGGGTCTCCACAGGCCGTGGTTAAAGTTTCCCGTTTCGCCGGGCGGCAGCAACGCGGAGTCTGCGCTCCCGTCCGGATTTACGTCGCTGCATAGGTTTAACTTCTCCCGGCGCACGAGATAAAGATATACCGTCTAATCCAAGGCTCTAGGCACCGGCGGCCGCGACGGAGAAGAAGGAAAAGAACCGGAAGAGACGGCGGGAGCGGGACAGCGCGGACTTGTACGAGGAGCCAAGAGAGGGTCGGGGGGGGGGAGGGGGGAGGGAAGAAACGCAGCAGCGACGGAGACGCTCGTAATTCGATCAGTCTTTCCTTCCTCGCGCCAGCCTCGGGCGCCGAGTCGAGCCACGTCGCTCGGGAATTCAGACCGGAGTGGGAGCCGCTAGGATTGTGGCGAATGGGGGGGGGGGGGGGGTGGAAGCCCTCCGCGACGCGCGGCAGCCGCTCCCGCTCCGCTCAATCTCACTCCGCGCTCCCACTCCTACTCACCCCCCCCCGCCCGCCTTCACGCACACACACACCAAGCACCATCGTACAGCTTTCTTCTCGCGCGAAACGCGCGGTTCTGAGGCGACTAAGGGAGTCGAAGTGTGAGAACACGGTTGGGCCCCCCCCCCCCCCCCCCCAACACCCCCACCGCGTTTGGAAGCACCGGGTGTCGTCGGAGTCCCAGCTCTCTCTCACCATCGTCCATCGGTAGATCCGACGGTAGATCCGCATCGGCGTCGCAGGACTAATGACTCGCCTCCTTTTCGAGGCAACCCTACCGGCGAGGGTTTGATGGAAAACCGAATTTTCTCGAAACTTGGGTGGTCTTTTTTTTTTTTTTTTTTGGATTTTTTCTTTTTGTTTTTTTTATGCGTCAGCGCGTGCGTGGATTGGTATGTGATCGAGGACGACGACGTGGTGGACGATGAGGAATTGGGATTTGTCGAAAGGAGAGGATATAGATTGGGGCTGGAAAATTTTTGAGAAATGATTCTTGAGAGGTGGGCCTTGCAGTGATGGGAAAATTCTGTTTTTCAATTTTGGATATAGAAACTAGTTTATAAATATCGGATTATTTTGTTCGACAGGTTATTTATTCGCGGATCACTGGTGACGCACGATTTCGAATGATTTCATAGTGATTTTAAGCGGTTTCGAAATGATTTCAAACGAATATCATTCGATTTCAAGCAATTTTAAATTGTGAATAGCTCGTTTATTTTGTCACCAGCAGTCCAGTGAATTTCTTCAGTTCTTCGCAAATTTCTTCCATGAACGATTTCTCAGTTATTGATTCGAATTTTTTTTTCGAAAAATGATAGTATCCAGGCGATACGATTCCAGCCAATTCTAATCATCTGCACTCCGATGTTCGGTTCACCTGAATTAGGACTCCACGAAGAATCGAAACTTTTTGAACCACAGATTACAGAATCCATCCCCTCCCCCCCCCCCCCCGCCCCTCTCACCATCCCACCGCATCTACATTCATACACAACGACCTTTGAGGGTGTGAAAAATATTGCAAGAACAAAAAGGGTTAATTATCGTTCAGATATTGGAGTCCACAGCCTCACCCCTGTTTACGAATAGACAAAATTTTTTTTTTTCAAATAACGCCGGCATATAACCGCACCGGGTTTCCGGTTTCGCCTGACAAGGGCGTCGCGAACGCCGCGCGTTTCACGTTCTACCTGCTGCGTCTCTGCATGTGAAAATGTAAATAAGCGTGTGTATGTACGATTATGTACAGCCAGGCGAACCGAGTATGTTACCTACATACGTGCACGCCTATTTACCTCCGCCGCCACCTCTCGCCGCGAATATAGCTGTAGGTTTACCCGCACCTAGGCGGCGGTGGCCGGAGGAGGCGGGGGGGGATTAGGGGGGCGATGGGTGGGCGGTGAGGGCGGGGGCGGGGGGTTCCGTTCGCCATCCGAACCGCCGATACGGATATGTATCCACCGCGCGTCGCGACGCGCTTAAAGCAGATGTCGCCTTAAGGGGATGTGAAGTAACGAGACTACCGAGCGAGCGGGAAATCCGTTTTTAACAAATTTTATCCTACCCAGACAATGGAATCTTTTCTAAATTTCGGAAATGACAGGGTTTACGATCGCGTCTGTATTTTCAAGGAGAACGGTTACAAAAATTGATGTTAAATAAAAATAAAAATTAAACAAAATATGTGTTATATAGCGTAGAGTATGAACGTGTACCGTAGAATAGCTTCGCACAGCTAGTGGGAAATTGCTGCTGCAAGTACATGTATTATATGTTTACGATATTCCTGTCAATTTTTTTGCCAACTTTTCTTAATAACCAATCAAGAATAAAGTGTGACAAATACGATAGGGTGACACACGCGTACAACAGCTTTTATAGTTTGGGAAATATAACAGATTCAACGAGGTACAAAAGTGGTTGCGTAATATTCTGTTGTACAAAAAGAAAATTTGAGATTTTGTTGTTGATTGGAAAATATGGCGTTTACAAAGGTGAAAATTGTTTTTCAATTTTTAGCCAGCACATGTATCCGACAGAATGAACTTGACACATTATCATCACGATTCTCTTACGAAAATATGATATTATAAATAAATGATTTCAAAAGTTGAACAAAAAGTTCTGCCCTTCTGCGTTTCGCGACAATGAATGTCGGTTGACAGGAAAGATTGTACGTCCACCCTCCAGGTACAAATCTTGTGAAATTTTCCAGGGGAATTAATTTGAAATCGGTGATCGGAAAGTACACGCGTACGTAACGCGGCAAGTTTGATACCTAGACAGCGCGATGTTCCGGTCGAGAATCGATCAAACTTTGAAGGGGTCCGTTGGGGGGTTGGCGGGAATATCTCATCGATGTGTACATGTATAAGTATAGATATATAAGTGTATATCTATGTAGACGGACTCTCATCCCTCGGCGCCGGCAACGAAGAACCCGATACTTGGGAAGACGGAGATGGCGAAGGGGTCGACGGGGTTGCGGTGGCTCCGTTGATTATCTCGGGAAAAAGTTGAGAAAGGCGCGAGCTGGCGAAGCAAGGCTTTCGGGTCGAGTAATGTATTCCAACCCCCGACTCTCGCCCACCATCAGCCCCAAGACGCTCCCGGTCGAACCGACCAACTCGAGCTGCTCCATTTCCGCCCTTCGTCCACGTGGACTTTTGAAACCCAAACCGTATCTTCACCTCGAATCGATGTCACGGGGGTGGATCTCGGAGGTATAAGTTTCTGCGGTGTAGTTGATCAATCCGGTGATTATAATCGAAAGAAAACAGACACGGGATAAAATGAGTGTAGGTACCAGTTATTGACCATTTTAGTTTCCAAAATTATAAATAAACGACAAAAATTGTCTCTTTTCTCGATGAGTAAAAGTAATCGCTAGAGGGTTATACGCTGCAAATATATTTTTGGTAATTATAGAACTAAGGATCAAACAGATGCAGCAAGAAAAAGGTCAATTATTGGGACAGGATCGATAACAAATGTTGATACGTCGAATAATTTCGTTAAAATGTCACAAAGACAATTTACCACAGAGTATGTCAACCTGCACTCGACAATTCAGGGTACGTTTTATCGAAATTCACCTGCATTTCGGCAACTCACAATTGTCGCGGTATATATTTTACCGATTCACATTTACAGTGTCAATGTCCAAGATTGGCGGACTTCTAACTTTCCAACCAATCATCGAGTACTGGACAAGCGTCAATCTCTAAAGCGCGCCTCGAATTGCACAAATGCAGACGGATTGACCCTACGTTGAATTCCTGATTTGACATTTTCACAAAATAAATCACACGCACGTGTAATCTTTGCAGTTTTTTCCATCTTTCCTCACAATCGACCCAAACGTGAATGAAAGAAAAGGAAACACATTAAAATACAAGAATATTCACAGCAGCGAATTGCGACGAATAAACAAACGTGCCGCTTTGACATGACCTTGAGTATCCTCACGTAGTAGAAGTAATTTTGACAGAAAACACAGGTTTACAACTAAGAATTGTATATGTTTTTTTATTGATTCATAAAGTATACAGTGCAGGGTTACGTATGGAATAGCATATCGGGTTAATGGCCTCCACGACTTTCCTGGCACATATTTACTATTTTTGTGATATTGTTCATGACCGTTTTGCATTTAATGTGGCTGAAATTCGTTAATACAGCACTCATCTTTCTTCTCCAAGGTGTGGCTGCTCGTGGACTTGATTGGCATAAACCATAGACTTCGAAAAATGACTAATTAATCTCTTCACAGTCAGTGCCGGCGTTAGAGGGACTGACACCCTGGGCGAGAATATTTTGGCGCCCACTTAAGGAAATCAAAATCGAGAGTTAATTTTTTTCTGAACCAATGTGAACGTGCCTCGCGCCCCACTCTCGAACATTTAGCAATCCCCACCATCCACCACGCGTTCCAGTTTCGTGGGGGGTGGGGGGTCGGGGAAGTATCCCACCTCCACCAATCGCCCCCCAAAATTTGGCGCCCTGGGCCGTCGCCCCATCGCGCCCCCCCCTAACGCCGGCACTGTTCACAGTCGATGAAGTTGAATCACTCTTCCGACCATAATCTGTACAAAAATTTTGAACTGCAGCAGGCAAGCCTTCATAATTTTCAAAACATTACTCGACAACGTAAAGACGTTGTCAATTCGTGTAGCCCTCCATTTTCAACAATCATGCGCTGTCTTTTATTTTTTGGTGTCAAGACCTTACCGCACAAAAGGCGCAAAATTCAAATCTCAGTTGAATTTTGAGAAACTATTTACATTGTAACTGTCTACGTCACAATAAACAATTGGGTTCGAGAGCTTATTGAGATAATTGGCAGACGGCGAAATTAAATGTTTTGGGAAAAACATGTTATAATCGATAACAATACTATTTTTTACGATAATGTCGGTTGCCGCAGTAATCTTATTCATTTTATGACATACGAATATTTAAACTTCTCTTATCTACGCCGACCACAAGATCGTTAGAAAGGGGTAAGAAGCGGTTGATTTCATAATTTTTAAAAATACCATAAAAAATTATTTTACAAATCACCGAGCGATTGACGCACTTCTTCAGACTTCTCTGTTCAATTATTCCGCGCGCGGCAAATTAGAAAGAGACAAAGTCACTGGGTGTCACGCGAACCCTAATAGTCGGTATCTCTCTCGGCACGCTCCGCTCTCGGATAAAGCACACGCGGTACCTAGCCGTATGCAAGCGCGATACGTGTGTGTGTGTGTGTGTGTGTGTGTAAGTATAAGGGAGCCGAGGATCGGCGAGAGGGTGCATTTATCTCTGACATTGGCAAGGCACGCTAGCTCGCCGCCCTCGCATTCGTCAGCGCGCGTGCCGCGGCCCCCGGATACCCCGCGGCGGCGGAAGCCGCGACGAAGGCTGGGCCAGACTGATTGCCACCCCGGCAGCCAGGCGCAGAGGCGGCGGCGGCGGCGGCAGCGGCAAGGGAGGGGTGGAGGGATGGAGGCGGCGAGGCTCGGCTCTTTGACGCGTTAAAAAGTCGCGCCGGCTGGTTTAATACGGTTATAATTGAGAGGGTGCCGGCAGCGGACGGTGCGGCAGCTCCTCCGAGCAAACAGAACCCCCGCGGTACGCCGGCCCCTTCCAGCAGGAAATTGCGTCCACGGGGGGGCGGCGAGCCGCCCCCGGAGCCCCTCCTCGTTTCATCCAGTATATATACCTCCAGGCTTTCCTCGCAAAGATGTACGCCGGGATAAATTATTTATTAGATATGGTAAACATCGTTAACTTTCCGCGATTCGTTACTCGTCGTATCTTCTGTATAACGGACGACGGTATTACTGGTACACGTAAGAGTGCAGCCGTTTTCCGCGGGACGCGTGACTTTCAAGACGTTAATTGAAGAGGGAAATTAAAAAAGAAGATGAGGTTTTCAAAAAAATGATCACATTTTTTTAGAAAACATCGACCTCGGCACACACACTGCAAACATGGCGGTGTTAAGGCTAATGACCAATAGTGGCCGGTCTGGACTACTATAAAACAATTTTTGTGGTCAATTCGGAAGTTGAACGACAGATAATGTTAGATTGAAACTAAAAAATGTGTTATAGTGATTTTTTTTTCAGTATACAAATATACTTTCTAAAGGAAAGAAAAAATGAAAATATTAGCACAACCTTTTTTCATTCTATCCTTCAATTTATCAAACACACTTTACTCTCTTTTATATATTAACTGCCATCGTATCATATGTGCAAACGTTTCTATAAGATGTCAATTTCTCGGGAGCTGAATAACTTGCGGAGGAAAAACTTTCAAGCATTTTCTAGTTTTTCCAATCATTTTGAGAAAGCAGTAGCTGAGGATGTTTCGGGAGTATTGCAATCAGGTTAAATTTGTATTGAAGGAAAAACATAGCAAGGCTTAAAAAAAATCACATGATCCTGTGGAAAATTTTTAACAACTCAAGTTCCATCGACAACATCAGGCAAATTGCAGTTCTGCTCTGGTTTTCTTCGCCGAAAAATCCATGCACCTTGTCTAATTCTAATGAAAAATAACTTAATTCAATCATAAATGGCTTCTCTGCAAATCGTCAAGTAGCATGAATTTCTCGGTGAGAAAATGGCGAATTAATGTCGTTGTAAGAGCAAACTTTTTCAGTTAGACGAAATCAAATTATAGCTTCAATGAGACTTTTTTTATCACATTTTTCCTTTAACATTTTTCTTTACATAACACACGTTACATACCTGTTTCTTAAATCGAATTATAACAACCGGTAAGATAATTTTGAAAACTTGACCGTGTTCTTTCATATAAGATAAAAACAAAAAAAAAATTAAAAAAAATACTGTAGAAAACTTGGACCATCCATAACCGCTCGAAACTTATCTTATACACATATAGATATACATAGACAATTGTGCTTGTACTTCGTGTTACTCTCACGTGCCGAAATCTAAAAATTGCGGTAAAATCCGAGGTAGAAATCGAGGGAGAAAGGCGGAGCCCACGATCAGCCAGGCATCTCATGCAAAGCCCCGTCGCATTGAGTTGAATCCTACGACTTGCACCGCGGTGCTTTGCGAAGCTTCCAATACCGGAGCTTTCTGCACGGAAAAATTTTCAAATGGAACCCCCGTCAATTTCCTCCCCCTATTTTACCCTCACTTTCCACTCTCCCAGCAATTCTCCGCAGGATAAAGCGGCCTTGTCGACGCGTTCGCCGGATATCGTCGGTGCCTCGGCCGTATAATTAGAGAGGCAGCAACGTAATCAGAGACACCCGAGGTATCCGCAGATTGCCTATACTCCTCGCCCTCCCACCACCCCCGGTGCGCCACTGAAGTGAGGTTTCCTCCGCCCCCAAACTCCATTTTTGCCCTCCGAATGTGTGAATGCATAATATTTCGAAAAGCTTCGTTTTCGAAGGGTCGAAAATCTATACTTTTTAGTATTTTTCTATTCCAGGTATGCATATAGTCCGCGTGTATTGAGTATTTATCAAGTTGTGTTATAAATTTCGCAAACTAAGAAGATGCAGATTTTCTTCAAATATAACAAGAATAAAAAATTGTGAAATTATAAACAAAAGCTCGAATATCGATGATACGTTTTACATCGCCTAGAAATGGTTAAAAATTTACCAGATTCATTACATTTCACTCTACGACGATTTATTTTGTTCAAAAAATTATATTCCCTGTGAAATTTACTAAAATACTTTTTTTCATTGTATTGGCACCGTTAAACATTCGATCTTACAATATTGAAGCAATATCAGTCATGATCAACAAATGGTAATATTGAATTGACTACTCATGAAAAAAAAACGAGTTTTAGTAAATTCGTAGAAACCGGATTTCCGAATAAAACGGAAGCTATTTGAATTGAAGCTATCGGCTAAACTTGTTTTTACAATTCTTGCAATTTTTGTAGTCGTATATTAAAAAAAATCCAGTTCCAATGTTGCACTTGAAACGATAATATGACGAGTTTATAAATACTCAATATACGACTATGATATAAGAAAATTAGGACAAAGTATCGATTATCCTACGAACCTCTTTGAAAGGATGGCTCTGGGAATCATGTGCTAGATTTGTCGAATTCGTATTCGAAAAATTGCGTTACCCATGCGTGAAATCGCTTATTTCGAGGATTAGCAAACCAATCAAAGTCGAATAAATTTTTTATCTTAGTCACAAAGTGAATCGACCAGAAGAAACACTTTTTACTTGAATAATTAGTCATCTGAATCCGGATTCAACCCTGAAAAATAATCTTCTGACAGGCTCAGATTCCTGATCACGATAAAATAGATCAACACTACATAAAAGATACTCAAGACCTTTTTCCACTTGCCTTTGACACCTGAATCCTGCTGCCAAGGACCCGTAGATGACTAAAACCGTTGCCACCAAGCTTATGAGTTACCTGCAGCGAAGATGATGCGACCGTTGTGTATCAACGCGGAGGAGTGATTTTTCTCCGTTTCTTGATCTCGGGGCGAAACCAGTCCGCGAGATGATCCTGCCGAATGGGCGGGGGGAAGGGATGAAGGACGAGAAGCGGCAGGAGTGAAGTGGAACGAGGGGAGAGAAAGGTAATACGAGGCCGCAACGAGAGAGCCGGGATATTTGTTCAGGGTCGCATAAAAAACTCGACGAGAGGCAAAAGCGAGATACGGAATTCTCCCCCCCCCCCCATCTCCCTCTCTCTCTCTCTCTCTCTCTCTCCGGCTAGGCGCGACTGCGCGAGGCTTAGCGGTAATCTCGGCGGGGCTCAAAGGAGCCCCATGATTAAAACTCACCCTCTTCCTTCGCCATAGACCTGGACCATCCATCCACTCCTCGCCTCCGACCCGAAGATCACTCGGTCCTCCTTCGACACCGGCTTATCGACGACGAATCTCGCCTCAAACGCGGACTCAAGAATCATCTTGGCGAAATTTTTGTCCAAAAAATGGTGTTGAAATTTCCTTTCTACTGCAGCTTGGACAGCTACTTACGTGCACATTGAATTAGTGCCTGCTGCATAATTTCCCGCACTGAATATCACACCTTATTATACCGATGAAGCTTGTTTTGCTATCGAATGAAGATCCTAGATGATTATCTAAAGTATCTTTTTCCGAAAATATTCTTATCCGCACTGATGTGGCAGACTCAGACTGTTGGCTGGTAAGTCGAAGGGTCCTGATCTCAGTGTCGAATTGGAAATTTCACCTCGACTTCGGATAGACGTTGATTCCAATCATGACACCTCGGCGTGGTAATAGCATTTGGTCCGGGCTTAGTCGTCTTGAGAAAAAATATTTCCCACCGGACGTCGGAGGAAGGGATAAGACGGCGGAGTTCTTGATGGAAAATTTGCATCCGAAGCGTCAGCCTCCGCTCTGGCACCTGTTCGTATGCCCGACAGTTTTCCCGTCTAGATGTTCGGGGCGCAAGTTAAGCGTGGGTGCGACGCGTGCACCAGCCAAAGCGAAGGTCTCGGATGGAACGTGACTTTGCGAGAGAGAGAGAGAGAGAGAGAGAGAGTAAGGGAGGGAGGGAGGGAGAGCAGGGAAGATAGCTGCCGCGCCCGAAGGCAACCGTGCAGCTAGCGCGAGAGGGCGGAAATGAGCGATGGTAGGAGGAGATATCCTTCCGGGTCGCCGGGGTTCGAATCTCGAGCGTGTTCCCGCAGGACCTTCGCGCCGGATCAGGACTTTTCTACCCTTCTCGGGTCCGCGGGGAGCCCGGGGCGTGTTACGAGTTCTGCCCGTCGATGTTATACCTCATGCACAATTGCGTTGTTTCGGGATAACAGCAGCTGTCCGCGAACCTCAGCCTCCGCCTCTTCCTCCCGGCCAAAAGGTCGAAGGGATCACGGCGCCCGGACGGCCCGGAAATACGGATCAGACTTTGCGCCGATTAAGTATTAATTCACCGCCTTGGTACGGAGTGTGTCCAGGGATGGAGATTATTCCCCGGTGAGGGACGGACTGTATATTGGAAAATGTCACTACCTGGTTGCCGGCGCTATTTTGTTGACTTTCAAGTTAGTCGGTATGCCACGTGAATTAACGACAGGTAATCGGTAATATACTCGTTCTACCATCGACACGCGAAGAAGCCTGATTCCATTGGTTTGATTCTTCTCCACCAGACGCCGCATTGAAAAGTGACAATCCCAGTAGGAAAGTCAGAGACGTATAGAAGACGTGTGTATGAGAAGAAAATACGTCCCTGTAGCCTTCTTTGTTCCGAGTGAGAGAGCGAAAGAAGACGGAGGCAGTCGTGGCGTTCGATCGATAGACTTTACGATCCTTGTCGTCTCGGGAAGTGGATGCCGGGCATCGAACGCCTCGATGGGTTTGTCACGGTCCCTCGCGGAAAACAATGATCGTCCCCGAGCCTGACACCCGTCTCGAGGAGGGTGGTAATGATGGGCGAGGGTGGCTCTGGGCGGCGGTGGGTATTATGCTTTACGCCGCCGCCTGCCGCCTCCGAGGAACCGAGGAGGCGAGCCCTCGTAATTGCGCGCCCGGCTCCGCGGGGCGCCTATATTGCACTCCTCTGTTCAGATAATGATTTTTCTCTATACCACCTCCTCGCTAGAGAAGTGGGATGATTGACGCATTCTTTTCCCGGTTCCGCAATGTCGGGACAGAATTTTATGTCAGACACAATGCAGCAGCGTCGCCGTTGCGCCGAGTGCCTCGGTGGCTGGCCCGGCTGCTAATGGTCTGCTCTTTGATTGCTTTGCTATCGCACACCGATAACATACACGGACTTTATCGATTACTCGAGGGGTGTCAAAGTTTCAAGTGAAACCGATAAAATCTCGCTCGAATCAACCTAGTCAATTGTTCGACACGGAGATTTGAATGTCATTGGTGATCCCTCGGTATCGTCACTTTCCGAGTAAAGATTGGATTTTTGATAAGTTTAAATATGACTATCCAAAGCGACGATTAGAATCAGATGACCTTTGCGTTTTGCGAAAGAGATTGTCATTTGCTGATGATGATGTGATGATTACCACGAGTCTACGCAACAATGTCAAACCCAATAAAAGTATAGCGGCGAATTTTGCTGGATGTACCTAGGTAGATTTATTCAAAAGGTATGAAGTGGAGTGCACGGTGTGGCTTAGCCGTTTAATGTAAATATTTAATCGTCGTTGAGTTTTATGGATATACACTATTCGGTATTTATTCAACGCGTCAACGAATGGCAGTAGAAAACGACTAAAATCCTGACCACATTTCGCAAAAGAAGAAGTTTTCGTGAATAATTAATGAGCTCGTGGGATCGTGGTATCATGTCGCATCTCGTGGGGACCGTTAACTATACGTGTGTACACGCGAGAATCTTTTCGAGGTAACAGATCGTACTTGAAGTTTTATCGCACCTCTGAGAACCGTCTTACAAGCGATTTTACTACATGAAAGGTTGGCGACCAAGGAAGTTGACCACCCTTTAAACCTGGTCCAAACATCCCTGTGGAATCTGGTTATCGAATATCTTCCAATGATTTCACATCCCACGAAATCTCTATCAAGTATATTCAAAGAGACATCTGGATATCCAAAATATATCATTATAAGTCACTTTAGATCTTCTCCAATCCATAAACTATTCCCCAAATCGTTTGAAGTAACGCACCCTCGATACATAGGGCATCAGCACGCAAGCTGGTCGTTAGTTAACGCTTTCAAAGATCACGGATGATCAGCAGCTTCATTTTCACTCTTGGACATGTTAATCCAACAAGTGTGAATTCCCATAACGATAACAAGTTTGCACGGCAGGTGCAGGTCATTTACGCAGCGATACTTGTACTTAATTGTTCAAGACGAATGCGAATGAAACAGAACCTCAAGTCTGCTGTTCAGACGATCTGAGATAAAATCCGCTGTATACTAAGTCATCGATAACTTGGTCGGAGCGGCTAACTCACGCGTCTTTATCAGAGGTGAATTTTTTCAACGGAACATATTCGGCCGTCTCTGGTTTCCACCGAGGTATTTTTTCTCGGCTAGCATCTCGGGTCGTGCCAGGTACATATACCTTCTACCTATGTACTCCGGCGTGTATATGGGCATACATATACCAGAGATGCCCGCGTAACTTTAGGCCGTCCAACGCAGCGCTGCCTTTGGGCTCCGGGCTCCGAGCTCCGGGTTCGGGGAGCGGAGTGGAGGGTCAGGGTGTCAGACCATCGCCCGCGGGGTCACTCATGCGAGTATTCGCCTGCGTGTGCAGGTTCTTTCATTCGTTTACCACCAATCCATCCATCCCCCCAAGTTCGTTCTTCTTTTTCCGAAAAATAAGTCGGCCGCCTCTGCCACGGCAAATTTCATCATGGGGAGTTGTTTAATGGTGTTGCCAAGTATTACCCAGGTAGCACACTTGTTCAGAGCCTGACTATCATTCAAAAAATATCGATGCATTGTTGGCAAAAAATTAGACAAAAGGTTGGCTATTTTTGAATGGCTATAGATCGTCAACAAACTGTACTTAAAGTTGGCTCGCTGTAATACTTCATGTTTACGAATGTCCTCTGAAATACCAAGTATAAGGCAAAGGAAAAAGGATATTTTCATAATAATGGAAAACGGAAGTTACGAGAATAAATTAATGCTAGTCGTCTCAACTGCATTTGTAATTTTTGAGTTTCTAGATGCTTTTGCGACAAATAGTTGTTTATTTGAGCGCCATGACATGTGTCGAAGGACCGTCAACGTCTGGTGGCAGTTGGACTGGCTAATCGCTATCCCATACTTGACGCCAATTGACTGTCAGTCCACGTAATTAGCCTACTTGCAAGCTATTGCCTTTTTGTCTTGACTGATCACAGTCAACTGAAAACGGAATAATAGTTGACGTCGGGTGTTGCCTTTAACATGACATTTCAGAGGGTATTCGCGCACTCTTAGTCAGTGCATACAGTTAACAATAGGCTCATAATATGCCTATTCCCACTTGACTTGAAATAGTTGACCGAGAATTTCCGTCGATATTAAGTCAAATAACAGCCAATAGTGTGCTACCTGGATTAGAGTAGGATTCACGGGTTCCATGTGAAATGGTGAATCGTTACAATTTGTTCGTTATAACGTAGGTATATGGAGCTTATAGGGGAACTTACTTACGGAACCCTTTTGAAGTTTCATATCGAACCATGAGAATAAGAGTGAGAATTTTGGTATTCTAGTAGTGGACATGGAGGAACGTGACTTCTGGTTACTCTGAAAGCGGGAAAATTTGAAAAGCCCGTTGAAGGCCTGGGCTTTTTGTACCCGTCGCGTCGGACAGACTGAAATGAAGTTGAGGTCTGGTTCCGTGTGTCTGTGTCGGCCGAGGCATGCGAGTGGCTCTCATAGGCGGGTAATTACGTCAGCGGTGATAGAGCGGTACAGTTGGCCGTGACGTAGGTGGGATATTCGAGCTGGTAGAGCGGCGACGAGGGCGAATGAATAATCGAGTCGTGCCTCGATCCGACGGCGGAACTGTGTGTGCGTGCTGTCTGTCCCCAGGCGCACGGACACAAACATACGTGGAATTTTGTACAGCGTGCGTATACGGGCGATTGATTCGGCGGTGCGAAGCTCCCGAGGATCGATGAGGATCGTTGGATCCGGAGTTCGGAGTTCGCCACGCGGTATTACACCGGCGCTCGACGCTTCACATTTGGTATTCGAGGAGCGGGTGCGTCCGGGGATCCCGATGGTCCTTCTGACGGCAAACCAGCGGACGAAAGGACCCGCGGGTTTCGGGGGATGGGAACGGTCGGGGCGAACGAGGACGAGAACGAGAAGCAGGAGGAGGACAAGGAGGACGAGGATGAGGCCGCGGGGATGGGAAGTCCGTGGAGACCGCCACGACCACGCGCTTACCGAGTCTCCGCGCTCGCAATAAAACCAAGAGTGGAGACCGTGTGGCCTCCCTGCGAATACGTGGCCACCGGCGCGTTATATAACTATACCTTATTGTCCAAGGGGTGTTTCTGAAGTATCTTTTTCGACGTTGCACTTCTGCCCCTGCGACGCTCAACGGATACTGATCTACAACTGCCTCGGAATTGACATGGCGATCGAGTACGTGTTGCAAGAATTAGATCGTTCCCAGTCACGATCTTTGGTTCGTTCGAGTGTGAAGAGAGGCCAGCGTCGGATTACTTTCTCGGTAACTGCACTCTGGAGCACCACTATTATATACCTGGCAGATTGCATTGTTCTCATTTTTCTGCATTTAAACGCGGAGAATGGAAACCGCAGTTCGCACTTTCGCCGCTTTAGCATGGATTTTACTCAGACCGTGCTCTTTGTTAAAGGAGTGAGAAAAAGGACGGGAAAAACGTTCGTTAGTTTTCTGCACCTATTATCTCGCTAAATTATACATGTGTGAAATTATCCGACTGCATTTTTTAACGCTGCATGGTTTTAATCTGACTATTATCATCAGCGATAATCCCAGTACCATTTTCACTGATGCTGATCATTACCAGGCATTAGATGCTGTACGGATTATAGTGAGTGAAATTGTGTTAACAGCTTTGGAAGAAAGAGAAACCGATTCCATATAGGTGCGCTCAACGAGGCGGGTTATTCTTTAATTTCCTTATATAAAGTCTATAGACTGATGTAAAACTGCAAAGTTGAAGTTAAACTTATCCTCTAAAGTCAGGATAGCCTACTCCATTACAGATAATCTCATTTTCGGATGGCAATAATTAAAATTTCAACTTTCTTCTTATTCTTATAAATGAAAAATATATGCCAACCCCAAAACGTCAATCGGTACGAACATTTCTTTTGCCAAATATATTGCCGTTACACTTCCAGTTAGTAATTATTTCAATCTCAAGTTGCTTCCAAAACACGTCCACATAGGTTTCCAACAGTGTCCGAGATCAAGAACGTTCAAATAGAAAAAGCGATCTTCCTCGGTTAGGTGTTTCGCGACCACCCGTGTTCGAAAATCGTTCCCATCTCTCTCGGCACTCGGCTCACAGCTTCCGTCTCGCCCCCGCCGCAACCGCCTAGGCGGCACTCGGCGCGCCGCGTTTAGGTATCGCGATATTTCACCAAGCGGGACAAGTACCGTCCGAGACTATCCGAGAAGACCGCGGCGCGAGCGTCTCGAAGCGAGGCGAGACGAGGCGCGGCTCGCCCGGTCGATCGTGGATCTATGGATCACGGTTGGGCGGCGCGGGGGAGGGGGGGGGGCAGAGGTGAGGCTCCCGCGATCCCATCCGACCGTCGATCGATCCCCCCCCCATCCCTCCCCTTCCCTCCTACGCCGCAACCCGACTGTCGAGGCGCAGAGGACGAGCAGAGCTCGCAGGCTTGTCAGCGACGGACGAAACTTTTCAAGCTCGTATCGCGCGAGAGCCGAGAGCCGAGAGCTGAGAGGCGACGTTGGCGTAGCGCGCGCGAACTCACTGGGGAGCGGGTGGAATGGGGTGGGGTGGAAGTGATGATGGGGCGCAGGGCGAGTGTCGGTGGGGCGGGGGGGGGGGGGGGGGGGGGAGGGAGAGGTCGTCCTCGCCTTGCGTCCCACGTTGCGTCATTCGCGTTGTGGGTGGGCGCGTGAGGCGCTATACTACTACACTACTACCGTACCACCGACGATGGCTCTCAGTTGCGTCTTCCTCTCTACCCTCTCTCTCTCTCTCTCTCTCTCTCTCTCCCTGTCTCTTTCTTTTTCTCTTTTCTCTTTGCCATGTCTCTCGGCAGTGCAGAAAACAGGTCGACGACTGAGTGTGCTAGATAGTCCAGCTAGACTATAGCTGGCCAAGCCGGGCCAGACGAGGCTAGGTGAGCGAGTGCGCGCTCGGACTGTTGACGAGTGCCTGCGCACACTACCCACTTGAAGGTGTATTTTACGTGCGGGACGGAGACCCGCCAGAAGAGCGGCTAATCCGGGATTCGGAGAGAGGAGCGACGAGAACCGAGAGCCGAGAGCCGAGAGCCGAGAGCTGAGCCGCGGGAGAAACGGGAGCGATGCGGAGAGGGTGAGAGCGGTCGCTAATCCCTCGGCAAACATTTCGGATCCCTGGCGTGCGCGCGCCAGCCGCTCAAGCCGACGTTACTGCAGCAGCGGCAGCGGCCGCGGCGGCGGCAGCGTGACGCGTTGAGGTGGCTGCGACACGAGCAGGCCGCAGATGGCACTTACCGCCTCTTGTTTGTCTCCGAGTACACCCTACAACCCGCCTCCCCGTTACGTCGTGCATAAAATCCCCACCTCCAGCCGGGGGATGGCGGGAGTGACGAGAAGCGGGGGTGATAAAAACATAACGAAATACCGAGGGGGACTAAACGCCTGGATTCAGGTGCAGGTGTAGGCCTCAGACTTCGACGTAAATACGTAAAACACGAGCGTTCTCTTCGCGCGATGATGCTGCGCCAATTTAAAGATAAAAACAAGGAGACGTTGACGTGGGAGGCGGCAGCCAGCTTCATATCTCGACCATTAACGGCGACGACACTAGCCGAGGTTACATCCTCCATCCTTTACGTCTTCTCCCCAATGCGTGTGCGGGTTTTATATTTATTGAGGCCATAAGAGCCGCATGCCTCGCCTCCTCTGCGTTTACGGTTCCTCGATGCAGGGACCAGGAGCCGCGTTGACTTGGTCCTGAGAATCGGCGCCTGTCGTTAAGAGTAACGACACAGCGTCCAATGAGATCGGTTCTCCATAGCCTCCTGTGTACGTTCAACGCGTCACCCGATTAGAAAATGAATATTCTCGGTTCGTATTCGGGAAAGTAAAGAGATGAAGAAAGAGCGATAGAAACCACCGGGTGTTTACCGGCTACGCGAGGCTCGCATCCCACCGCTGACACCACGCAGCGTATAAGCCAGTCATAACGCGGGAGCAAGGGGGGTGAGTCGCGTAGTAAAATAAAGCGGAGAGTGCGACTCGTCGTCGTCACGCGACTCCCAAAACACGCGACGTCACGTCCCAGTTTTTCTCCCCAGGGAAAATGCGACGTCGTCGTGCCGACGCGGGGTGCAGCATATTATACGCGTGCGGTAAAACACTCGCATTATATGCGCATCTTGCATGCATGTAACGAATACGGGAATGTGGGCGGACACTAGGGTGATTCTTGTTTAGGGTGTATTTTCAAAAATCCGTGCCGACAAGGCGGAAAAAGTTGCGATAAATTTTTAAATCGAAGCACGCGCAACCTCAAGCCAGTAAGTCAACTCAAAGTACTGCCATTAAGGCAGTGAATTTTCAAATATCATTTAAATAGGAACTCGGGCTCACTGCAATATTATTATTTATTTATTGATCTACCTTCATAATGCTTCAAAAAATCTGATATTTGGTATGGGTCTTTCCTATAGCCATAAGTGTATGAATAAAAATGGCGCGATTACCAACGATAAAAGTTTCGAAATCCTAGCACATCAAAGATGTGTTTCAAAGCCTAAAATCATAATTTAACAAAATAAATTGATTAATAAATCAACAATTCAATATACTTACGTGAATTTCCAAGAATGATATCAACGATATAACCGTAAAATTGAGTATATCATAGAACTGTTGCAGCTAAATTTCATTAAATTGTGATTATCGAATTACAACAACTTTAATGTTTTTAAATACTTATTACTATAAGAAAGACTCGTACCAAATACCAGATTTTTCGAAGCATTATTAAGGAGGGAAAATAAAAATATAAAAATAATGCAGCCAGCCCGAGTTCCTGTTCAAATGATATTGGAGAATTCACTGCCCTATAGGCAGTACCTTGAGTCGACCTACAGGCTCCAGGTTGCGCGTACTTTTTTTTAAATTTTTTTGCAAACTTTCTCCATCCTGCACGCAAGGAACTCCGCAAAAACACCCCAAATAAGGACCAACCTGGCGTACACGCGTAGTCCGGCAGGTCCTGCGTGGGCGGAACGCATGGCCGGAAAGACCAAAGGCGAAGAGGAGGGCCGCCCATTATCGAACCCCGGTAACGTCACGACGGCTTATGGACGAGACTCGGATGGTGGTGACGGCGGCGCCAAACGACCCCGCGCTCTCGACTCCGCAGCCTGCGACGTATAGATATATACACAATAGCCGTTGGCTGGCTAAAGCCCCCGAGAGATTTGAGGGGCAGATGGGGCGGAGGGGTGGGGGGCGGAGAGATTCCACTTGAATTCGTCTTCCCCGCAGGCCGAACGCTCGAACCGCTCTCGGTGCTCGTGCCTACAATTTAACCCTCGACTAAGGGCGGTGACGAGGACGAAACTCGAGGCTCCCGTTCGTGTGTGGAGGTATATAAGTACCTACGTACCACCCTTGTTTACAGAGTATTGGTGGATCATTTTAATTTGGGGCGTAAATCCCGAGGTACGCGTACACCTCGGCCACGTGGCGTCGCGTTTGCACGTGTCGACTTCGTTCACAAACTCTGCTGTAAAACAGAACGATGTACGATGCGTCGTGACTCTGTATTATTTATGCTCACCTTCGTGGTTTAAGGTATTATTCTGCGACTGGTGATTTGAGTATTCCTTGTATTGCATGATTTAATCGCTGTCTAACTTGTGGGGTGAACGTACACAGAATGTACCTTTTGAACAAAGTTAGATATAGGTATTCACTTTTAAAGTGCAATCAATATCGTGATTTATTTCAATCGTTCTTAAGTTCCGTTGATTTAAGAATACTTTACACAATTATTCGAAATTTAACCTCAATTTTTGTGGTCGCATGTGTGATATTAGTGCGCTATTTTAACAGGGCAGGAAACATCACGTCAAAATAATTATATTTCAATCAAATACTGTCAACGTCATTTTCTTTTCGTTTCTGTTGTTGTAAGGGTACTTCGTTTCTTTCTTCTTCCTTTACTTCTGTAATGAAGACATCTTGTCTACTGTAAAGAATAATTTTTTGGTTTTGTTTCTTGTAATTAAAATACAGCTCTCAGAAGGGCCTTCCTCAGCAGAGAAGCGAAACGTCAGCAGACAGTTGACGACTTTTTTCCTGACCTTCAACACTCAAAAAGTTTGAACCATTCTTCGGAATCTTGTAATTTTATTGGTCCCGTTACAATAATGCAGCTGCTAATTATGATATCCATGATATCCGAAGTGATCAGTGTATCATTTACGGTGGTCCTTAAAAACTTCATTTTTTAACGTCGACCACCTCGCCCCCAAGTCGGCTCCACACGATTCAAAAATAATTCCCTAATTTTTTCAGATTTTTATCTCAACTCTAACTCGTGCTCCAAAAAGGGTGGATTTTCCCATTCACCGCTTTCAGAGGCACATCAAATCTACGGAACAGATTTTGATGAAATTTGGTATAGGTGCGTTTTTTGGGTCGCTGATTACGAATCTGGACTCAAAATTCGAAAATTCAGAGCACCGGATCCAATATGGTGGACCAAAACCCCAAACGGCACTTGATACTGTCATATTGGATTCACCACTTTGAATTTTATAATTTTTAGTTCCGTTTCGTAATGACCCACCCAAGAAACCCACCTATATCAAATTTCATCCAAATCCGTTCGGTAGATTGAATGTGCTCCTGAAAGGGTTGAATGGAATCCACCCTCTTTGGGGCACAATAGAGTTTAGATAAAAGCCTGCAAATATGAGGGAATTATTTTTGAAATATCTGTAGCCAATTTGGGTGGAGCACCGATTGAAATTAAAAAATGAACTTTTCAAAGACCACCCTACTGTATATTGTCAGTGTCAGTACAGCGAGTCCATGTGATTTCGCATAATTCCACTTACCCATAAGATAAACAACCAGTGTTATAACCACCCAAAATTGTTTCCACGTTGATCCGTATCCACAAGATCAACGTAAATGATACACACGAGGTGTGGAATTACGGCCAGGTTGCGCGGCTAGGTGGGGGTTACCCACCAAGCAGCTTCTGGTCACGTGCAGGTGTCCATGGTGGGTGTAGGGCGTATCGTTCACTATCACGAGAATTAGCCCGTCATCCGGAGGCCTTGATTAGAGTCGGGGGCGCGCAGCGGCATCAGAGCGTGCCATCGGCTGTTCGGATTCCACCTAATTCTCTCGAGGGTGGTTGTTGGGGGGTGCAGAAGAGACTCCTGTTCGAATGGCGTACCTTCCTACCTGCGCCAGCTCTGCCTGCATGGCCTCTGACCCTCAATCTAATCGCTACATGGAGGAAATCGATCGATCGTCTGCTTATTCACGCGTCCGCGTAGAGCCGTGCACCTGTCTCGAAACCGACCCTCATGCTGCAGCTCACCCTCGTCTTATGTCACGGAGGAGACCCCAGCCAGGAGGGATTACGCAAGAGTGGTGAGATTGATGAATGAGGAAACCTGAAACTTGCAAGGGCATCCGAAGGTGATGAGATGTTGCTGCACGTTCATTGGCAGAGCCGAGTTCTCGTCTTCTTGTGTTAAGCGTTATCGCTGTGAGACTGTTCAATCATTGTTCAATAAATACTTTCTAATTTTCTGCAATCCATTTTCACCATTCAAATCTTCGTACACGTTCAATTTTTTCACGTAATCGTTGTGACACCAGGTAGGGAATCTTTTTGTATTTTTAAAATTGGAACAAGATCATCATTCAAATACTTCGTTCTCCAGATATCGTCGGGGAAAAATTGCCCTCACACTGCAGGCATCCATGCGAAAATTGTCGAATATTATGCAATTCTCAGTACCTCAATTCAGAGAAATCCCTTTATTTTCGTGGTAATTATAGTAACTTCAGATCTTCGGAGAGTGGAAAGTTTGCGAAAAAAAAAAATAAAAATGTGTGGGATGGAAAAAACTAAAAATATAATGCGTCCAAAACTGCATAGTTGAAAATCCATAGATTGCGAGATCGATCGGCAAGTGTTGAACCGTTCAGTATGAACAAACAAAAGCTGTCGTAAGAAAGGTAAGAAAAAATGGCGAAGCACGAGCATACAAAGCAGCGAGCTCGTGGAAATGGCAGGTCCTCTTCACGCCCTGAAAAGTGTGAAAAATTGAAAAGTAAAAATCCAAACAAGCCCGTCGCGCGCCGAGTCGCAGGGAGCGGATCGCACAATAGCTTCGCTTGCAGATCGGGCGACGGTCGTTTTCTAGGCTGAGCACTTGACGGCTGGATTATAGAAGCTCGCATTGTTCGCGGGGGTGGTTGCCGGCCCTCGAGTAAGACGGAGAAACGAAGAAATCGCGGGTTCCGAGCCGAGTTATTATCTTGATCCTGCGTCGACGGCGTCGGCGTCGGCGTCGCCTTCCAGCCCTCGGGATTCGCGCTGCCGCGCTGCGGTGAACCGCAATTCCCGCCATCCGCACCCGGCGTAATTTGCGCCCTGGGGCTTTCAGCGTTCCCGCCCGCGCACCTCGCGTATCACCCTCGAAAGCTAGGGCACCGGGATCTAATAGCCGGCCCGCCACCTCGGGTCGTTGAAAAATGTCCGGACTACGCGGCGCGGACTCGCCTCGGCGAAGATAAGGCGCCAGCCACCCGCAGGTCCGAGTCCGCTTAACGGGCGTCATAAAGCGCGCTCTAAGCCCGGACGCTGCAACCTCCGCCCTTCAGCTCGGCTACAAGCCTAGGCGCTTCCTTCCACCTAGCCGTGGAAAAAGCTCGCCGTTTTTCACCTTCGCTCGGATCCCGCGCGTTACCCGCACTTTTTATTCCCGCAGGTTCGTTGCCCGAATTGATAGTGCGGAACAATTAGTCAGATGAAGGGTAGAAGTAGAATTGATTATTAATAGAATATACATCGTTTCTTTCATTTTAGAATGACTTTCAAGGAGTTAGCTTTTGAAAGATATGGGTACCTTTGATTCGGTTTACTATATAATACATGGTTTACTAAATTTCAGACAATCCCAATGGTGCATGTAACGATTTTTTTGAACATGTACCGTCACAGTAACGTGACTTCATCCACATTTAAGGTCACATTTTCAAATCCTCAACTTTGTGAAGTTAACTGCGTTTTTGAACAATTGAACAGAGGTTGAATGAAGTTACTTATAAGAAGACAAAGGAAAGAGAATAGCCGATATCTATCAAACGGAAAAGCAGGTATACAGAGCTGCAAACTCGGCGATATTTTCGGTGACGATGATGGATCTAAGGCTTCTTTCTTATCGGAGGCTGACCGTAAGGCGGTTAGAAGAAGGAGATGTGAGCTAAGTGCCCTGCAGCGCCCACAACTCCGGGGGTTCTTATCCGGGCGTTCCTGCTCCGCGATCATCAAGGGTGTCCTAGATGGTCAGTTTGGAGGTTTTTTCCCGGTCTCTTTAGCTGAGGAAATACGAGAGGAGAACGAAAGGTGAAGGCACAATGACGAATCGGCGTCGTCGCGAAAACGGATGACTCTTAAAGAGATTTGCCGCCGCTGAAAGGGGAGCTTGTTTTTGGTGACACGGTGTGCAGCGCATCGATCCACCTGCAGCAGTGCGTCGGCAATCTGGCCGGGGAGAGGATGATCCATCCTTCGAAATTTGTGGTTTTACCGGGGTGGCAGAGATTAGGACGACGTGCAATAAGAAGAAAAAGAAGAAGAAGAAGAAAAAAGAGGGAGAGAAAAACGCGGTGGAGGCGACCCAATGATCAATACGGTCTCCAAGTCGTTAATTCCAATCACCAACCATCACGCCTCCCCACCTCCTTTCCGACCTCCCCTTTGGCCTATGGCTCTGCAGGCTATGAGGCACTAAGCACTCCGAGCTTCCAGGCGCCGAGAACTTCGACGCCTCGAGGCTCTTTTCTTTCTCGAATTGCTCAATTTTAACGCGGGCGCAGGATTGCGGGACTGCAGGGGCGATGATGGAATTAAAGTGATTTTTATAGACAGAAAATACTCAGGCAGAATCACCCCATGGTGATCAGCGCAGAGACTCCACTGTGATCCGTTGTACCGTACCTACGATCTTCAGAATTTGTTTGCACCATTCCTTTCTGTGTTTTTTTAATCTTGTATCGAGAATTTTACAACCGCTTACGATTTTTGTATTCCTTTTCAACTACACAGGATATAGAAGATGGAACATTAGTGGTCTGTGATTTTATAGAACCCTGTATTCATTAAAGTGACTTTTTATCAACTGAATCACTCAGTTCACTAATGAAATCGAATCTTGAACAAGTTTTCAGTACTTGACACACTTATCGTGTTTGATGAATTAGTGTTTACATAGATCAAACCACCCTGCAATTGTACTTCCAATTGCGACCGTAAGCTTCGGTCAAGTGTTACCAAGATGATCAGATCCGGCATGACTTTAAACATTCTATCATTGCGTTAATTCACTGTTTTTCTCAGTCGCAAAGGCTTCGGGCTACAAACCCATAATCGGGTATCCTCTTTTTCGCATGTGGGCCAATTAAAGACGTAAAGTGAGGATCTCAAAAACCAGTTCCTCATCATAATTACCATCTGAGAAGGAGTGTGTATTTTGTTCCTACGGTACTAAGATCACAAATTTATCCATGCATATGTGTACAAGAAAAAAAGAAAGGCATTCGCTACCGACTTTCCACGATGCCGTTGAATGTGCAGAATCACTGAAAGGGCGCCCAGAGCTCGTAACGATTTTAATGGGTGCCATATGGCCGTTGAGGCTGGTGCAGTTATGGTTGTTGCAGTCTTCGGCATTCTCCCGCTGCAGTTATCGAAGCTCGAAGTACGTACTACACCCATGTACGTAAGAGGGGACGAAGAGGTGGCCGGTACTCGCGGCGGGTCTAACGAGTCTCCTTTGGGCCCCGTGCCCCTCGAGGCGAGCTCGTCATTCCGGTGGAGGAACGCCGCGTCACGCCGTGTCACGCCGCACCGCGACGAAAAGGAGCTCTAGGCGAAGACGAAGGCAAACGCGAAGCGGCGGAAGAGGCGAGGGTTGGACGTGGTGGCCGGAGACGGAGGGAAGGGGGGGGGGGGGGGGGGGAGTTTGCGGCGGCGACGCGCGATCGACGAACCGCGCGTGTGATAAATAACAGCCGCCTCCAGCGCGTTCGGCCTCTCGCGAGCTGGGAACCGTCAATTCGTGTGTGCACGTGCCTTCGCGTACAGCAACGCGCAAGAGTTTGAAGGTATAAGCATTTAGACAATGATGGAATTGCGCTTGGAACTTGGAATTGCGGAATTGGAACTGCCGCACACATGCCTGGACGCTTGTAAATTCGTGGAGATAACTCGACGTTATAGTTGGAAATAAGTCATGTAGGCTTTGTTATTGCTCAAACATTCTTGCGTGCTAACTTCCTGTTTGGTCAGTGCGTTTTTTTTTTTAATTGTTTTTATTTTCGTTTTTTCACGTCGTGATCGGATTTGATGCTCAAAGCACGTTGTCACAATTTGTATGATCTGCAGACTTCACAAGATCACTGGACGCTCCTAAACGTTGAATAACTTATACCGATTGCTGATTGCAGTCAAGATTTTCCGAAACGTCAGGAACAACGTTAACAGAATGATTTTTTTTCTGTATGAAATTAAGGTTGCACATTTCTTTTCTCAGTTAAAACATGAATTCGCAATCGAACAACTTTACAAGTGCGTTCTAAATTCTTTCCAATCGAAACTGAAGAATCGCTAACACGCGCGTTTCTTCTTGCGTTTTAACCCTTTGTGGGACAGAGCATCTTATATGTGAAACACCTTTTTTGAATCGTTTATTCAAGATTTATATGCAATTACTGAGATATCACCGTCGTTTTTTTTTCTGCATAATTGGTCTTCTAAGACGTCAATGTTGATGTTTCAAGAGGGATTATGATAATTCCGCGAATACAGTGAGCGCTATAAATAAAAAAGTGTCGAAAATGCCTGTTTTCACAGAATAAATCTAATCCTGGAAAGGTTACGGGGAACAGAAGAGTAGGACTCTGTAATCTTGTGTTTTTGGGATCCTTAAAAACTAATCCGAGGTCAAAATTTAAAAATTCCAAATAGCGGATCTAAGATTGCGGACTGAAAATGTAAAAATTGATGCTATTCGCTCATATTAGATCCGCGATTTCGAACTTTGAAAATTGCTCCTATCTGACCTCATCTTTGCAATCAGTGACATCGAGAACCATTAAACACTTAGTTTCAAGGAATTTGACAGCAAGGAAAAACCTGTACGCTTCAAAGATTTAACGTATTCGTTTTTATTTTCTAATTAGTCGGTCGATCCTCTTCCCCGGCAACGATTTGCGTCCGCAGCCGCAGCAGCGTGAGGAGCGCAATTTAAAATCCGTCCGGGCGCGCCGCGCCGGGCGGTGAAAAACTTTTGGCACCTAGTGTATAGAGCCACGCAGGCAAGCGAGCATGCCGTGGGTGAGCGAGGGTGCGCACGTGTCGTGTCCGTGAGTCTAAAGCGTGGGTGCGCCGGGCCCGCAGAGACGGATCGGTGTTGGTGCGGGCGCGGCGTTCGTTCGTTCGTTCGTTCGCTCCCTCGCTCTTACGCTCGTTTATCGCGCGCCTCCGGCACTAGAGCAGCCGAGCAGCGCGGAGCTCCGCGAGCCGCGCGTTTGCCTGGGATCACGTCGGCACCGGCTGCGCCGGGTTGCGGGGTGCGCAGGGGCGGCGAGGGTCCTCGCCGAGGCTATTACGCGGAGAGCGTGCGGGCGGCTTGCCAGCCGGCCGTGAATCAGGGGCTGAGGGGGGCGGAAGAGGGAGCAGCGAAAGAGAGGCTCGAGTCACGCCGCGCCGCGGTGGTTCTTCAACGATATTTGAGTTATCGCCGAACCCCCGTCCCTCTTTTTGGCCCCGTGACGCTATGGAGACAGTCTTACACGAGCCCCGGAATTCGGACTAACGGATTCGGTAACACTTGTTCTCTTCGTAGGAAATATACTTCCATATACGCGGATTCCGGACGTGAGAGAAAAGTAGCAAGTGTTTTTGGAGACTGCTAAACAATAGTACCTACCCAGTGTCGGAAGAGATTTCTATTCTTGTACAAAAGTCAACAGAAGTTATGGTTTCGATTACTTTTTTTTAAATTGATAATTCAACTAGTCGTATCGAAGACAGTTTTTTGTTTTGAGGAATCCAAAAGAATGTATGTGCTAAGATGGAGAAACGGTGGAGAAATAGAATAGGCCATTGAAGCCTGATGTACGCTAAAAAAACTCAAACCCCAGACTTGGAAAGGATTTACGTTCTGCACTATCTGCAACGTAAGGCTGATCATGATTAATTAATACAATCTAACTTTGGAAGAATAATCTCAGAGGTTTGATGGAACAAAGTTTGGGGAACACTGGAAAGAGTTTGGTTAATCAGGATAAAGTCTGGGAATCTCAATATCCAAACTTGTTGATATAAGATTTATTCCACAATGTATATATAAAGGTTATATCTAGGTGCAATTTTATAATGACGTCGTGTTCCATGTTCACGAAAGGATTGTTTTCCAAAGATCTGTTCTCACTTCAAAATGTTATCAAAGAAAACGAGAACCACGGTATTTTCGAAGGCGTTCGAATGGTTAAACAGAGCCGAGAGGTAGGCACAGGGATCGCGGAACTGGCGAAGAATTATTTACAACGTTCCACTCGGCGCGGAATCGTTTCGATAAAGGTTCCTTCCTTCCTTCCTTCCTTCCTTCCTTCCTACCGTCCGTCCTTCGATTCAAACTCCTCGCGCGGAAGACACGGTTATGGTGGATGGGGGAAAATCGTAGGGTGAGGGGAGGGAAAGTGAAGGCAAAAGGGAAGTGGCACTGGGGGTGGAATACGGGCGTCCGGGTTCAGACGGGGAGGAGGAAGGGGGGCTGGGTATCTCTGTTTTTGCCGAAGGCCGTCATCCCTGTGGGGCTTAACCCCGGGTTTATCGCGGCGTTATTAATAACCACCTCCCAGCCCCCGTCCACCTTGTTCCCACCAGGGAGGAAAATATAGTGACCCCCGGGATCTCGCTTACTCCTGGGTATAAAACGACCCGACGCACGTCTCGGAAATAAAATTGGACGTTCGCCGGCATGCGTGTGATTCAAAAGTTCTCAGGACATGGCCTCGAAGCGTCATTCCGCTAACCAGAATTCATTTATATCCGTATACCCTTAATACTTTTTCCATTTTTTTTCCCCAGTAGAACAGAAATATTTTTGTGAATATCTGATGCATACACTTCGAGTTTACTTATATTTATCATTTTTTTGTTTGCATATATTTTCTAGCTTGTGAATAAGACTCGATATTAGGTAATGTAAAAGTGAGAAGGTAGAATACGAAACTCCGGTGAACAAAGTTTGACAAGATAAAATGGAGAGAAGGGGGCTTAAAGCTGAAGAAGATCCCTTGGAAAGAAATTTTTCGAGCATACCTATACAGCCATCTATATACCTACATAGCCACGTAAAATTTATCCCGTTGACTGATTCTTAGGCGATATTCCGAAGTTTGTGTCGCGCAAAGTTGGAGAAATCGACGGACCCGGCTGTTACCCGGCTCGCATCTCCGCCGAGGCTTCCACGTTTATAATTGAACAAGACAGAGTGGCAGCTTGTCTCTTATTATTGTTGTTATACACCAGCTTCTACCTCCAGGATCACGGGGTAGTTGTGTTGCCGCGGACATCCGACCCTCCTGCTCTTCGTGAACTTTGACCTCGCTCGCATTGAGGTATTTCCGAAACGAAAAAAGAAGTGCCGGAGAAAAGTGGCAGCAGAATTATAGCACCGTGAACTGCAGAAAAGAATACATGCATGTTATAACCGTAATGTACCTACCCTGCACATTCAGCTTTTGACAATTGGTGGAAATGCAGCCAACGTGAGAGATTGGGAGTTATTGTCACGTAATTCGTATAGAATCGAACTCGCATTTTGTTTCGGACCGCAAACAAGTTAACCGGAAGGACAAAGCATTAATCATGGTGTCCAATAAAACAACCGTACCAAATTCAAGGACATTCCTAGGACCACTGAACACCAGATTATTATGTTATCGAACATTACTGTACCCACACGCCTACTACACTAGCAATTTTCTGAACTTTATACATTACATACGTTATCGGATAATGCTGAACTATTCTTCATGCTCCAAATGCACGCACCTAGATATATGCAAACAATTAGAGACATACCTATCTGCATAAAAGGTTGTACAGATATACCGAAACACGCAGCGGGAAACGTGGAGCTGGCTGGCTGACCGGACGAGTGGTCGTCTAGAATAGACGGTATCCATCCCGCTTTTCGCTTCTCGTCCCTCGTGGCCCACATATTGCAGACTCTAGCTGCCAGTCGACGCTCTCTCTCTTTCTCTCCCTCTCACCAAGCTACACTCTGTCTCATAATTAAAATATGCGCACGTGGTTAGCCACGGCTGCTATAAAGAAGGGTTGAACTCTGTGAACAGGCGAATGCCACTCTCTTCTCTATTCCTCTCCAGCTCGAGGGCAGAGAAATATGCTTTTGTGGACATGTGGTGTGTCTGTTTTGCAGCTCCTGCATACGTAGGCAACTATGCAGATGAACATATTCAGATCTCTCTGTTTTTGTACGCAGGGAGATTCGGCCGTGGGCGTTCCACTTTGGAGGATTGATTTCTCGTCAATGTCGAAGACCATAGTTCTTCCTCACGCGCAAAAGCTTCGAAGGATTCTGAGTTTTCCAATTACAGTTCAAAGAATATATTTAGTCTATTGTCAGCTGTCCAAAAAGCTTACATGTGTATTGGTAGGATCGGCGATTTTGAAAATGGAACAGATAATTTATATTAAATTTTTTTTATGCATGAGAATGGAATAGAGTGCAGCATGCCACAAGGTCAAACGGTCAATAGGGAGTACTACTTACAGGTTCAACGCTGTTGGCGTGTAGCAATCCGAAGAAAACGTCCGGATTTGTGGTGAAGAAGTTCATGGCTTTTGAAAAACGCATCACTGAGAGAGGTAAAGGCTATCACAAAGAACGAGATCCAAAAGTGTTTCGGGGATTGGAAAAAGGGCTGGGATAAGTGTAAAATATCTAATGGGAGACTATTTTCAAGGAGATAAGATTGTTGTAGATGAATGAATAAAATTCTGTCCAAAAAACGAAATAGTGGAATTCCCTGCAAGCTCACCAATCACAAATCAAGACGAGTGTTGCAGCTATTGATGCAAGGAAACTCATTAACATCCTGTTGTTTTCTCTGCCCGTGCCATGGTACTGAGGATGTTCAACTAAGTTCAATTTTCACGCCTTCAAGAGGTTCAACAAGCTGCGTATGTGCAACTTGGGGCAGCACTTGGGGTAGTCTTTTAGTCATAACACGAGGAGCAGTGACCGATCGCTGCGTTTTCAGGGTATGTCGAAGGTCCGAGCGGGTTGGGCCGATGCATAACAGTTTCAGTTTCGGGGGCGACGAATAGTCGCCGAGGGTAAAACAGTACGGACGTCAAGGAGAGAGCGCGTTTGCGTCATGGGACGACCGAGGGTCTGCGCAGGGGTGCGAGTGGCAGATGCGATCAGATATTAACCGAGGCATGATGGATCGGCGGAGTCGCGGACGCCACTTTTGAAGCGAGGTTGGTCCCGCAAGATTCGCCGTAACTCGCCTTCCACTCCCCGAAGCAGCAACGGGGGTGGCAGACACCCGGAAACGTATTAGGCGGTGAAGCGGGGCTCAATCAGTATATCATACCCCGTGCGCTGCTGGATCTCAACGACTTCTTATCGCAGAGCTGATTACACGGGTGCAGCCCTCCTCTCTCGGCGACGAAAAACATCCCTCATCGGTTGCGAGGGTTGCGCGAGGATCCGTCAGGATGAGGAGAGGGTTGGAGTTGGGATCGGGATTGGGGGGTGGGTTAAGGGCGGCTTTACGCCCGGCCGACGAGCACGCGGCAGGGAGGAGGCCTCGAGGCGGGTGGCAAATGGCCCAGAAAACACCCCCGGCCCCGCGCCTCCGACCCTCTCGCGCCCTTCAGCGACTCCGAGTAATTAATTCATTATCGCCGACGCGGGGCAACGGGAGGACTATTTATTGCCGGGGATATGCCGGGTCGGCGTCTGACACAGCGCGTCGCCCCGAAACGTGGGGCCGAAACAGCTCCGAGACGTCACCCCCGGGCTTAAAACGTCCAGCGTACGTCATCCACGCGGCACCGTTTTGTGCATATTTAGCCTAAAAGGCTTTCCTCGTTTTAACGAATTCAATTTTGGCCCTTATCTATTTCGGTCACTCTGATCGACGATCGATCGATCCCTGCTTAATTGTAAGAGTGTTTGGTCGAAAAACCGATTGAAACAAATATGTGACACGGCAGAGGCTTAAAAAGTTTCTCTGAAACTGATCTAGTTACACAGTTACAATTAAATATTCGTGGCGCAGATATGTTTAAAGATAGAGGTTCTTCTATTTTTTAGTTATAGAGGAAATCGAAATAAAGAGAGAGACGTACGTACGTGATCCGAAAGAGTCGCCAAGAGTAGACAAAGAAAAGTAAACATACGGAAGATAGAAACACAGCATACACAGAAAGCAACAAGAGTGACAACGACACTTTAAATTACAAATACACTATCGGGCATTTCATATATAGGGCATTCCCAATAACGAAAAGAAAAGATTGAATGGTTGATTACTTAAATTAGAAAGGACAAAAAAAAATTTGAAGGAATTTGGCGTAGGGAATCACGTGACCAATTTAGAAGTGTAATTAACAAGATTCGATACCTTTTTGTCGTAAAACATTGGTTCAACTTAAAATATTTTGGTATACGATCTTTTGGGTATTAAGTGCGCTCTGCCAAACTAGAACTAATAAATTATCACACGAAGAAATAATAGAAGAATTTGCAAAATATAACCTCAAAGCTCATCTCGCAGCGAAATAAATAGATTAGAAACCTGTACGATATTTATTCAGCTCCGGCTGATGAAAGCGCACTTCCTGACTATGGCACGATCATTTTACTAAAAGTTTCAAATCGAATCGAAGTTTTGAGAAAAAATGACTTTAAGATCAGTCATCAGATCCGACTCGTATTCGGAACACCTCAAGGAAAACACCGAAAGTGATCGTTAACAGAATTCACCCTTGATATCACGGTTCAGAATTTGCTCCCGTACGTACACATATACGGAACATCGCGGAATTACGCATGTTACAATATAAATACATCGCATTCCTGCATATTCCACGCTTGAAGTGCAGATACACGCAGTCCTCATATCAGTCGAGAAATGAGCCAGAGTTCAGGTTCTGTTTCGCATTGGGGTGGATGCCGGATACTGCGTGCTTGGGTATGCGTACAATATGGGTTATAAGCAGGCTTGCAGCCTGACTGTACATGCTGGAAAGTTCACTCTGCCCGGGGGCTGAATTAATGCCGAGGAATTTCAGCGAGAGGAAAAGCCCCGTCGAGGTGGTTATTCAATGTATTCGATACTACAACACGCTCCTGCAGTACCATCGACTTGTCGGATCTGCACAGATGCCAGGTGTTTCTCGAGCTTGATGATAGGCACATGTAGGTCATATACTTCGAGCAGAAAAACAAGGATCGAGTTGGAGATACATTCCGTGGTAGAATGAATTCGGTACGAGTTTGTTCTTTTCGTGCCTGCAGCGTCATATTTTTATCAGCCGTGTTTCGCATTTATCGTACTTGAATTTTATTTTCATACCTGTTATGTACGTTCACTTTGTCGAGTTTTTTTTAAATCTTCATCAAACTGTCTCGCTAAGAATAAGTAAAAATTTAATTTTCGACCAAAGGAATGATTGTTAACTTATTTATTGATGATTCTTGCAGTGAAATACCTGCAGAATGTGAACCACCTTATTAATATTGTCAGGCTTGCAATAATAAGAACGTATAAAAACGTTTTGCGAAAATGAATCTAAAACCGTATCTAATTCATGGATATAGAGTACCATGCAACTGCAATACATGTCGAATGCCACAAATAAATTTTTCCTATTACACCCATTGATATTATATATAAAAACTTTTCTGTACACTCTGAAAATGCGCAATCTTATCATCTTTGTTGATTTTCCTTTCAACTAGATGAGTTTACTCTAAGATAATATTACTTTGCACACCAAACACATGCTGGACACTTGCTCCTTGATACCGTGCAACCGAATCCAGTAGGATGCCCGGTAGTCTGAAGTGTATAATAAGGTATAAGGTATATAAGGTATGCCTATTGCCGGTTCCGCGGCTGTACGACGATATGAAATAATTAAAACCATCGAGCGACACCCGGTGCGATCCAAGGAGGCGGGGAAGCGGGAAGGATGGTGGCGGGGGGGAGGAGGAGGACGTTTCAGGGTGGTATGGGAATTCTGTGCCTTATAAGCAGAACTCCTCAGATGGCCAGAGTATGGAAGGGGATCGTAAGTACGCGGGGCGCGTCGCTGACGGCGTCTCGCATCGGTGGTGGGTCGGGGGTTGGGAGTTGAGGGGGTGGAAAACGGAGGCGTCGGGGTTGGGTTTGGTCGGGCGGCAGACCCGCGGGATCCGGGGGCGGCGGGGCGGCAAGAGACGATAGCGGCGCTGCGGCGTAACGACGCTATAACGCCAGCCGCCGGGTGATTACCTACCACCTACCCTGGCCCCGGCCCCAGCCGTGCCCCCTGGCCCTTGCCCCCCCCCCTCCCTCTCCTCCCACCGGACCCCTTGCCACCGCCCGTCAGCATCCCCACGGAGCTTCGAAGTATAACCCTCGCCCGCCGAGCACCCCCGAGTCGCCCCGAGCGTCGACGAGCTACACGCCAACGCCGCTCGTGTATTGCCTCACCCCCGCCCCTTCCGCCGGTCCCTATTCGCCCCGTCTACCACTGCCACCACCGACGCCTCTAAACGTGACGCCATCGTAACGACGTCGCCAGGGACGCAGCCGCGTGACGAATGCCAAATCACCTTGCCGCGGTTACAATTTCACTGCTAATTTTGCGGGGATGGGGGACCACCCCCCTATACATGTCACCACCGAATGACGCCACGACTATGACCGATTGATCGGGAGGCTCGTTCTTTAATTATTAATTATTCGGAGCGTGGACTTTTTTTATTTGCTTATTACACGTTCGGTAACGTCCGAACCACGCTCTTGCGTAAGGGATTATATGAGTGGAATCGAAACTTTCGTGTTCAACTATATATAGTTTACCGTTCGATTATCTAGTAAGTTAATCGCTTGTTTATAAGGAATTTCAGTGAGCGTGTATACCTCGGGAAGTGTTACACTTTATCTGCCATGCCGGGTCAACATTGTTCCACAAGTGACTAATTGTACAAAGACTGGTCGATTTTCATTCAGGTGAAAGTGAATGTTGATTATAACTAAAAGCTGCAGAGTTAACATGTGGTAATAAATACTGTATTGACTTCGAAAAATCTTAATAGTAAAGACTTGCACAGTTTTTCTAGTTTCGAAATAAGACAAACTTGTTGTATAAGTACAGTCACGTACCTCATAAATAGTGATTGTAACGTCATACCAGTCCAAAAAATAGTCGCAGAGTTAACAAAATCCAATTACTATTGGCCTATGGTGGCTGAATATACAAAAGTGTTTTTTGCAATCGCATTGCACACGAAGTTTGTGTAGGTGACAAAATGACGCCTCACACATTTCCTTCTTCACAAGTTTCATCCAACCTGGAATATATTGGAAAATATAGTCCAGTACCGTCGGCGTTGGAGATTTTCGGGCGAGTTTCTCGGCTCAACCTTTTTTCCCCTCCATTCCTCTCGCCGCTAATTGAGATTTGGAAAGTTCCCTCACGGTCACACGTGCTGCTGGAGAACTTATCAAACCTTCGACAAGGCTTAACTCACTAGGTGTACACCTTCCAACGTGTGGTTTATAAGCGTTCAAAAGGACTTAAGACGAAGTTGCCGGCGTAGAAACGAGAAGGAGCTTGCAGATACAACTTTATATTGTTTTCGTGATGGTCGAGGGTGGATGGCGGCCGTGATGCTTCCTTGGAGACGTTTCTCGATGTACGTGCCTCGTTACATGGGCGCTTTCGCAGGTGTTGAGGCCGGCTACCGCGCCCTCTTCTTCCGGGACGTCGATCCCACGTGATAAAGTATACAAATGTGGAAAATAACTGCTGATCCTTGCTGCGTGCCGCGGAGATATCGCATCGCGATACGCGGCAGCCTCGTAGAACGCAGATCAGGATGATCCCGAGAATTTATTCACAGTCAATCCAAGGCCACACGGTAGGTACCTAAAGTAGATATGTCTTCGAGACCAATGGAACCCGGTAATTGAAGCCTTGAACATTGAAAGGCACTTCGATCCAAGCGGTTCGCGTTTCTTTATCAGGCTCATTCCATGCATAATGCACTGCAACCAGGGAACGAGCTGCGTTCGAGTTGCTTGTACGAGTTCACCGGCAGTTGGACTCTAAGTAAAGTCATTGGTCTACGTGATCGTAACGACGAAATTTCATTAAAAATGTGAACCTTCGCATTTCTCAATACTGCTCCGCAGATATACGACGGATTGTGAGCTCATGGGAAATGAGGGGGCAGGTTGGAATCAATCATCCTGATTAAGATCAGGAAGATCCGAGAAGATGTGATAGTGTCAGGTTGAACTGGTCCACCAGTCTGAAAACCACCCTGCGGTCTCAAATCCGACGAGTTAAAGCTCCAGCGATGAATAAGGGCAGTGAAAAGCCAATCATCGATGACCTACCGAGTCAATGTCCAGTTTCGAGACCATTAGACGAAGGCTTTCAGTCCGAAAAGTGAAGGCATTCGTCAAAAGTTTCATAGGCGATCACTTTCGCCTGTTTCGAGGGTGCGGGTGGCGCAAATTCTCGGAGCCTAATCGACGCAGGTCCTGCAGCAACGCGGTAATTTCGGCGTTCGGAGGGAGTCGAGTGGTGGAATATTGATATGTAAATATGAAAGCGGCCCTGCACCGCTGGTTAGAAGCGCTAGCAGGTTAACGAGCGGCTCGCTGGGTCGTCGCCGTGGCGGGGGTGGGCAAGGGGGAGTGACGAGGGAACGGGAGCCTGGGGATGAGGGTGGGTTGCTGCTGGCAGTATAACAGAGACGACCGGGCGTGCCGCGGAGCGTGCCACCAAAGGGGATGAGGGCCGACTTCACCCCGGGAAACAATTGTCCGGCTGGGGGATCGGAAAAATGCGTTCAAAAATCGCGGAAGGGTGGAGCGGCGGGGTTTTCGAGGGTCCAAGTGAGGGGGGAGGCTGCGGCGGCCTCTCAGAGATACGTTTTTTTTTTAAAGCGAGAGCGAGCCGAGCAGCGAAGGGCGAGAGATAAGCGGCATGGACGACAGGAGCGCCGTGTCGTGTAGGTAGGGACATGGCCTGCGGGACACGGCACGGAACGGGGTGGTTGGAATGGGCCGCGGAAACACGGAGAGGGCGGGACGGGAGGACGGAGAGTGAGAGAGGCGGGTGACGGAGATGGGAGGGGGTGGAGGGAAAGAACGAGCGAAAGAAAGAGAGCGGTAGCGAACGGAGAACGCGGATGGAGACCGAGAGCGCGCAACGAGTGCCAACCGCGAGAGTTGAAGGGTATCCTTCTATAGATACCGGGAGGAGGCTGAGTGACTGAGTGCCGGCGACGCGAACTGCTCCTCTTTGCCTTTCCTGCCGCCCCCAGACTCCAACCTCCGACCGCCTCCGATATCCTTTGTCTCGTGGGGCTCACCAACGCACTACCATATCCAGCCTCTGTCTCTTCTGCTGCAGTGTGTGCGTGTATCTGCCACTTTCCAAACTCCCTTGGCCGCGTAACTGATAGGTATGCATGCGGTCCTTATAGTGCTTATGCAACGCCAACTTCGGATCGCTGCGACGTAAATGATTGGCCGTTTTTTCGTATCATTACAAAATAAAACCGATCGGATGCATAAAACTTGGGAAATAAGTTACTGCAACCCACATTCAGGATAGACCCAGTCGTCTTTCATTCTTTATATATGTGCTGATAACTGTGTTGTCTAAGGAGTATTTTTTTCCACGATGCAACAACTGTTGGACGAATTGATCGGTTTTATACATACATGAAATCTTTATTCATGGATTCGAAGTGATCGGGAAAATTTATTTCGACTTTTATGTGATGGCATGCAGATTGTCGGTACATGTGTGTAACTTCGGAAGCATGGATTGCAAATTTGTCCATCCTTGAACCCCATAAATGTCATGTTCGAGTACATTATCTTGCTGACCGTGATGAAGTTAACTGACTGTCAATTTAATTCCTGGTCGGAAAATTTCACTCGAATTATTGGAATTCACGCCAAAGATGTAAACGAAGCCGTGACCAAGGGATTGGATTACTCACAATACGACACTGGAAGGTTCAATCAAATTGCACGAAAAAAATAACCTCGAAACGTGATCTGTATACATAAGTGGCCTGCAGGTATGGAGAGTCTGAAACCGAATCTACTTACTTTCTCACACAGAAATGCAATTACAATGCAAAGCTCTTTTTATCCACGTACCAGGAAAGTTACCATTCTCAAGAATCACCGCTATCCTACGTTCTTGCCTACGTACCTCAAACTCCAACGTGAAACGTTCAGGTCAGATCGAACGTAGTACCATAAAACCTCCCAAAAAAAAGCCCGAGAAAAATTCTAAACAAATGTATTCCACATCTTAAATTTGGCTGTAGTCTCCACCTAGCTGTATCATAGGAGTTGCATGACCAAAGACCACATGATACTTCTGAAAACCATCTTGCGAGGTCGGAAATCAGCTCCTCAAAGTTGTTCCGCATAGTATAGCATAACGCGAGTTGGAGATAGTTGAGCGTACCTATGGGTCGGGGGGAGGAGTTTCTTAACAAGTGGGTTCTAGCCGAGGATCACAGAACCGGCAAAACTTCCATCCCTTGACAGAGAAATAGAACCTAGTCGAGCTCCGCGAGTACTGCGGTTGTCTCGCGACGCTGTTGTGTGGTGGTGGTCACCCGTTGACCCGAAGACCGGAGACGCGGTCCCAGGGAGGCGAGGAGGACGATCGTCGCGGCTGGCTTCTGCGAGCCGCATTAATCATCTCCTCCCCCCCTCTGCCAACCCAACCCCCCGTTGCCTCGCAATACTCATCTCTCCGACGGCTGCGACTGGACCGGAATATAACGGGAGGCACTCGAGAGCCGCAGCGTAGAATAAATAGTCGTCCCAGTCGGCACCCGGGGCGGCGGTGGCCGCTGACTACATGGTATTCGGGGGGTGGGTCGGGGGCAAAAAGGGGGAAGGCGAGGGCGGCTTAATGATCGCCCGGAGGTTCCACACGCTTTTGAACCCGGGACGTCCAGGTAGAGACGCACGTCGGTGAGTGGATTACAACAACTCATCTCGGGGGGCCCTTTTCGAGTTGCACGGATCCCGTTAAACTGCACCTGCAAAAATGGACAGGTAGGCAGCAAGGTTGTTGTATACTTTTTTCGAAGGTCTTTATGTACTTCTCACGTATTAATATGTCATAAGTAAGTAATTATATTAACATCGCTGTATATATAGATGTCTCGCGTTGCGTAGGAATAATAATTAATACACTTACCTATGTCGGTGTATTGTTTACGTTATGTAAAATTTATTTGTTTTATTTGCGTATTGGAGTATTGAAAAATTTATATGTCACGTATTGCTCGTCGCTCACTGATGGGTTTCATGAAGTATAACATTACGTAAAAATATATAGTTTACCGAAAAGGTGGAAGTGAAAAAAATTACACTGTGTTGCAAAGTCGCACTGAACCTTGATTACATCTATCATAAGGAAGTACATAGAATCAGCTATTGATCGAATGTTTTGTGAAACTTCTGCTGTCGAACGATCGTTCTCAAAAAAAAACTGGATTGATTCCTTTTTCTTTCACATTCGATTTTTTTAACCCACACAATTATTTTTTTCCTTATTTAAATATTGTTGCTATTGTTAACCTTTAGCTGGTACCTCGACCTCGTTCGTGACCTAAGGGTTTTTATTCGAGATTTTCGTACCTTGAAAATGTCTGCCTTTTGATAAATTTTTCACTATCTTAAAATTAAAAATTATTGTTGCGACCTTTTTTCATCTTGTAAAAGACACTTGAGTGAACACTGAACGAAAAATCAAGGAAAAATCTTTAATTGCTTCGGTGTATCACCCCAAAGTGCTAGCAATGTTATGCCAGATAAAGGCGCCAGGTAAAGGTTAATCAAATAATGAAGCCAACGAAAATCCTCTAAAACTTTGCTCTGAAAAGGGTTACTCCGAAATAACGGCTTACCTAATTACTAATTCAGTAAGACAAAAACTTTGTTTCTGTATTAAAACAAAAAAATACAAAAACCGTCTGTGGATAATCGATTGGAAAATAAAAAGGTCCAAAAGGACTTTACGTAAAGAATGAATGTCCGAAAGGTACCGAATACTGAAGTTAATTTTTTCACGAAAAGAAAATGCGAAGCTTTTATTCGTTGACGATATTCGACATTTACGACTTTACGAAGGCCTCCAAGACCTGCTCGATTGCAAGTCAATTTCTACGTTGACCAATTTTATTCTTGCATGTATGTATAATTACGTCAATGGTATACGTATCGTGAATTCATGAGATTCCTAAGTGAAGAAGATTCGATAAAGAAGATCCACAATCGTGTAAAGGTCCTAGTCGACTTCTGCTGGGATGGATCGATCCCGGGTCCCGATCCAAACCCGATTCTTCGGTTCTCCGTTTCTCTCGACGATTTTTCGACGCGAATAACCCCACGGCTAGCTCTGGCGGAGCTCTAAAATATGCATAAGGACATCAGGCAGCGCGGTGAGCCAGGCAAGAAGGGTCGCCCTTGGATGAGGAGGGTTCGTTCGAGGTTAGTAAGCAGGTGGGAGCGAGCTCGCGACGTTGACGTCGTCGTCGTCGTCCTCGTCCTCGACGACGGCGTGGCGAAAGTACAAAGGTGGCGAACCGCAAGAAACGATCCTTCGTCCGATGAAACGTGACATGCAGACATTCGTACATTCGCAACCGCGAATTCCCCGCGTGTCGTGTGTATAATACAAGAGAAACGGACAGTTCCGCCAAGAGATATTATACATTATTCTTCGGGGTTCTGACAAGCAGTGTTACCCGCTGACGCACCCTGAAACTTCCATCCTTCTCTACGTATCTTATTGTTTGTCCTACTTTTCTTTTTCTCTTAATGCCCTGTCTGCTCGCGTACTCGACGCTGAATCAGAAATGCATTAATGCGAGTGGGTAGGAATACCGATTATACCTATACCTACTCAAAGTTTCATATAATTCAATGTCAAGGCATCAGTCGGAGCTGAGATAATGGACATTGTTTTTACTTCAATGGGCATTTTTTCAAACCATTGCACCTTTTATACAAGTCATTCAGAAATTGGTATGGAGTAATCCATACTTGATGTACGCTCAGTACGGAGTTTCCATATCTGGGACAAGTAGCGAGACACATCTACAAATTGGACATTATTGGTCGGCGAAGACTAGAATGGAATTAAATTAAAAATTTACGAAGATCATTATTGAGTCAGTAGCTTCATTGTCTCGAACCTTCTGCGTATCTATGTCCATAAAATATTTTCCTCGTTTGCATTGCATTGCATTTTTTTATTTTACAGAGGTTGAAAATTCGTACCTTAGATCAATAATGGTATCTAGATCGATTCAAACAGCGATCCTTTACATTCGGGCAAAAATGCTGTCACAAATCAATCGAGTCTCTATTATCAATAAGTGAAATGTTGTAGTGAAACTACTTTTAATTTTACTGAAAAATCATGTACCTATAAATGAGGTTAATACGTTGCGAAAGTGCAAAGATGTTACGTTAATCAAAATACCATGTAACTGTGATAGAGTAAATGAACAACCCTCTTCCGTTTCCACTTCTATAATGAACTCTGTGCCTAAAAAAATAACATGACGTCGGCCCTGTCACTGAAACTTACCCATGTTCCTCTTATACTCGTTGAAGAAACAAGAGAAGAAACTTTTCAAAGACATGAGTTAACCATTCAATCCGTCAAGTTCTTTACAACTGTAGCACAGGACCTTTATCGCCATTCCAGTTAAATTGGCTGCGTTTTCAGTACATATCCTCCCGATCAAAACTTCTCATGGGCACAAGTCCCAATAATTAGTAGTTTCCGAGATGTAGGCCTCGGAAGGGTTGTGTATGGATTTTTTTGTATCCATGGATTACGCGACTTTTACGAATTACAAAGCTTCACCGGGGACTTGAAATCATATATATATCACTCAAAAACTGCACAGTCGATTCGCAGAGACTCCGCAGAGGGGTGAAAAATACGAGAACTCGATTATTGAAAGAGTCGGAGGGTCTCGTACTTCAGGCGAAGTCTGACGTTGCACCTCCTTCCGGTAAACCAGAAGTGTTCATGGATGGAATCAATGCGTCGATGGAATCAATCGCAGCTTCCTGCCTATCTTTAAGAATCAACCGTGCAGTTTTTTCAGTGATTTGTTTGATTTCAAGTCCCCTTGAAGCTTTATAATTCATGAAAATCACGAAATCCATAGATATAAAAATTCTAGGCACCTTTCTTTCGAAGCCTGTATCTCGGAACCTACAGATTTTTGGGACTTGTCTCCATAAAATATTTTGATCGGGAGGATACGCACTATAACATACTAAAAATCCAGCCAATTGTCATGAGAATTCTGCAGGGTCCTTTGTAAGAATAAAATTTCGGCATACTATTGTACCGTATTCGAATAGAAGAATGAAACCCGTAGTATTTCAGTCACTTACCACACAGCTAACATAACATTTCATTCTGATTCGATACAGTCCAGATACATATCTATAAAAACCGAAACGAATCAGCAATAGTTTTTTCATCTCTCGAGCTTTCTCGCTCTTTCTTAATTTCGCAACGCCGTTCAATGGATCTCGAGTCTGCTTAGCAAAAGCGAGGAACACTCGTTCCCTGCATCAGGATAGCTAACAATAAGAAAAACGAGTAATAAAAAGCACGAGAAAAAGGAGTACACACAAGGTAAGAACAATAAGAAGAGGTAAAAGAGAAAGACGGCTTCGGTACAAGAGTTTGCCTAGCCAGCGAGGCGCTGACGGATCACCGTTCGATCAGACTAGGCGGTAGTGGGTATTAAGAATAAAGGGAGCTGGGCGAAGAGGTGCCACGGCCCCGGATGCCGCGGGCGTCGGCGTCGGCGTCGGATCAGGGCTGCCGGCGCGAGCTGCCCATTAGGCAAATTGCACCACCCCCTCCTCCTCCCTTCTCCTCACCCTTCGCCACCCTCCAGTCACGATTCGAGGCCGCACCGTTTCGAGACGCGCCATCAATCTACCCTCAACGTCGGTTCTCACCGGGTCCCAATTCTCGCGTGGTGCAGATTCTACACACCATTTCTAAACTGCCTGAGATACGGTATCTGTCGTACACATACGAGGAAAATATCTTCCAGCTTCATCTAGCGTCGGATGGTCGTCGTTTACGATTTCATTGTACGTGGTTTCGGAGTATGGTGTGGTATTCTTGGAGTTTTTGTTTTGGTCGCGATGCGATCACTTGCCACTTGAATGTTTATTAGACGTTTTTGAACCTCGAATTTACAACTCGTTGTTAAATGTCTAGACGACAAAGTTAAAGACAATTTTGTGCATGATTATTAAAAAAATTTCAAAGACCTTGTAGAAATTAAGTCGTTATATCTTTATTTACTTGGAATTTATGAACTACTCACCTATCACTGTTACGACTTATTTACAAATAATTATCTAAACGAATAGACGCGTAAAGAAACCATGCACAATTGATTTGCAACGGTAGTAAAAAAATTCGTGGACTCCAAGGCAATGAATTAGATACCATCTTCTAAAAGCTCCTGAAAGTTTTTACAAATTTACGTAGAATTTTCCTGTCATTTCTTTTTTTTCCAGATTTTCAAAAGTAATTCTTATATAATTCTGAAACGGTAAAAAAATACGTGTAATTGCATATATATATATATATATATATTAAAAGTACTACCGTATACTCTAAGGCCATATAATAACTTGTGATTAAGAGATAAAGGATTGGGCGCAACACTGATTGGTGGTCGGCGGAAGGAGAGAACTGATCAATAGCAATTAGGAAATTCAAGCGGCCATCTCTCACCTCCCTGCCAAATAATTAGCCTGATTTGTGGTTCCCCTCCTCCCTCTTTCCCTCTGCCACTGTACCCACCATGCGCTCGACTAGCGTCTGAGCAGCACCACTGCATCGTTGGCTCTTGAAATCGACGATGCGGCATGCTTAGCATCAGCGTTGTTAGCAGATTCCAACCCCTTATTGAGCTGGGAGTCCGGGGGTAGTTATTGTTTCGATTCAAATGTTTTCAATTTATTTTCGTTCCATTGATCTTATTTTTACTTACAACTCTTAATTTTAAACAACGTCAATTTTTAAACTTCACATATTTCTTATTTTTCTATGATTTGTCTAATTTTTTCCCCTTCCTTTCTTTTTTCTTGGCAACCAAGTGTGAGCTGAAATAACGTTTCATTGACAACTTTAGTTTATCGTACTTATTCTCGCAAAATGAAGATTCGGGCGATTATGCACCTTTCAAACTACACAAATCTGTAAAAAAAATATTTTATTCAACCGCATGGGATGTTTTTGGTAAATATTATGTTTTCGAGTCTGCTGAATCTAAAAATAATCTCCATTTCCCTCCATCACGTAGAGTATTTTTGCAAAATACAAAGCGTTGGCGTAAAAAAAATCATAACAATAATGAAAAAACTACCATTTAATTACAATGAACTAAATCATGTTTCTCACAAAATTAAACATACATTTTCTTTATGAAATATATTTAACATTCCGTGTCTATTCTTTTCGCCTAGGAAACCTTTTCTTCTTGACTTTGACACTTCTTCGAACACGCTTCCGCTTTCCATTTTCTGTTTTCCTATTTGTATTTATTCGTGAGTCTCATTATAATACATGTTAAATAAAAGTAAGAAATTAATTTTGCACAAAATTTTTAGAATCAATAATAGGATACCAGATTTCGGACTAAACGGGAGCTTACCTCTAAATAAACCTACAGACATGAGTTCAAGGAAAAACCTCTGACGTGCTGGAATTTTTTGACTATTTTTCCTGGTTTCAGTGAGTGAAACCCTGTTAAAAAAAGAAAACAGTATAAAAAACCTGTTGAGTTTTTTAGTTACAGATCTGTGTTACCGTCACCGTTCTCTCAGCTTCTTCGGTTATCTCTGGCGCAACTTTGCTCCTGCATGTCAGGTGCCTCGAAACAGTTTCCTATATCTGCGGTTCTGGCATCTGTCAGCGCACGTCCGCAAAACCGTGACGTGTTATATTTCACGGTGCAGACCCAGGCCGAGCACTTTGGCTTTTCTCATTACTTTACTTCCCAGCTCGCATGGCACAGGGCTCGCCGGCTCGCACAATGTGGAGTTCACGCCATGCGTGTCTGCACTCTAGGGTGTCCGAGAACTCGCAATTCATACCATACATGCATGTATGACATATACGGCAAACAAATTCCAGGCAAATCGCGTATTCTCCAACGCTGCAGTCGTGCAGAGGCATGAATCGCTCACATGTATAAAAATCGCTGGGTAAAACAGGTATTTTTTCAGGAAGTCGATACCGTTCGGTTGTGTTTCTGAACACCCTGTGTGCAGGATCATCCCCCTGCGTAAATAACGCACGGAAACGTCAACGCGCTACGGGACTGACGATGAGCTAGGGGATGATATTATCGCGTCCGAGTCTCATTGAGGTTGCGTTCATGGTCGATGGTGGACATGGGCGAGTCCCTAATTGCCGACGATTATCCATTCCCCTCGCTCCTCCTCACCCTTCTTCCTTGTCCAGCAGGGTCGGTCTTCGGGCTTCCGGCGAGCCGCGGTCCATCCGGGGACGATTGATCGCCTCCAAGTCGCAGGAGCCGCCGCAGAGAAGCCGTCTTCAGGGTGGACGTCGAGTTTCTCGCCGCACACCCCGGCTCGTTGCCTCAATCACCGGTCTTAGGTACCATCGAGTCGCCGCCCAGCGAGGCTTCAAATTAGATTCGGGTAGCGGCCCGGGTGGGAGGATTGAGGTGCGGGCGCGTTGGCGCCCCGAGCTTCGGGAACCCCGGACTCTGGGGCAATAGAGGGGAAAAACGCAGAGAAGAGGAAATGGAAAGGGAAAGGGAAGGAGAAAAACGAAAGCTGGGGAGCTAAAAAGGCGACGCACGGTGAGGAGCGAATTTATTCGATTCTCGGATATCCAATCTGAAACCCAAAAAATCCGGAGAGCACAATATACACTTCGTGTAAATATGTAGAACGCATGCAGTGTAGTACGTTCCTTATCAAGTTTGAAATTTGTGTACTGAAATACAGTCGCGCCAGTAATATCAACTTCGTACGTTTTCGGTGCGTATTTTAAGCTACCAGAGAATTGGATTTGAAATAGAGCGAGAGAAGGAAATGTAGTTTCTAAAAAACTTACTTTTTCATACATTTGGTATTATTAAAAAGGCGATTCGTGCCATGGAAACAGAGTTTTAGACTTTTTATTCGTCAATAAACAGGACTAAACTTAGTTAAAAGTAATGAGAGTTGAAATGCGTTTTGAATACGCCCATTTTCGTGACGTCATTATTCACGATACGAGCTATGTTCCGAAGTTAGCTCACAGTGCTATCGGCAATGTTTTTTATCTCTCTTGCAGCGCCGAGTTCGTGATTAGCTCCGGCTCTGTCCTAGAGAATTTTTAGCGCTGCCAGCTAGTTTCGGAACGTAGCCATGGTCTCAAAATCTGTAGTTTTTAGGTTACTTACATCGTACAGTGACGTCATGGAAACGGCGCGAAAAAGAGACCGTTTCAAACGCCTCAGACTTTTAAATCGATATGACACTTAACGTATCTGACATAACAATGTAGAACATTTTTTCAATCGTTCTTCATACCCCGAATTATCGATTGGAAGGATGAAAGATGTGTTCAGTCAGTTTCAACCGTGATGCGTTCGTCGTGGCCAATTGCACTGTGTGCACGCACCGTGCGACGCAGCGGCATTATGTAAAGTGAGTCCAATATTGCACGATGACAAGGTGCGGAACGTTCGGGGGGTTCGGTGCCAAGCGTGCATCCCCGTGATCTCGAATCGCGTCCAATTAATCGGGACACCGGGGCTCGCAAGTTTCCACTCGATTCCCGCGAGCCTCGTCAAACTGAGGCGGACTAACGAGGAGCCCATCTCCACCCTGGGGACGCAGACGGGGCTCTGCACCCGTGTACACCCTGCATGTGCGTGTTGAGGGAGGGCGACTAGCCTTGGCGTGCCGTGGGGATGATTAATGCACGCGACACCCGTGCGCCCTCGTTAAACACACACGACGAGTCTCACGGCGACGTCAAGGAACAGGTAAGCGCCTTAAAGCGACGCTATACTTGAATAAATTGACACGATTGCAGGTTTTCGGATTAGTCTTTAACGAGGGAATCGAACGGAATTTCCTTTTAATCAATCAACAATTTAGATACCCTGGAATGACGTCTGCTATACTTATATAATATTTATATTAGAATTATCTTGAAACGGAATCGGTTTTTACAGCCTTATCGACAGAGCAAGCAAGCTTTTTTCAAATTTTAAGCAATTTCTGTACAGTGAGCGCTATTTCGTTGATTCTAAATTGTAGAATGCTAGAAGGGAAGTGCATTTTATTACTCTTTCGTACTTTTGTTCTTTGCAGAAAAGCGGAATCATTTCGAACTTCGGGAAGTGATAGAGTTTGGATATGCGCTAGTGTGGTGATTGAGAGAACTGCGGAAAGTCGACGGAATCACTGTACAAATATTCTTGCAGCTGACTTTGACTCGCTTTGAGGTTATGGTATGCTACTGTACCTTATTTACAATTGAATCAAATTTTATTTTCTCAGTACACATTTTCCGTCAATTAACCTGTGAACTTTATCTTATGGTGACCAGACAGCCGTCATCATGAACGCTGCATATAACTTGAATCGCGAAATGACTTGCGGGCGGAATGGAAACTTCAGATCCTTGAGCATGGATTGGGAGGGAGGTCAGGGAATCCCCGACAATAATACCCATCCGTCTCATACATATGCGCACTAATTACTCCCGCTGCTAATTGGACGGCACTCGGAGCACCGGCTTCCCCCATATAACGGGACGGCAGACATTCCCCTGAACTGCGTTCAAAATGAACCGGGGATGCGAGAGGAACTCGGGCGTGCCATCTCGAGTCAGACGTGGAAGGGGACGCCCCGCGACAAGTGAAAAGTTTGAAGGATCGCGCAACAGTTAGCAAAAGGGGAGATCCCCTCGCGCAGGAGATTCCCCCTTCTACCCATTTGTACATGGTGTCCAATAGTCCTGTAAATCCTTGAGGTCCTCAAAATGTCCTTGAATTTTTTTTGTCCCCAAAAACTCCTGGATATATCCGTCAATTTTTCTTGTGTTTTAGAAATATTCTATTTTTAACGTTTGCTGCGAATGGTATTGTTACAAAGGGTGAAATCACCCGTTTTGTCCCCTTTTAAATGATCTAGTAGTCATCATAGATAAAAGACGTTTATAAACTTCTTATGTCTTTAAAAAGAATAGGGTTGCTGCGTCAACCGATATTGTTGTAAAAACAGTCAGTCTCTAGACTTTAAAAAGAGAGCTTGTGTCCAAATACATCTATTTTCTTTCTTAATATTCCTTGTTTGTGAGACTTCTTTGGCTCGGCGTTCGCTTAAATCGCACAGAGAACTCTTTGATTCTCTTAGATCTTTCGTAATTTCCCCCCCGTTTGTGTGCCTTGTTGCACAATATATTTAAAAAAAAATATTTAATTTTGTTCGCTGACAATGAATAACTGTTTTTACAAAAATGGCTTCTCGCCGCGAATCATATTTTTCGTTTTTACCTACCCACAGGTTGTAGTAGAAATAACGTATATCGCACCTGAAAATGTCCTTCAATTTATTACGGATTTCATAGTGGACACCGTGTTGTAGGAATAATTCTGAGATTCGGGAGTCGGGTGACAAGAGTGTGGTATCTTTGAAAGGTTGCTCGCCCTTCCGGCCCAAATAAAATCCCACAGAAGTTTATATCACAACGAATAATATTTATTAATGAATAAAAGGCTTTTACTTCGTTTTACATGACGCGTCTCGTTGAATATTTAGAGAAGACGTTTCATTCGTATGTGTGTCTAACTTGTCCATCGGACCTTATCGTTAGTCTAACTATTTTGAATTCAGGACTTCAGGCAAGAGTTCCGAAGTCGCCATACTTGATGCTCTACATCTTGCATCGTTCATATTATAAATGGGGCATTCCATACCAATACAATTTCTTAAAACGACTTTATTGACAAACACAATTTAAAAATCTGAAAAAATTCTAAAAAATCGTGTATCAAATATGAAAATTTTTATAAATTGTGTCGATCGATAAAATCGTCTTAAAAAATTGTAGACACTTCAAATCAAGGCAAAAAATTTTTAAAAATGCCGAGGGCCTTTCAGCGTGAGGACAACGATATAAAAAAACCGCGGTCCCAATTCCAAGAAGTTAAGGATCGGACCCAGGTCAAAGTGCTATGGGATGCCCCAAATGTTTTCATTTTAAAACCATTCGCTGTCATTTCTTCATAGCGAACGTTGTTCAGTTTCAGGAAATTTTTCAATTGGCTCTGAATCTGCATCCTTGCGAATGTGTACTACATAAGGAAGAAAAAGCTCGATCCAGGAAATTCGAAAGGAGGTTGAATGAAGGGAGGCTGGGGATCTTTTCATCGGAATTATTATCGCGGCGATTCTCGGCATCCCCTTGCTGATCCGTCCGTCTAGGTTAGACGCCTTGCTACTGCCAGCTCGAATCCCTCGGCACGGCGCCGCGGCGTCAAGTGCCGCGTTTCGAGAAGCCGTAACGCGGCGTTTCCACCGATCCAGCTTTATTCTCCGATCCACATAACCTCCTTTCGCCCTGTCTCATCCCTCACGTTTCGTCGTCACGTGTTTCAACGGGGCGTCGTGCGGGGCCCGATTGCCCCGCACCCTCAAATCTTCTCGAATGGTGATTGAAGAGTTTTTCTCTTTCAGTTCCTGGTGCCTGGGGCGATAAAGGTTATACGCTTTATACATGTAGCTCAAACTATTCGCCCAGAGTTAGCCATTACATTCAGAACTCATCCCCCATGTCACAGTATATAGAAATTTGTCGACTTTAACGAGTAATATGGCGATCAGAGAAAACGAAAGGAATGTGTTGTTTATTTTAATCAGTCGAATTTATTTCACTCGGATAACTTATTCATCGATTATAAATTTGATAAAAATCCTTTCTTCCGGCATATTTTATCAACGTACTGGGCTAAGTCAACAAATCCGTCCTCTGAACTGTCACATGATCTTACGTCTTACGAATGAAAATATCTAAATTGACGAATAAGGTGCGTTCGCGAAAGATTCAACCTTCATTGGATCGATGATATTCCGAAATCATCATCTGGCTGCAGGGCGTTCCATGTCTAATCACACACCGTCATGGCTGATCCGTACGGTACTTACGTAGACATAGAAAATAGAGAAGGAGAGGAGCGGGGCTGCAGGTCGCCTATAATCGGGAATCTGTCAGCCGCTATCCAGCGGTCGCGTGATGCCAGCTGTGGCCCTCCAGGTTTCCACCTACATATAGTTAGACATATATATATATATACATACATATGTGTGGATGTACGTATAATACGGGTGACAGGCGGCGTCGGTTCGTCGTTTCTGCAGTGATTCGTGACGCGGGGCGTAAGCTTCAGGTGACCCTCGTCGTCCTCCGAGGCCAGATATGTGCCTGTACAAACATACGTACGTGTGCACATGCATATATGTATATGCGTCATGTCAGTGTCGAGGGCGGGAAAATGGGATGAGAATGAGAATGAGGAGGGGGGTCGATCGCCGTGCGTGAAGTGGTGTACCTAGGTGAAAAACGATTTCGCTTGGAGATCTGCGTTGATTCTGTTTTATTCTCCATTTTCGTTTATTTTTGTAAGTATATACTCTGAGGCAGTGACGGTATATATAAGTACCACTTGAAACCTATATCTTGAAGATGTATCTTGTATTATAATGCATATCTAGAATAGTGATGTAACGAATATAAATTGTTAAGTATTCGCGAATGCGAATATGGATTTTTAAATCTGGCGCCCTTTTTTCTACGGCTAAAAGTTGACAATTGATCGACCGACAGGCACAGAATGCAAGTCGCAGGTACACATTAGCGCTGTTTGTATCTTATTCCGGAAACTGCCGAGCTGATCCGAAGTAAACCGATTATTTGTTTGATTATTTAACGTCAGATTGATAACGGAAACAAATTAACTTTGAGGTTAGAGTGTGATTCAAACATGAAGAAAAACTGTTATAATAGAAGTTCATTATTAAACTAACGTTTTTTCTCTTATTCAATAATATTTTCACAATTTTTATAAGCAAAAAATGATGTATTTGTGACAGTCGCATTTGCAATATATTCGCACGATTTTTGCAAATGTCAAGAAATATGCGAATATTCGTTACATCACTAATCTAGAATAAGAAAATAATCTGCTATACCATAGCATGTAGCAAAAATTTCATATGGTATGTATTTCAATCTAGACTTTATGACACAAAAATTTATACCGATCCAAGGGAATGAAAAAAAGAAAAAGAAATAAGAAACTTACCTACTTGCTCTGAAGTTTTTCAAACCCACGTGTCTCAGGCTATGTGAGGCTGATTCACTGTGAAAAAAACGTGAAAAAAAAAAAAATCAAAGGGACGCTCGCGGCATATGCGAATGTGCAGGCTGCATACGTGATCGCAATATAGATCACATACATACATGACGCATGTGAATATGTGCCGATGCACCAGGCTTGTATGCGTTATAGCGATACGAGGGCGTTGCGGCAGATATGTCCGTGCGTTTATTAGTGCATGTGCAGGCTATCGCAACACGCCCACCTAACCCGTAGCGTGGCTACTTTTTTGTGTAAGAGCCATTCCACGACCAAACACCAGCAAAATAACGACACACGATATATGCACGTATATTTGAACATTCTTTACCCGCACGTTAATTTCTTTCCCAATTATTCCATTTGCAATTTTATCATATTACACTGTCTAACTACCGAGTCTAACAATACGTAGTATTAACAGGCTTTGGGTGTGCCCCTCTAGATACCTAGACACTTTAAGTACCAAACTGCAGTTACACTTCTGGTGAACAATTCCGTCCATCAAACAACAACCCCTTGAATTATCACAAGTAACAGCTAATTAGTCAATGATAATTAGCAGACAACTCTGCTGTATAAAGTTGTTACTCTGTTGTAAGAATAAAAATGCTGGAATGCCCCATACATATACAATAAAACCTCCGCTTACGCATGACGACGAAGCGTGCCCGGTGTATTCACTGACACAGATAAAAACGTACTATGCTACGCATGTACATACAGTACGTAGGCATGCGCGTGCATCTCATTCTACACGTAAATGGGAAACGTGTATATGTATGTATATATATACGTGTATATATATATATATATATATATATAATGCAGGATGACTGGGAGGCTCGGCTGGTGGTGGCGGTAACGCGATAAACGGATTAACGGCCGCCGGGCTGTCACGCCACCCCCGAATCCTCCCCCGTCCCCACCCCCACCCCCACCCCCATTCCGACGTTTCCACCGACCGTCCCGTCGCTTCCATCCCCACGAGGCGTCGCTTGCAGGGCTGACACCCGCATCAAAGCTACGCGATGCGTTGCGATGCTCCCTGCGGCCTCACTCCCTCTATTATATGTATGTGTAACGCTTCTCTCTCTCTCTCTTGCTCTGATTCTTTTTCCTTTTATCGCTGTTATATAGAGCTCATTTTCGTTTAGTTTTATGACACGTTTCTGCCGTAATTTGTCGTCTGTAAACGTAACAGCTGATTCACTTTGGTTTATTTTTTAGGCATATATTATAATAGGTACGCGTTTTCACTTTGAACGTTGAACTAGAAGGCTTAGCAGCCGGATGCTGGTTTGGCAAATCGTATTTTTACTTCCTTAGATGTTCACATCTCTTAAATCTTTGAGTCTATATTGTGGCGTTATTTTATCGTTGCAATCATTTTATAACGAAGAGTGCGAAAATAAAATTCAGTGATTTTATATAACTGTCGGATCGAGCTGTTCTGTCATGCGTTATATCCTCAAAACAATAAGTGAAATTCGGATACAAGTAGGTAATTCGTAATGCTTTCGTTGTTTTTTTCAAATTTTTACTGCAACGATCGCTCAAGCTTTATTGCAAACTTGATCGTTTATAAAAGAAATAATAGAAGTTTTAAAAATTCAGTAAAACTCTTCCATTGTCATCGTTAAACTTTTATAATTTAACGTTACGTATATTCATTTTATCTTTCATCTGTACAGTTCATGTAATTTTTGCAGAAAACAATACCTCTGGCATTATAACGTCCTACATGGAATATTAGCAAACGGCACTTTACGGCACAGCGTCTCATATAAGTATGAGACATCTCTTTTGAATCCGTTATTCAAGATTTATATTCAATGTTTGATATATCGCTGTCGTTTTATCTTACATAATTAGACTTCTAGGATATCAATGGTGATGTTTTAAGAGGGATTGTGATCATTCCGCAAATATAGCGAGCGCTATAAATAAACAAATTGTTGAAAATGCCTGTTTTCACGGAATAAATGTAACTGCGGGAATGTTATGCGGACTTGAAAAGTGGAATTCGGTAAATTTGGGGTCGCTAAAAACGAATCCGACGTCAAAATTTCCAAATTAAAAATAGCAGATCCAATATGGCGGCCTGAAAATATAAAAATTGATGCCATTCGCTCATACTAGATCAGCCATTTTGAATTTTGAAAACTTCTCAGATCCGACCGTACTTTTGAAATTGGCGACATCGAGAACCCTCATATACCAAGTTTCAAGAAATTTGACTGCAAGGAAAAATGCACGCTTCAAAGGGTAAACCATCTTAATCCGTGGGTATAATTTGTGAGCAATTGTCATTGACTCTTGTTAGATCGACCGTCTATCTCTCCATAACTTATAGTTTTATCTTTTCGTCCTTCCTTTTCAACTTTTTCTGTCATATTTCCCGACTAGCGCAACAGCAGCGGCAGCATCAGCGGAAGGCGGCAGGCTCGGTCAGACTAGGATGTTTGCTTCCCGCGTATAGAGAGTAACCCCGAAGAGCGTGCGGCGCGCGGCCCTTTCATCCCTCGGGATTAAAGCCGCCGCCTAATAGGCGCGGGGGAGTAAAACGGTAGGCATGGCAGAGGCGGGAGAAGCGGGTGAAAGTTGAAAGCGCCGCGGCAACGAACGAACAGTGGAGGGACGCTCGTGCCGTAACGTCGAGTTGGCTGCAAGTTGTCGGAAAAGTTTCGGCGCTCTCTCTCTCGCTCTCTCTCGCTCTCTCTATCTCCCTCTCACTGGAGACGGCGAGGAAGCGAGAGCGAGAGCGACCCTCCGTTAAGACGGGGGTTCGTTTCATTGTCGGAATTATATGGGCGCTGCTGGCGGGAGGGAATTAAACGGCATCGGGGGAAAAACGTCCAGAACAGCTCGCGGGCTTTGTTCCTGAACCTCTCGGGTACCTACAACAGAAGTTTCTCAGACTTGAGGGCCTCCGGAATCGCCTTCCGGATCTTGACGATGCCGGACGAACTCCCGAGAATATTGTGAAACCGCGAGCTGGGGTTACGGTGCGTATATGCTGCGACGAAATTGGCGTTACGATAATAAATGGGGGGTTCGTTGAGCGGTAAACAAGTGACCCAAAAACAGGCAGAAATTAAAACAGGGGAAATATGCATTTATTGGCGATTTGTAATGTAACGAATGTTCGCAACCGCATCCGCATTCACGAAAATCGTGCAAATATTTTACAAATATGGTTGTCACGAACACTTCATATTTTGCTCATAAAAATTGTGGAAATAGTATTGAATAGGACCAAAAACGTTAGTTTGATAATGAAATTTTATTGTAAAAGTTTGTCCTCACGTTCGAATCACACTCTAACCTCAAAATTAATTTGTTTCCGTTATCAATTTGGCGTTAAATAATCAAACAACCAATCGGCTTGGTTCGGAATAAGATGCAAACGGCGCTAATGCGTGCCTGCGACAATGCATCGTGTATCTGTCGATCGATCGATTGTCAACTCTTAGCCACGGAGAAATGGCGCCAGATTTAAAAATCTGCATTCGCGTTCGCAAATACTTACAAATGTAATGTTTTTGCAATAATTTTGTTGCTCGGCGCAGCAACCTTATTCATCTTATAACATGGCGAAACGGATGATTCTACCCTAACGATACATTGTATGTTATATAAACACGTGTATCGATGATAAATAAAGATAAGACACCGACGATGAAAACCAGCCGGCGCCATATTAGCGGAAGTTGAGACGCCACGTCCTCGACGTTATCTGATCTTTACATCGCCCACTACGACTTTATATATACGTATACAATCCGTCGACAGGAACCCCTTGAGGGCTCTCTCATTTTTCAAGGGTAGAGCACTGCGGCCTTCGTCCTTATCCTACGACATGTACGGTATCCATACCCGGAATTTCTGTCGCAATCTTCAACTTGCTTAAGGGGTTACATGGGTTAGGAAATGTCAATAAATCCATTTTAAATTTTCATTTTTTTCTTTGTATCCAACAGTTCAACATGTCAAGAACATTTTCCAAAAGTTTGCAGTCAATTGGAGTAAAAGTCGAGTAAAGAGAGCCTTCGGAAATTCTTCTCGTTAGACTCGACCGTGTACCTTTATTTTCTCAAAACTATATTTTACAAATCGGTGGAAACAATTCCCCAGAAGCTGATGCACCGATCTTATTGATATTTTGGACACTTCTTCTAGATAGGATTTAATAGTACTTCCATGAAGGTTTTTTTTTGTTCCTCGATCACAATTTATTCTACAAGGCATGGTGTACATGGTGTAGATTTTACCAAAAATTGTACTTATATTTGCGAAAAATTCGATTCATTAAATTTGAATCAAATAAATCGTTCATTATATCAGAGAAAAAAAAAAAATTATGAAAATGATGAAAATGGTTAAGTACTGAAAAAAAATGTCTTACCTATCCATTTACATATCGTATACTTTGCATTGAAAATTTCAAATGCACGGGCACTTGCCGCATATTTAAATATTCCGGGGCGATCAAAACAAGTCCTCCTTCTAATTGTATATACAAAATACGATACTCTGTAATGAAAATAAAGAAGAAGAGCAAAAATAGAAGGAGATAGATGATGAACGGGGCGTCGGGTGCGGATCCAAAAGAGGATTTCGGGAGTGGTTAGTCAGAGTTCGAACAAATATAATCAATCAATCAATCATGACGCCACGGCTTCTTTCCGAGTCTTTTTTACTCCCTCCGATCTTTTGCAGAGTTTCTCCTGTGTGATATCTAAATTCCGAAATTGTTATCATTATGCATCTACAATAGGATGATTTTTAAAAAATTTTTTTATTCTTACGATGGCTTTGAGAAGCTAGTTTTTGGCCTCAAACGAAGCCTCGTGAAACCAGAACTCGGCAGTAAAATTGTAAAAGGTAACTCACTCGGTTTTAATTTTTCAAGCATTCTAACCGAAATATCACGAAAACTATACAAGCTAGGTAGATATTTTTGGTTTCATTTTGTAGATAATCAAATTTTCTTTTTAAAAAATGTCGTGACTACTACGTGACGTTACGTGTATCAGGCTAGAAGACGGTTGAGTTAAAAATCAACTAGATAATGAGCATTTTTGTTCATTTATTCAATGCACCCAACTTTGAACAATTAAGTGTATACCAGTCTTGACCTTTCTCATAGTAAATTCGATTATCTACAGAATGAAACTAAAGACAGTCTCCCAACTAGTACAGTTTTCGAGATATGTCGGTCAGAGTGTTTGAAAAATTTTAGAACCTTGCTCCCGAGTTCCGGTTTCGCGAGGCTTCGTTTGACGCTTAAAAACTAACTTTTCCCATGGTACGTAAGAATAGAAAGTTTAAAAAAAAACCACCCAAAAATCTACAGCATTCCTTTTCCAAAGAGTATCAGAATTCGCGATTGTCGAACCAACCGCGGTTTCGCTCCTGATCTCTGGATACTAACTTCCGGAAACCAAACTGCCGCCTCGATAACTATTATTCAGCGACTGACCTGACAGGCGTATGTATGTGCAGATAAAGATAGCCAGCTGGCAACTGCCCGGTTCAAACCGAGGTTAAAGTTCAGCCTGCGGAACGCGTAGAGTCTGACCGTTCTCGCTGCTGCTGCTGCAGTGCAGCGGGAGAAAATAGGTTCGCGATATACGTATTGTCGATACTCCGTCATCAGCCCGAGCTCCATGTAATTTTGGCGATTAACAGGATGAGAAAATAAGAGCAGATTTTACTCAAAGCCGCAAGAAAAGAAAGATAAACCAGAGTTTTTTTGTATGAAAAATATACCCATGTAGACTATATTTTTTACTACAAATGTAGCACATTTTACTCTGCAAACAGTGATTCTACGGTGAATCCGTCGTATATTTTACGAAAAAATCTTATGCGTTCACTTTTTACTGCAGTTTTGAGTGAAATCTGGTCTTTTAACTTCTCCATTAATCCAGTCGACGAGTTGTTATAATTTATTGACAGATTGGAAAGATGCAAAGAAAGGAAATTTTCTTATAATAATCGTAGAATCTTCCTCTCTGCACGTTGTAAAATACTCATTTATTCATAGGGTACAGAAAAAACGTTGTGTTCAAAATCATTGAGCTCTGGAATATAACCTTACGATTGGATAATACACCGTCTCCGGCTGATTATAACCAGCTATGAATAAAAGGACTTGCATGTAGGTATTGTAGTATCAAGTTGTAAAAAAGTAAGTCAAGTAGCAAAATCCACAGTCTATAGTAATCAAGTACGCACGAGATTCTTACAATAAATTTAAATACCTAAATATAAATTGCACCGTACACCCTCACACTTTCGAAATATGATCCCGTTGATCGAATTACACGCACTTCACAATAGACACATTATAAGTATATGATACATGGCACACGAATTCAGGGCTCGGATAAATCTGTATTTAAAATTACAAGATATATACAATATATTGTACGTATAATATAAATACTTAAAAAACTACAATATGAAAAATAGAAACTGTATCATCTATCTCCAAGCATCGTACTTTAACTAAGTAACCAAATAAGGAATAAAAATGATTTAAATAAAATTCAGAACGTTTTTACATATTATCCTTCAAAGTGCCTGCCTGACTCGTTCAGGAGTCAGCAGATAACGCGGAAGCTCTATCGGACTTGTTGACTATTTATATATACACAAGTCGTACCTCTAAAAAAAATATCGAATTTCAAGAAAAAAAAATTCCGGCCCTCTAAAATTTAATCCGAGCCCTACATAGGTACATGATATCATGCACATACATACATACCTTCTATGTACATGCGTGCAGAGTCATATCCGAGTTTTGCTTCAAGGCAGAAACCGGTACTCTGAGTCGCAAAAACAGGGATAAGGATTGGACCGTGGGGTGGTAGGGCAGGGGGAGGGGGGAAGGGGGAAGGACGTTGCACAGGGCTGAAATCCCTCGGAGTTCACCCTACTCGACGGGATCGTCTGGCTGAGAGTTTAACGAGGGCGTAAACCAGCCTCGCTTTCGCTACGCCAGCCGAGATCTACAGGGACTCTCTATATACCTATACACCTATATACGTATATATACATATACATATTTACAGATATACATGTATACATATATATATATATATACATATATAACGCGTCTCCGCCCTCGCGTCCGATTCCGCGGCCGTTTTCTCGTTTTCCCTTTTCCTCTCTCTCTCTCTCTTACTCTCTCCCAGTCCTTGTAATAGCTTCCAGGCTCTCTCTTTCTTCCACCCCCGCGCGTTATCTATTCTCTATATGCGACTGTTCCACCCACGATAATATCCCCTCCCCCCCCCCCCCTCCTCCACCCGCAACCTCACGAATCACCCCCGCGGATACTCTCCGCGTGCAATCCGACCGAATCCATACCCTCTTGATGTATACGCTTGAGGTATACAGGTATATATGTATGTATGTGTGGATATTTCTATGTACATAGATATACGTATGCCTCATGGTCTGCTGGTATAAATTATTATAGGTATATACTTATCGTGTGTATGTATGTCTGCATGCGGAATATTGCCCCTGGATACCAGGTCACAAGGAATAAGGACTAGTGCCAGGTATAACATCGATGCATGTACCTACATTATACAAAAACATTATACTTGTGTTATTTGTTTCGTTTATGTTAGTGAATATGGCAGAAATTTTTGTAATTTTAACAGTCGAATTGTCATACATGGTCAAATCAACTCAAAAATTTTAGCGGATCGGCTGGGATATTGGTTTTTTTTTTCTAATCGTGTATCGTACAACTAACAACTGTATCGTATCTAATCGCATAAAGTACTTATCAACTGTCCACCGAATATCGGATAATCTTGATTTTGAAAGAAAAAAATTATTTCAAATTTGATGAAATGCTTAATGCCTATGCATACCTGATGGAAATTGTAAGAAATTTTTTCTCCCTCTGACCTTCCCCTTTAATTTTTAAACCCTGCCGCACACTTTTAACGAAACTTGAGATATACGCAGTGCATAATATACAGGTATAACGTTTCTGTTTTCAGCCCCACGAATCTATCACGCATGCAGGATTTCGATGAGTGCATTTTTTGCATGTCGTTTCGCCATTACACAGAGTAAACACCCTGGGATATTATTTTTTACAAATGTGCACATGCTTTGCATAGTATACCTACATATCTGAGTGGGGATGGACTGTAAGGCCGAGCGTGCGACGGCGATCTACGACCATTAATTCACTCCGTTGGCTTCGACTCCCCTGCGTATAACGTGCGGCGGTCCGGCAAAGAGCACGCAGACCAGCCACGCAACTTATCTATGTACATAAGTTATGTGGTTTTTACCATATACCAATTGCCCGCTTGTCATTTGCTTGTATATTATACATACGTAACGTAAGTTACGTACGTCAGGAGTTAACGAGCGTTTATGGGTATAATACGATGACGTATACGTAAATTTTCACCTGTAAGATTGAAAAATTTGTTTCCATTTTTATATTTAAATATCATTTTGAAATCGGGGACTATACTTCGCGAAATTAAACAAAGAACAATAATTTTTTTCCAAGATCTTTATCGAAATCCTTTTTCATGCACGGTAAAACAGAGAATGATCTATTGTGTACCGGGAAATCCAGACGAATCGCACTACCGCTAAATAAAAAAAAAAACGTCAGATTTCGAGGCTGTGCAATTCGTCTAGATTGGCTGGTACGATGATGTAAAATTTTGTGTACCGACACAATATCACCAATGCCCACTAAAACCTCTCAGTTACAGATTTTCTCGAACATTAATACTTTTACAATGAAACATACACCGAGAAAAAAAGTTTTATCCCACGTTATTTTCATAAGAAATTTCGTGCACAAGACGGAATACCTTGGAGTTGACGTAAAAATCTAAAAAAATTGATCAATTGTTTTTGAATTGTTACAACGTAAAAACTGCATCGTGTAGCGATCCTTGATCCAGATTTACTCCGCGCTACTTCATAATCTGTATAACAGTGCAGGTGCCTGTATAAACATCCTAGCCCGCAGGTATAAGCAGGTTCGCACATACCAATCCGCAGACAGGTTGGATAGCTGCTGTATACAGGATGTGTAATACGGGAAGGTATACGAAGGTATATATAGATATACGGCGAGATATACGTATAGCCAGTGTGCACGTACCGCGGGCCAAGAGCCATCTTTCCCTCTCTACTTTTCCTTCTATTTACGGCACTCGACGGCTCGGTGTTCTCGGGTTTGCCGTTGCGGTGCAGGCGGCACGTGTCAGGACAAAGAAAGAGCGAGCTTCTAAAGCACGGCTATACCTAGGACGGTGGGAGGGTGGGGGGGGGGGGGGGGGAAGCTCGTGCCAGAGCGTGAAGACGGGTCAGAGTCGAAGGCTCTATCTCCTGGCTGACGCGACGCTCGGAGAACGGAGGAAAGACGAAAACAGCCCTGCTCAATTTTGGATGTTTCGAAACAACGGAGGGATTTTGGTTTCGCCTGAATATCGAAGGTCTTTACATTCCGCGAGTGATCAAACTTCACTGGTGCCAAGTACTTCGTCGCACGGGATTCGAGTTCTCGACTAAATATTCGTATGAAATTTCGATAATCCGATCACGTTCCACTTCGAAGAATGAAAACCTTGTCGTTTTGAATTTTTGAACGGAAAATATGTGAAAAAATTCAGAGATCTGAATACGAATGGCAAGAACTGATGTACCGAACTGCGTCGAGAATGGCTTACAACCGGTAAGGATATCGATGCTTGAAACTTTCCTTACAGCGCCATGTTTTTTTAAACACAAAAAGTGCCGAGGGCGTGTCGGTGGATCATTCGGCGTCGAAATTTCGCCAAAACCAATCAACGATTTCAAACATGGATAGTAACGTAGGAAATTTCGGTCGATAACCAATCAATTGTTACACGACCTCCGTGTTATTGGCAAAATTGTATAAAACGTCCAGTGTGAAGACCGGCGTATAATAAATTTCCGACAGCTAATAAGAGACATCGCGTAAAACGGAAGACCGTATGCATGCAGGATTCCCGCGAGGTCCGGAAAGCGTGACTATAGCCACAACCGCCTACCGCATTTGCATCGCAACGCGACCGGCGCTGCGGCCATTAATTATTCGGCGTTATTTTACCTGTCAGTCGAGGGGGTCCGCGCCTAGGTTTTACGTTACAATTATATTCGCGCGCGCGCGCGCGCTTGCGCATATATACACACACCTCGTAGGCATAGAGTACTGTACACGTATGTGTATCAGCGGTGAGCAGGCACACTCGCGGACCCCAACCTTCGTCGCGGGTGAATTATATACACACCGCGACGGCACGCGGAAGCTCGCACGTGTGCGGACGCGTAGGAGGCGGGTTGCGCGCGTGTCGCGGTATAACCTATGTATGTATAGTGCGAGCCTTGCCAATGACGATGTGTGTGCGTGCGCGATGTGTGCACGCGGCATAGACCGGGCACATTATAAGCGGCGCACGGCGCTCGGCGAGCGGCGGCCTTATCTTATCTTTGGCGGCGAGCCACGCGCTCCTCCTCCGCCCCCATCCCCACACCCACCCCCGCCCATCGTGGTTTATTTCGCTCCCCCGGCGACGATCGGCCCCGCTATCTATAGGACGATCCGTTCGTTGCCCGTTGCGATTAATTGTCAGTTCGCCGTCGCTGAAAGCGTTTCTGCCATGCTCGTCGTTTCTTTTCAGCTCTATACTGTACCGTGTAATACATCGGCGTCGCAATTCTACCGACCGGAGATCTCGCGCGTTACGCCTCGGCTTAAGGCTCATCTATAACGTATGCATAATGTATCGCACAACGTTACACCGAGAGCTTTACAGAAATGCATCTCATGGATAAAGGGTGAGGAAAAAGTATGGAAACTCCTTTCAGTAAAAAAATAGTGAACCCTGAAGATTTACTTCAAGATCAACATTCATAAGCTAATCGGATCAACCCGACCAAACCTGACAACTTTTATGTGAAATATCTTGCGTGAGATGCGGATCCTCAAAATTTATCCGCGTTATTCTTATACCGAGCACAGTTGTGACCTTTATTTGACCCGCAAACGTTACTTTGACCGCAGCCCTTAACATGTATTTAAACTTGAGATTTCCCGCTGTTTCCTATTCAGGCACTAAGCATGCGGTGTATTCGTTTGCAAAATCAGTTGACCTCAAAATTACCTTGAGTATGAGGTTCGTGGTCAAATCAAAGGTTACCATTGAATCCCTTGTTAAAAATTACGCAATATTTAACCTTGGCAATTTTTTATTTATTTTTTTTTTTTCACCAAACCCCGCGAGATTTCTACAGGTTCCCATACATGTTCCTCACCCTGTATTAATCCAAGCTGTCGGTGTTGCACGAGATACGTGCAGGTGACTTTTACTCTTCGGTGCAGTATAATATATTATACAGATATTACATGCAGCCGAACGTGAGTCAAACACGTTGCAGTAACCGATTCTTCTACCTTTTATGTTAATTAAGCTCTTGAACTTGAATATAAACATCGATTACATCTGCATGAGCCGATTGCAAGATGAAACTTTTTTAACGACGGACTTTTAATTTTACTATCCGCACGTATCTTATCTTGATATATTCGGCCGCACTAACCGAAAGTATGCGATTTATCATCGCAGTTATACTGTACATACATGTACGTTAATAAGCTTGTACGCATACAACGTTATGCGGATACGAATAATGAGAAAAAGAAATTTTTTCGCCGTCGAATAAAAAATACTCTTGTATTATACAACCCCGCGGATATGAACTGCAGTACGCGACAGAAAAGCTCAGGTATGCGAACACACGGGTATATATTGGTAAATGTGAGAATATCCTAGGCACGTATTAATCAAACTAGCCCAGCAGTTATAAGCCGCATGCGTCTACATGAATATCTGCATTACATGTATCGTATCATGTATGTGTGTACCTGTATACATCTTTAACCGTAATACGCTTATAAATGGTAAATATTTTTCGCACGTTGTATAAATATATATAATATATATATCCTTGCAGTGGCGTATATACTATACATATACTTATACACGCATATCTACGATTGCCTGCATGACACGTACAGAGATTATACACGCGCATCAGGCATATATGTACACTTATACCTCGCCCATGTATATACGGAGGTGTAGATACATACGTGTATATTGTACATGGAGACATGGCTCTGCAACACATAGCGACACGTGTACTTTCAGTAAATATGTATACCTGATCGTGCCAAGTCTCTCTGTGCCTATTGGTGAGCACATGATATTACGCTTCGTAGATATGTGTACGCATGTGACGTATATACATGTATTTATATCTGTATATTAGGTACATGACGACGCGACGCCGGCTGGCACGCCTGCGGCTATGATGCTGCATCGGTACGGAGTAGAGTAGAGAAGAGAAGAGAAGAGAAGAGGAGGAATGGCGAAGAGTCGGAGGTTCGGTGAGGCGGCTGTCCCAGCTACGCTACGATTCCTCTCGAGTGTTCAAAACCCATACGTATGTACGTGTCAACACGTCCGATTGCTGTAGGTAGGACGCCGCTCGTTTCTATCGTTGCACGTCAATTTGGCGTTACTGCGGCTGCACCAGTTCTTCGCGCATACATACCTGCACGGTGTACGAGCGTAATGTAAAATGAACAAAAGTTTGCAGCGTGCTTGGCTATCCAGTATATCCTGCAAAAGAATCTTTCTAAAGATACTAAATCGTCGATATTCTAGCGTGTCATCTCGAGTTTGTCAAAACTCCAAATTTATGAACTCTGTAATATAATATGCATGCAAGTACATGTAATGTAATATTCTTTTGGATGGAAAAGTTGTGTACTGTATTTAACACATTGACAAATTGGAAAGAGCATTGCAACGTGCCTCCAAAGTCTGCACGTACATACCGTACCACACACGCAAGCGCATACTTGCCTTATACACCTATACGCATAGACGTCTACTTATAACACACGTATAGATACACATTAGCCTAGGCGCGGAGGCACGAGGCATGCAGGCTTACGTGCCGAGCATTAAGGTGTCGTCGGCCGTGTAATAACACGATGCCGACCGTAGATACCTACCTATATAGCTACATAAACCTATATGTATACATTGCGGATGCGGGCAGGAGGTCGGCTGGAGAGCGCGAGAGAAGGAGTTGAGAGACTATATGGAGAGATAGAGAGAGAAAGAGAGACGAGCCCAACGTTCACGGCTCTCGTTCTCTCTCAACGCGGTTCGACTCGTTGCGCTAATTGTATCAATTGAAGTGTTCGAGCTGAAACGGCGCCGTGTAGAATCAAGCAGCGTGTGTGCGTCCTTTCTACGCCTGCGTTTCAGCATCGTGTGTATTCTTACACCTGCGTGATATGTCTAAAAAAAAAAAGAAAAAAGACGCCAAGTAAGAGAGAACGAGACGAAACTCCGGTATACAATGATGGGCCAGATTTCAGCACAGAGTTAGCAGAAACGATTTTTTCCACTCATTGCCTCTGTCTTCTTTGGTCGTTCAAATATTATAATTATCAAGTGATAACCGATGACCAGAGTCGAGATTATATAATTCGAATTCTCACATTTTCCACCAACCAAGCATTTTGATTAGACTGCAAAGCTTAGTCAACCGATCTGTATGCTTTGGATGGTGGGGAATGTGAAACGTTAAATCACGTAATCGATCTCCAGGTGTTGACACCTGCCTGGTTTACATATTTCGAACGACCGAAAGACGGAAACGAGGCTAGTGGAGGAAGTCGTTACTATATGTATATAACTCTGGGCCAAAAATTGGGCCCATTTTTTTCTGGCACGCAATCTTCATCTTCGTCTCCTTCTTATCTCTCTTACATCCTGGTAGTACTGGTCGAATAGTCTTTGGTTATTTGGAACGGAGTGCTCAGGTACGGAAGCTCGTCCATAACGGGGCGGCGTCGGATTTGCAACTTGCGTATAACTTCTTCTCTGACGCTGTCGGGCTGCTGCAGTCGCCGTTCTTTGAGAAGTCTGCGGCGGAGATTGTGCAGGAGGGGTTCAAAAAGAAAGAAGAGAAGAGTGAGGAAGGTCGAGGCTGATTTATACGCCGGATTAGAGCGGCGACGGTGGGTTACGTACAGACAAAATCTCCGCGATGTTGGCCGGCGGTTAGAACGACCGCCATGTTGAATTTCAACCCTCGAAATATGAGAAACTTGAGCCGGAATATTTGAAACGATACCAACGGTATCGCGCACGTGGATTGTACGAATAAAAAAATTGTCGATCTTTCTGTATGGCGAATTGAATCGCAAGTCGGAGGAGAGGAAGAAGAGGAAGAGGAAGAATAACTAAAAAAAGTTTAAACAAGTGTCGTATGGGTGGGGGGGGGGGGGGGGGCGGACTACAGAAACCGATGCGACAAAAATAGACCGGCAAGTTTGTGCGAGGAGATGAGCCGAGTGAGTTTGTTGGCGAGTTCCTGGTGATCAACTACGCACCATGCCTTTATGGCAATGCTGCAGCTACGTCATCCACAACTAACAATTCAACAGCTAAGCTACGTCACTCGCATGCCGACGAGCAGCGACGGTGAGACGAGTTAAGTCTACGTTGTGCGTACGAACGCCGAACGGTTCGCGGGGGCGACGATAAAACGTCGAGGGCCGCAGTGGCGTGTTTGGTATCGTTGACTAGGTGAGTGCGGTGTGAGGGAGAGTGAGAGGGTGGGAGGGGTGTAATCGAGATCGAAATCGAACGGAAGAAAAACAAGCCGTAAGACAGTCGCGAGCGAGTTTTGGTTGGGCGTCGTCAGGGGAGGGTGAGAACTCGCCTCACGCAACTTGCGATCAGCACCAGCGACGGGTGAAACCAAAAATATCGGTACGCGTGTGTGCAGGTATCGAATTCCGATAAAAAACCAGCGTTGGAAGAAGGCCCAGCTGAAATCGTCTTCCGATCAACTCGTTGCACGCATCTCGGTCTCCAATCTTTCTCCAATCTTTCTCTCCAACATAGGGTTACATAGCAGCGTATGGAGACTGCATTGGGGTGGCCTAAAAGGATGTTTGTATATTTTTTTCTTTGCGTTGATCAAAACAGTTGATTTGTATGCTAAAACAAATTCCTGTTAAAGGAGAGCTCTGTAACTCAATTGTCAAAGGATCTTTTGCATTCCGTATCTGATTAACACGTGAAAAATCAGAGAAAAAGCGACAGAGGAAGCTCCACCCGATTACTGAACAAGCGCACACTGCACTTGTTTTTTTTTTTTTTTTTATAAATTTTTCGGTAAAGTTCTTCGAATGTTACAACCGAACATCTTATCTGGTAGATGGGAATCCTGCTTGATTCGAATAATCTTGAGCAATTTCAATCCCGACATTTGCACTCTTTCGAACGGTCAACTTCAGCGAAGCATGCGTACCTGCAAAAAAAAAAAAAAACATTCAAAACTTACCGATTCACAGGTAGCTGAAACCCCTCAATACGGTCACTTTCCCGAGCGTCCCTTTAAAATCAAGCAACAGGGCTCTCTCCTTTCGCAAGAATTTCGTTCGGCACACAAATAAACTTTTTCGATCCGCGCGTGTGGAAAATAAAATAAATACAAAAATATTTTTCCGCTACCCTAGTGCTTCATGCGCGGACGAGGAGTGACCGATCCCATCCCCCCCCCCCCTTCCCAAGAGTCGGCGGTAGCCCGAGGCCGCTCGCTTCGCCTTGCCTCGACGGGTAACTCCATTAAAGTTGCACCTATATTTTCCGTGCGGCAGCGGGACGCGTCGCCGCGGCTCGCCTTGAAGCACGAGACGCGGTTGCGACGAGCTGCGCTGTTGGCGGGTGGGTGGGAGGGGACCGATGGGGGATGGGGGACCGTTAATGAGCCCCGTCTCTGCTCGCCGGTTGTGTACGCTGTTCGTACCACACGTAGGTAGGTACCTCCGAGCTCGGTCGCGGCGGCGAGCGCTGCTCTCTTTCTCTCGCGCTGTCTTTTTTTTTCCCTCGCTCTCGCTCCCGCAGGCAACCAACGCGACGTTTTTTGTGGCGCGACGCAACGGCTACGCGCCTCCGTCCTTGCCTACGCTCTGCGCGCTGCGCTCGCCGTCTACGTCGCCTGCGTTTAGCCGCTGGACGTGACTCGTGACGGCTGTGTGCGTGCGTAAAGAGAGCTACGTTGCGCGTTGTCCCCTGCCGTCCCTGCCTGAGCGCGCTACCAACGCGTTTGTAAATAAATACTGTTGCGGAGGAGGAACCGCGCCCCTGAGCTGTGTTGAGGCACGCTCACATCGGCGATCCCGGAATGGTAGGTTGTAGGCAGATATGTAGGTAGGTACGGCGCATTCCGGCCTGCCGGCGAAGGCGACGAGAGGATCCCGCTGGTGTGGGAGAGACTCTCCTGCCCGCCGCACCACGTACCTGACAGTGCTACGGAACTCCGACCGACGGAATTCGTCCTCCGAGTCGCTGACGTATAACGTGAAGGTAGTGCGTCAGGCGGGAGGGAAAAATTTATCGGTGCATTCGGAGGTGCCGAGTTTTCTTTTTTATTTTATTTTTCTTTCTTCTCGTCTCCCGATCGTTTCAACCCTCTTTGAAACAGATACGTGCGAACTACTAAATTCAAATCAGCATATATTGATCTTCGTCGGAATATTACATCGAAAGAAAATGACGAAAAAAAAACAAACGTAACCTTACGAACAAGGAAATCTTAATTTTCGCTGTACGATTACATATTTCAGTACATTCTGTTTTCAGACGATAATCCTCTATAATCACGCCCAACAAGCAGAGATGAATTTTTACTCGTTGCAGCGAAGTGAAGTTTCAATGAAATAAAAAATGTTTTTATATTCTTGGAATCTCCCTCCCTCTCTCTCTCTCTCTCTCTCTCTCCCTGGGTGTGACCGAATGATTTTGCAATTATTAACAAAATCGAATATTCATGACCAATTTTTCAGAATCGTAATGAACCGCTATTTCCATAATTCCATTGATTATTTTAGCTTGCATATATTCGGTGGTAAGGTAAGAAGGAAGGATTGATGTCTGAAGAATAAAATTTTTACTTCATTTCTTTGTACACGATCTGAAATTTATACTACTTTATTTATGTATTCATCCAATTGCACGTCACATGTAGATAGTGGGTACAATTAATTTCTCAGCAAGTATTCACTTACAATCAGCTCATTGTCAGTGAAAAACGGTCTACACAGCGTAGGAGCGGCTCATGTTTCATAGCACAATAAACTATAAGGACTTATCTACTATATGTATGTACTCCGTTATTGTCATTCTTATTATCATTACTATTACACTATTCCCAAAGTGGCAGGTACACTTTTTTATACATACTTTCTAACGACTTTGCACAATTCTCCGCATGTACTATGTAACAGTTCATTGTAGATATATCCGACATCTGTGAAAAGAAATTACACCTTTTACACTGCGCGCGTCATCGACCGTCGTTTGTTGCAGGCAGAAAAGAAAAGACATGCAGACCTTATCTGAACGTGCTGCAGTCTCGCCGATACCGCAACCGCTGCGCTGATCTGCGTATATAGCACAACGTGCGGCAATTTAAACTAGATATTACTGTTAGCTCTGTCGTGTACCTGAAAGTAAAAAGCCGCTCGTCGCTTTAACGGGCTTCGAAATCTGAGCATTATATCACGCATTCGTGACTCCGTCGAAGCGAAAAAGCGAAGTGTCCGCAGTACCGTATACGCACGTAAAATTTTGGCGAAAAAATGTCCATGTCAAAAGAAAAGGAAGTCATATCCAGCCATCACAAAACCTAAACGGTCAACCGCGTAAGGATAAAATTAAATTTAACGTACGCGTGCAAGATGATACAATATTTTATTCGTATTCGTGCATTAGCAGAGATCGAACAGTACCTGTACAAATACTGCACTCAGGTATGTACGGCCTACAAATGCATGCAACGAGTACCTCTACCCACCAACACGTATACTGCGTACATCCTACATATCATATACCCGTAAAAACGGTACGCCGCGTCTAAAGAAACCACGTATGAAACTTTTCTATTCATGAATGACCGACGACCCTGTAGGTACGTAGGATAGATAGAGAATCGTAAGAGAGCCGCACACCAACTTCAAGGGGGGAGGAGGGAGGGCCCAACCGACTTGGTCGGCACGCTTTGCACACGAAGAGCCCGCGATGCGGATAGAATACACACAACGTTCACACAGATGCTCAGATGCACACCCGTGAACGCCTATCCGTATATACATGCTACACTCCGATCTCTCTCACACGCACGCACACACACACACACACACACGCAAAAACAGAGTCGGCGACGTCCGGGGGTTTTGCGTGGGTAGAGCGCACTTGGCGTCGCGCGTGCCAACGAGCGCTCCCCCCCCCCCCCCCCCCGCCCCGTGGCCCCGACAACCTTCCGTATCCCGACGCAGCCCATTCCACGTCCACCACCCGCCGCTCTCCGACCCCGAGCCGCCCACCCACACCATCGCACGCCGCTGCCGCCCGAGGGCTCAGCGCGTCGGCAAACCAAGCGGCACGGCTCCCATCCCATGGGAGGGATGAGGAGGGAGGGAAGCGAGGCGGGCCGGGTAGCGCGTCGGCGAGACGTGACACGGTCGAGGGCTCGCGTGAGCGTGCAGCGCGGGCGTGAGCGGCGTGAGTCCCGTGCGGCGTGTGCGAGCGTGAACGCGCGGCGCGCACCCACTCGTTCGGAAGAGGAGCCACCGCCGGCGGGCGCGGAACGAGGTGGCGGTGGAGGTTCGTACGGCTGAGCAGGAGAATGGGCGGGGGGGGGGGGGGGGGGGGCGAAAGGGGTCGGGCAGAGGGTTCGCAGCGGCAGTCAGTTTGCTATTGCCGCCCGTTGAGCGAGCATCTCGGACGACAAGGATCGCAGGGCTTGATTGCGGTGCGACGAGGCTGTTTTTGGCGAACTTTGAAGACTCTCTTGACGGGATAAGGGAAGCTTGTTGAAAATACGTAATACGTTGAAAGAGTTTTCAGATATATGAGGAAAATTTACAGCGTGCCGATTTGTTTTGGAGAAGATATTTTTACGATAAAGGAACGGGGTACATGTTCAACAACGAAAGGTGTTAAAATTCATTGTTTATGACTGTAGGGGATTTATTATCCCTTGGTTTATTGTAGGGAACGCGACGGAACTGAGTTTTTGTGAGAGGTATAAATAAATTAGAAAACTTTGGTTGTCCCGACGGCAAGTGGTTGCCGCCGGGGTGGGAACCACGTGGCGAGGCAGCACACGTACACGCACGTAAACGGCGGCGCAACTGTGAACAGTTAGGACTGACTGGGTTTCAGTGAGTGCGAAATAGTTTGTTGTTTTTCTGTGTGAACTCGGAGTGACGAAGTGAGAAGATTGCATCGACGACCCGGAAGCAGTGAAGGGTGCGTTACGGTGTGCGGGGTGAGGGTGGGGGGAGATAGAAGCGGACAGACTTGCGGGATTTGCTAAAAGTGAACAGAGCCGGCACATTCGCCGGCATAATCGCGATTTATTAGTCGCGGGCGAAGTAGCAGAAGAGAATAGAAGAAAGAAGAGACTAAACTATAGACGTCGGCGAACTGCTGCGATGCTTCAGGGCTTTGCGCTCCCAGCGATCAGGGTGAAGCGATCGTCCTTATCGGAGGCCGTAACGGCCTGCTAAGATGACCGCGCGTCTCCACTCGCTGAGGCACCAGGAGAAGAAATCCACCGGAACAACCGGGCAGCGTCATCATCGGCAGCAGCAACAGCAGCAGCAACAGCAACAGCACAACACGGTTCAGCAACGCGGCGCCAGTCCAGCGCCCAGCCCCAGTCCGAGTCCAAGTCCCAGCCCTAGCCCGAAACACTCGGACGGACGAAGAGTGAGTACATATTTCGATATTTAGGTATTTATTAACACCAGAACTACCGAGAGGTTGAATGTAGTGAAATTATAAAATCAGTTTAATAAAAGAAAAATAAAGTTCGTTACATCGCTCCGTTGGATACCGCTGTAAAAGTCAGTACATCGTTGCGGGGGAAAAAAAGAAATCTAACGTGAAGCAGGGATTTCGGAATGAAATTATAACACCGGTCATTTTGACTGGTCTGGTAGTTCTTGTGTTAAACCAAATAGATTTACATAATAATTTTATTACAGAATCATCGAGTAAACACGGAGAGGTAATCGATGTTAACTGTTCGTGGCTTGGTACAGATACTTAAAAAAACTAATGATACTAAATCCTAGAATATACATAGACCGAGTTATATATTCCCTCATTATGTATAACATTGTGTATCATTGTCATACCGCCATTAATTTACATTTACACCTGCACAGTGGACAAAGTTACAGGTTCTATTTGTAATCTTGCAGGTCGTTAGGCACAACGAAGCTGAAGCTAGCAGCCTGAGTTAGCAGAGAAAAATGCCAAATTTCTCTCTCGAGTAGGACCAGTACTAGTACAAATTTATAAATACATAATTGTAGAAAAGTGTTGGCTCTTTATGACAATGATTATTTTTCTCGATTTTGGGGCTTTAGTGGCTCATTTTCATCAGTAACAGCACGTTTGGCTTCTAACTCTGGCTGCTAGCTTCAGCCTCATTTAGGTTCAGTATTCTGGTCAATTACACAGACCATTTTTTTTTATGAGACTGAAGTTAGTAACGTCATTGTAATGAAGCAAAAGTAATTCATATTTTCAAAATTTATCCACTTCAAAGTCACTATAAAATTACAAAAAAATGTTTCGTTCCCACCCCAATGTTTTGTTACGCTAACATTAATAATTTGAGCATCATATTTAGTTTCGGTTGTGCGTTACCACCTCGAGTATCACTCGATTAAAGAAGAAGAAAGCAATTGTAGTAATGAGATGAGAAACAACAAGAGCCAGGTAAGGTACAAACACTCTGAACGTATTCAACAGTGGAAAAGAAGAGAAACTGAGTATCGCAATACATCCATAAATCGTTTGTCCTAATCGCTCCTATGTAATTCACCGATCGTCTTATTAAAACGAGTATACAAAATAAAAAATAACGTATCGCACAAGGTACGTCGAAAGCTGTGAATGTAAAAAAACGTGAAGTTGAAACTAGCATCCAGAATTGAGCATCCGAACGTGTTAAACTTTTTTGAAAATAGAAAAATGGTATTCAGTCTTATCCTCATAATTCTATGAACATATTGGGGGTTCAGGATATTTCACAAAATTTTTATTTCCGGACTCAACTACCTGATTATTCGAATGAACATTAGAACGTTTAGCAAATAATTCTGACTGTTAGCTTCAGCCTCGTTGAAAAAACCACATGCCGTATATCTCCAGTCTGTATCACTATACCTGTATAATCTATATGTACATGTATATCCGTCGATATAAAGGCCTGCGTGCATGCATGCACCGAGATGTGCACGATATCCGGCTCTGCCGCCGCTGATCATAGATGCGGTGCCTCCGCCCCCCCTCCGCCTCCTCCCGCCTCCCTGTCACTCCCGACACGTGCCGCGTGTCCTTTAAACCGCGTTATACGTATACACATGGTGCTTGTCGTGGCGTAGCGCCGATAGATCGGCTCAAATGCGTCATAGGTATATCTATACGTCCTAACAATCCCTCGGAACGTTGCCGTTTCCCGCGGGTACTCTTTACGCCAAATGCAAACCGGTGACGCCCCCGGGACCCCAACCAATTTTCGAGAGTCGGTCCTTCTCTCGTCTCTGTTGCTGCGACAGTTATTATTATACACGGTGCATCCAGATGCTGGACTAAATATATATGATGGGGGGGGGGGGGGGGGTACAGGTTGGACGGTCTAAAATTATATCTATTGTTAGTAGTTTTTTTTTCTTTCTTTTTTTTTTAAAGTAAATGAAAACTCTTGGAGCGATTTCAGTTTGAGGACTTTATTATTTATATTTTCGAGAACGTTTTAGAATTTTTTCAGTGAAATTAATAACAAAATGGCATGAAGTATATAAGTAGCGAACGACTCCGAATTCGAGGGTTTTTGCGGTGGCGCATCTCCTTACGTCACTGTCCAACTTGTAACTGATGGAAAAGTCTTTTTGTAATTAAAAACACCTTTACGGGTTTTGGATCGTAGCCCAAATGTAAAAAAAAAAAATTTCAAATATGTATGATTACGAGGAGAAAATTGGGGAAAAAAGTTTTTTATAAAAAAAATGGTGGGATTGAAATTCAAAAGTATAGCCACGAGGTCGAATCGATAAACAAGTTTCAAAGATTGTGTAAAAATTTCAAATTGATTGAATGAAAATTGACCGAGGAATCTGCGTCACCGCAGTGAAAACGAGCCATACCGCCATTTTGTTATTAATTACAATAAAAAAATTCTGAAATATTCTCGAAACTATAAGTCATAAAACGTTGAAACTCAAATTGCTGAAAAACACTTTGATTTTCTTTTAAAAAAAAACTCCTCAAAATAGGTATGATTTACGACCGTCCAAACTTCATTCATCCGTATAATATACCTATATATTTTCTATTATTTTATCTTCGACGAAGTAAATATTTTAGCAAAATTATCTATATCTTCTATAATTTATTCATTCTTTTATTTTCTTGTCACACCTATAACTTTTTACGCACATACTCGTATGTACAATTTGAATACAATCTTTACATGTAAGGTTACATATTGTTTCTTCATCGCTTACATCGGGTCTATACTTGCAGTCCTCGTGTGTTAATTGTCGGGCGGAAAGTGGTAATTGCCCCGCAGTCACTTATACCCCATTATGTATGTCGAGTAGCAACACTCCCGCCCCTGTAAACTTCGACTCTAGATGATGTCCTGTGCAGTCGAATGAATCCAACGAACGCGGCGAGTGCGTCACCAAACATGCATCGTCTCCTACTGTATGTAACCTGCGGGCGCCGCAGATTGACTCAAGTTGTGTATTATCAAGCTGATAACAGCGATCCCTGCAACAGCCCTCTCCGTTTGCTTCTTATGTCTCTATAGAACACGTACACTTGGGGACAACGAATCTGAGACTGCTAATTTTTTTACCCTAGACAGTTACGTTGGCAACACAGAGAAACCTGCAGCGCCACAGTCGGACGAACGCGAAACAAACTCAATCTCAATAAACATAACGTAACCCATGACCGTCGAATCTAACCTTAGAATGCCGCGGGGATAATGACTTGTTGGGTTGAAATGTTTTCTAAGGTTAGATTCGACGATCATGAGTTACGTTATGCTTATTGAGGTTGAGTTTGTTTCGCGCTCGGCCGACTGTGGCGCTGCAGGTTTCTCTGTGTTGCCAACGTAACTGACTAGGGTGAAAAATTAGCCGTCTCGGATTCATTGTCCACAAGTGTACGTATAAAACAATGTTGGTAAATAATAATAACAACAGCAACAATAACAATAGTAATAATACTTTTTTCACGCGATACGTCGACTGTTTACCGAAAAAAATTTCCGTCAAACCCGTAAAAAAAAATTTAACTGGTTCTCTATACACGATGCGCATCTATGTCATTACATATATATACAAATATACATACGCATACTTATGCGCGTATAACAGCTGTAGGTGAATTATTCGTAGGCATCTGCATGCGTGTCTCACGTCGACAGCAGTACATACGTGCAGTCCAATCGAGTCGAGTCGAGTCTGGAACATGTGATAAAATGCGGCGAAGAGCACAGAAGCCGGTACGGATCGCATTGGTGCACACATTGGTTTGTAATATATCTGTGTATACATGTGTGCATACGCACGTTCGCACGTTTATAGATAGAGGTATATATATATATATATACACATATATGTATAGGCGGTATCTATTCTACCTAGCAGCGCGGACTTTGATTACCTTAGAAGGCCGCGTTAAGCCGCCTATATATATATACGACGGTACACCATGCCATGCGCGGACTGAGCATGTCGTTGATTGCTTATACCTGCGTGTTAGTCGGCACTGGGTATTGTTAATATACTTACATATTCGCATTTCTGTAGATGTATACGTAATGCGACACATATGGGGGCATCCCATGACATCTCGATCAAGATTCTACACGTCGATGTCTCAGATTGGCTTTTATTCATTTTTTCTTACGAAAGTACATGACGAAAAAACGCAATTGTCATTTTTTTTCCAGATTTTCTTACACCCGGCGTAGCTGAAGTGCGATTTAAAAACTTGCAAAAAAGAAAACCACTTTATAAAATCTAAAACAATTCAAATAAATCTCATAAGATATAACAAAATTTTTCACACCTGTTAGAACATGCAGATTTCAGATCTTCAAAAGATGAATAAGAAAAATATATTATTAATATCATTATTGGGTTGCATTTTATTACGATGATATTTATATTGTCATAATATATGTGATTCTCTGTAACTCTCTGAACAAACATTTTTCAGCCCATATTATATAATGAGCTTTTATGTTGATCCTTATGTCAAATGTGTAATTTGAAATTTTGAAAAAATGAACATGTAAAGTGTTGTACAGAGTTTATACATGCAGTAAGATCGAAGGAGTGTAGATTGAGAGTGAGAGAGTGTCGGATGTAGGCAATTTATCATCCTTCCGGTATCCATGATTTCCCTGCAATTTTAATGTATCTAGAAAGGACGGAAAGAAATAAGGAAGACGGGTCCGATCGGATCGGGGGCAAACCGCAATTACGAATAGAACGGCAAAAATGTCTGCGGTCTGCAGTTTGCCCGACTTTTTCCCACTTATTGTTAAATGGCTGGTACATCCTATGTATATATATATATATATATATATATATATATATATATATATAAGCGTTTGACCAGTAACGCGACGTTGAATCGTGCCGTCATCGGGAAGCAATTTCTCGTTGACGATGAATAGTTAACGAGTAATCAGTCTGAAGTCACTAACGTTAACGTACAACGAAGCTTCACTCTTAAAAATCATCATAGTTGGGCAATTTAAAAATTACTTTTAAGGAATTGACTTTTCAAAATTAAAGTATATTTTCTTCATAGTGGTTTACCAAAAATCTCGGATATTTCTAAAGATGCGAAGTAGCGGTTTTTCTTAAAACGTGCATCGTTACAGTAACGTTAATAACTTCATTCCCATAACGAATATGAAAAGAAAAGCTGCTTCACACTCAGGTTGTGCGGGAGAATATTACTATGTATATACCTACTAACAATAAGAAAAGAAAAAAAAAAAATGTGGCGACAATGCGGATCAAATATTTTTATTCTTCTTCCTTCAACGTTGAACTTATTTTAACGTTTTTTTTTCTCCAAAATTCCAGAGGTTAGGGCAAAACGAAAAAACAAAATTGCTTCTCTCTTATACATTTTAAATATCGGTATAAATATGTACCGTGCAATATATTTCAGATACGCATGGAACGCCCGTGCGATTAAAAAGAAGCGTCTTTCAATAAGATAAGGAAGAAAATGCGACGGCGTCGCACGGATCAGACCGGCCGCGACTCATTATTATCGGTCGTTCGCTATCTCGAGGGGGCGGCACGCGGTTCGAAAGCTCGACCGTTTCCGCGAGCTATGTTTCGCGGCACGCACGGCACGACCGGACGCTTAACTTATTGGGGAGTGAGTGGGCAAGGGGGGGGGGGTTAGAATTCAGCATCGGATGGTTGAAAAAGGATGGAGAAGACAGAAAGACCGAGTCGCGCGTGGCGCGGCGTGACGTCAGCGGCGTCGGAACTGCGCGGGACCAGAATTCATAATTCCGTTTTGTATTCTAGTCCTTTCGAAAATATGTAAATAGAAAAGATAAAGCGCAAGATCGTGTCGGCCTCCTTTGCGCTTTGCGCGGGTTGCCGTACGGGGGGAACGTCTGTATAATTGTGTATACCGGGACAATCTCTTGAAACTTTATGATGAACCGCGCATGCGCGAGTTTTATCGGCTGTTCGCGCAGGCTGGCCAACCCGAGTTTCAGCTGTCAAACTGTTTCTGCCGGCGATGTGGTTGATACGAATTTTCGAGGTTAGAATCTCAAATAATCGAGGTAGCGACTCGGAAAGGTTTGGAAAGCATTTGTTATCGGGTCGGAAAGTTGATTCTCCAAAGAAGGGTCGGAATTTAATGCTTACGCTTTTTGAAAATTCAAACGTACACATTTTGCGTATACGTTGGCCCGCCTGCATCGCAAGACAAAAATATCGCTGCGGGAAGATTTCGCCGACCAATGAGATTGAAGTATTTGGCGCATGCGCGGTTGATTTTCAAGTTTCAAGAGATTGTCCCGGTATAGGATGTGTATTACATTATAATTTATAATACAGCACGAGCTGCACCCTGAGCATTTCTCTCTTCGCGCGCGGCGCCCGGCACTCTGCCATCCTCGGGCCACGCCGCCTCACCTCACTTCACTTCACTTCACTTCACTTCAGCTCACCTCGTCTCGTCGCGAGGGGGCCGGAGGAAGAAAAAGGCGGACAGTCGGTCGTCGCCCGTCACCGTCGGGCACCTTTCGCGTATCTACCTCCTCATATAATACCTATGTGTGGTGTGCGCCTGTACGGATATATCGTACATAGTCCGACGGACGAGTCGGGAGGCGAGCGCTGAGGCATCGCGACGGCTTCTCTCGGTTTTATTGTTAGACCGTGTGCATGTGTACATACATGTGTTTATGATACATAGGTGTAGGTAATATCATGGGTTCCTAGAACGGCTCGACATCGGCATGCTGCATTTGACCCGCGGGCTCTCCGACAAATATACGACGTCGCAACGCGTCATCGTCGTAGATTCGAATTTTTTACCTTCGACTGATCGATATCGTTTATATATCATACATGTAACGTAGATCGTATGGGTATATATACACGCCGAGCATTGATATATCAATATTCTTTACGGTACATACAAACGTCACGGACGTGTTTAAAAATGTATGTAAAACGACTGTACGCGTATTATATGTATAGGCCGCGTACCTACGATCTCGGCATGCATGGTGTGATAAACGAAGTGAACAATTTTTTAATCATTCTTATTACTTATTATACATGTACACGTTACACATCTATCTCTATCGACGAAAGTTTGATCAACTTATGGCAGTAATTGAAGACAGCATTGTATAGTATAATATTGTCCAATTTGGTGGGAGTTAAAACTTGGAAGGATGAATATTTGGAACGGCCGATATATCGAAATTGTTATTTTCGCATGTTTGAAACTTCGATATATTCCAAATATTCATCCTTCCAAATTTTGACCCCCACCCGTTCAATTTTCACTTTATTTAGTTATACATGTAATTATACGCATCATTTCGACGTTGTAGCTTTGTCACGCTGTGCAGGAACTGAGAACTATATAGAACGTTGAGAAAAATCGTGTTATACTTGCCGTACTTTTTGACCGGTAACAAACCAAAGTTAGAATTTATTCGATTCGTTTATTATTCGGTGTAATCTTTTTTGCAAAGATGCAAACGGTGCAATCAAAGTTACGCCATTCGTATCACCCCGCAATCTTTTAATATTCTTCTCTTCTTCGTACTTGTTGTCAATTTTTAATTTTCATTTTTCATTTGCTTCCAGGCAAACAAACCACTGATGGAGAAGCGACGCAGGGCGCGAATAAACCAGTCGCTGGCCGCGCTAAAGGCGCTTATCCTGGACAGTGCTCGGCTGGAGAACACGAAGCACAGTAAACTCGAGAAGGCAGATATCCTCGAACTAACCGTCAGGCATCTTCAGAGACAGAGATCTCTCGCTCAGCCAGGCCTCTCCAGGTACAAGGCCGGCTATCAGGACTGCTCGAGAGAGGTTGGTACCAAAGGAAAAGAAGAAAAGAACAAACCATAAAGAATCTTTTATATATATTCATTCATACATGGGTATTTATGACGGGAACTTGGGTCACATTCGAGTTCCGGTTTTTTGTTGTTTTTTTTTTTTTTTCTTGTTGCTCGTTTTATCTTCGGTAAAAATTTAGGCTGCGTATATAATTAACGATCGTATTGCGTAAGGATAAACTGGTACATGATATTATATATTTGTTGTACGTCGTCGCTGTAACGACACCCCGATCGAATACCGCGACAGTACCGTGCAAACTAATTCAATACGCGCAGCCTTGAGGACCGGTAAATGGTAATTAGAAGCCGGTGGCGATGTGGCGTGTATACTAAAGTATATAACACGATATGTATATGGATATGTATGTAGCGAGCAAAAGCCGGTTGCACGAGAGCCGAAAGAATTGTTGCAGATGATGAGGGCTTTGAAAGTTATAACACACGTGCCGCGACGTACGTATCGACACCGCGTCTCGGTGATTTTCATTTAAATTCTTGTGCAAAAAGCGCTGTACGAGTTTTAAAGAAAATTTATAAACGACTAAGTTTAAGGGAAATCTTCGTGGTTCGTGAAATTTCGTCACTTTAATATCGTGTCCAGGGTCCTGGAATTGTTATTGAATTTGTTCCGGATTTTTTTACTGGAGATCGTGTTTAGGTTTAAACGGTGGATAATCGATTCTTAAAAAATTGTTGTCTGCGGGAGGGTATAATAACTATAAATCGCGTGATTGATAAATTTTGAACATTTGCAAGGAAAATATTCACATCTGTAGTTTTAATTTGTCAATTTTTTGTAATAAAAGTTTGAAAATTTGGATCAAATCGTTAGATCGAAGAGAATCAAAATATAACGTATAAATATATATTTAGGGTGGCCACGCACTTGAAAAACCTGGAAATATCAGGTTATTTAAAAGGTGCCATGAAAAACCTGAAATTGTCAGTGGCTTTCTAATTTGGTAATTGAAAAAACTGGAAGTATCAGTTTTCTATCATGGTAATTGGAAATAATTGTCTGAGGTAACAAGTTTCCTTTTTTTCGTCAAGAAAACAAATTGGCTTAATCTGATTTATTTTTTTTTTTGTTTTCTTCACACTATATTTTTCGTAAATTCGAATTGCATTTGAACCGAATATAGAGTTGTATAAACCGAACGATTCAGGTTTCAGTAACGTTCGAGAACTGTAGAAATGTCAGAGAAGACTAGATCTTAGGTCCTGGAAAACTTGGAAATGTCATGAAATTTTCTTTCAAAAATATTTGTCGGCCATCCTGTATATAACGATATAAAAGTAATGGAACGGGAATAAGAACGGTCGATACATCAATTCTGATTTTTCGATTTCGTTGCGAATATACAATTGCGAAGCGAATCTGTTATATCGCGTTTGTTTTTCTCGACGCCTAGATGCACCAAGATTTCCGCGGCTTTCTGTACGCGCCGGCACATCTCTCGAGAGATGCTGGCAATGCAAACCGTGACAGAAGTCGCTTGTAATATCGCGAGAAGAAAGAGAGAGAGAGAGAGAGAGAGCCGTTACCGCGTTGCTCGTCTCGACGCGTCTGCGACTCGTCTCGCGAGACGTCTATTTATATACCGTGTTGGTCGTCTCCACCTCTTCTCCCTCCCTCCCTACCTCTCTTTCTCTCTATCTCTCCATCTGTCTCTCTCTCTCGACTCTTCTCTCTCTCACCTATACAAGTTCTCTGCCACCTACGAAACACGGATGGACGGTTTAGCGGTTGAGCAGTTGAGCACGGCTGCAGCCAATTTTATTTTATTATCAATGCCCCCCCCCCCCCTCCCCCCCCCCCCCCCCCGCTATCCTCGTCCTCATCCTCGTCTTCGCGCGCTTCGGGGAATACGGTCACGTATGTTACCCCACATACGTATACCGTATATTATACTCGATTGCCGCAAAGAGAGAACTAGAGAGAGAGAGAGAGAGAGAGAGAGAGAGAGAGAGAACGCCCTCGAAATTTATTGCGATAAATCATTTATTCGAATTAGAATACAGCTATAGATCGTGTTAATACGTGGGACAAAAATCTTTCGGGATGTTTTGTATTTGCGATAAAAATTTGTGCAGATATTACAAACGTGTATGTATAACAATGTACTGATCGGTGTTAGACGATTTAAATTCCAGTTACGAAGAGTGAATTATGTCGTACGCATAGATAAAAATCCTAAATATCCCAGGTATTGATAATTGTTCAAAATCCATTTTTCAAACTCGAAAAATCCTGTGACACGGTTGTATCGCGAAGAAAAAAGGGAAAAGAAATGCCGTTGTTTATACTGTTAAAATTTTAGCCGAGGTGTTGGAAAATTCGTATTTTTTTTTAAATTTATAACCGAATCGCAGCCGCACTCCAGTTCTCGTTACACCTAATTAGAACGTGTATTTCTCCAAACCGATGTAGTATAATTTATTTCCTAACCGAGTGCGTAAAATTCGGTTTTGCACACTCGGTTAGACAAAAAATAACGTTTACACGTAGTTTAATAATTCTGTAATTCAATACGTTTCTATAATTCTATACGTGCATACCCTAATCGGAAAACCATATCCACGACATAAAATAAAAAACAAAAGCGGACCGATTATCAGCGTTTTGACATCACAGTGCAACTCGCACGAGTACAAGTCTCGACAAAAATCTGATCTAAAACGCATCCAGCCTGTCTAACCCCCCATCGATATTGCTTGTCCTCAGGTGAGCCGATACCTAGACGCCCCTGACATAATAACCGGAAACTCTACGCCGCTGGATCCGGCCGTGAAACAGCGTCTTCTACGGCACCTGGACAGCTGCGTATCGGAGCTGGACCTGGACCTCGGTTCCCGTCCGGACAGCGGGCTGGGCAGCAGTCCCGGAAGCGTGACGGACAGGGTGACGGGGGCGGCGAGTCCCGGTCCCCTGGAGCAGCACCACGCGGTGGTGGCGCCCCACTGCAGCGGGGGTTTGGGGGCGGGGGCGGCGGGGGTGGTGCAGATAAAGTCGGAGCTGCCGGAGGTGATGGAGACGGCGCGACCTGACAGCAGCACGACGGCCGGCGACGAGAACAACAACAGCAGCAGGCCGACGTCGGCGTTCAGCCAGGTGAACCCGGGGGGCGTCGGGACGCCCGAAGCCTCGACCTCCGCCTCCCAGCAGAACCCGAACATGCTGTCGGTCGTCCAGGTTATACCCTCCCGACTGCCCGACGGTCAGGTCGTCTTCCTCCTACCGAGCCACTACGTCCAACTTGCGGCGGCCGCGGCGGCGAACGGAATAAGCATCGGGCCCAATCCACCGACCGCAATTTGGGCCGCGACGAACATGTCGCTGCTGAAGGCCACCGACAAACTCGTCGCGAAAAGGCCCCACGACGAATCGGTCGAATGGGGTGTGCCTGGTGGGGGGGATAATCACAAGCCGAGCAAGAGTCCCAGGATACAGGAACGGGGCGATAATTCGGGGCCCGATGGTGTTATGCAGGCTGAGAACGTGAACAACAACGACAGCGACAACAACCATCATCATCGTCATCATCATCATCATCATCATAATCACAGTCGTATTCATTCCGAGAATCAGGGGCACGAACAGCCTCTCGATTTTACCACTTCGAAAAAAGTCAACGGAAATTCGATGACAACGACGTCGACGACGACGACGACGACGGCGATGCAGATCACGGCCGAAAGAACGAGGTGTAACACAGCGGAGGGTGAACGCGTCGATCATCATCATCATCATCATCGTGAGATGGATACGGCGACTGCCGACGAAAGACCCAACAGTAGAAACGAAAGCGAGGGCCTTGCGGCCCCGTCTTCACCTTCCCTGCATCAACCTCCCCAACCCCCTAAAGACGAGGAGGGAATGTGGAGGCCGTGGTGAATTCCTCGCTTCTCGCTTTCTCGTCGTTGAAAGTTTTCTTATTCTTTCTTTTTATTTATTTTTTTTTTCTCTCTCTCTCTCTCACTTATCCCTCCTATCATTTTTCCCTCCCCTGAATTCTATTTCTTAATATTTATATAGTCAACAGAGTGATACGAATGTGAAAAATAAAATGTACAGAGTTGTTATTATTATTAACTGCAGATTCGCGCGTTGATTAGGATATGTGTAAAATAGACGATACGATATGTCCACTTTTCGTCGGTGTAATATACGATATATACACATATGTATGATACATGTATATATATATATATATATATATGATATGTATATGAATGCGAAAGTCAAGAGTGAGAGTTAGAATTTAGAGTGAAAGAAAATATACACCTACCTTTCATTTCGCTGAGATTTTCTTTTCTTTCTTTCTTTCTATTTGTTCCCCTCCATCTTCTATTTATTTCTCTTCTAAAAAATTATATATATATATATATATATATATATATATACTCGTATATACATATAGATAAAGACGCGCGGTATCGCACAGATCATAAGTAAGTAAGAGGTATATACGTGTTATAATAACGAGGCGTTACCCGGTTGTGGTCACTTTCTCTGCAGGCATCTAAATTCCAGTTCTACTTACAAAAAGCTCCTGAAACATACACCGTTTCGGAAATCAGAAAAAAAGAAAAAAACAACGCGTCATTATGTATATAATACTAAATAATTTGTTGAATCGATCAGAGAACCGGTTAAATATAACAATTTCCATTCTATTCTTTTGATATTTGTTTCGTATTCCGATCGAAAAATATCGCATGTAGTTTGTGAAAAATTAGAAATATATATCGAGAACAATTATGAATCAGTCGATAACTGGCGCATCAGAAATTATAATTTACGGCTTTCATGTACGTTTTAATGCGTGAAATGTATAAAATGATGGTAAACAAGTATATATTTATTTATATGTATATATAAATATATAGTTGTTGCTTTATGTACACGTTATATATATATATATATATATACATATGTATGTATATAAAGGCGTGTACATAAAGCGATAGAAAAGATTAAAGAGTATTTAACCCTCGTTGTCTTTTCCGCGATTCTCATTGTAAATAGAATTTAAAAAAAAAAGAAAAAAACCTTGTACCTACACCAAGTCGAAACAATTACTATTATTATAAATATAGATTTATTTTGATGTTATCTATATGCGATAAGGAGAAGGATATTAAGGTTAAATATTTAAAATAACAAAACACACGAAAAAAAAAGAGAAAAAGCAAACAAACAAACACAAATATATATATTATATTACATTAAAGTATTGCCATGATTAAACTTAAGCATACCGCTAATGTCCTTCGGATCTGATCCATATTCAATGTACTTAGTTGGGCGGTCAATAAATCTCTTATATTGATCGCAACGTATAAATATCATTGAAAGGAATCTCATTGATTTTTTTACAAATTTTTACTACCCTTTCATCCTTGTATATGTAATAATTTTTCCAGTATATTTCCCGTCTGTTTGAACCTCGACCGCTGTATCAAAATAAAAAGTCAAAACTTAAATTTCCACTTCATCGATGTAGCGATAAATTTTTCTGCCTAGAAAACGTTTTATTTTAATAAAAAACATATGTTCAGGACAATCGTACGGATATGGGAAAATTCTCGTACGTACCGAACATTGAAAACTAAGGCTGCGCCGGAATTTCTGCAGATAAGTGTTTACAAGTGTTATATATAAATAATACAGCCAGTAAGTATAATGATGTTAATATGGTAATAGTATGATTTATTTTTATATCAAAAGAGCGAATAACGAATACAGTGACGGTGCTTGTAAAATATCTTATCAAATTGTTGGTAAATTTTTAATCACCCTAGAATAGTTTGTAGACAAGTGCGCAGCTACAGTAGGCATCGTAATAATTTTCGGGTCACGCCCGACTAAATTCGTTTATATTCAATTGCTTTACGAATCAACAATTCCGTACAAGCAGCAACCTAACAATCACTAAATCGTCCAAAATATCCTGCTGTCATTATTCAATGATACCTGTGTACAAAATGCAAGTTCAAAGGCACGAGTTTGCGTTTAAAAATTTTTTTTAACTTCAATTCGCAGCTTGTTGAAATATTTTTATATTTCGGATTATTTTGTAGAAAACTTTTGTCGTACCCGAGAAGGTAATACTATAATTTTATCATAAATCTGTTTTTGTTTATTTTTTTTTTTAAATAATCTTCGAATCAATAATAATAACAACAATGACTAAACGGCCGATTTCCATTCACCCCTTTATTCCGCTCCGTTGAATTCCTCTTCCTTCCTTCGTTTCGAGCCTCATTTCTTTCCTTCGCTCCTTCATCCATTCGTAATTCGCAGGGTGCATAACGTAGAAAGCGCGAAGCGCGCCTCGCGTCGAACGATCAGACTTCCCTCTTTATTATTAACGACGCTCCTCTTCCCGCCTCTGCAGGTAGACGTCGGGCAGAATGGATTCCGCCGTCTCCGTCCCGACGCCCTCGACTCGTGTTTTCACCCCTTGGACGCTTCCGGTGCACGAATTATGCTGCAAGTGCTTTCCTGCACCGCTCTGCAGACGACTCATCGATCCGTAGTTCAGACTTCGATGCGGGATGCTGAACTGTGAGCTGAAACCGCGGTTAGAAATTACACGCCTATAAGTCGTGGGCGTTTCATAGACACAGTTTTTTTTTATGAAGTATACGTACGGCGATCTGTAAAAGAAAAACGGAAGTCATGATCAATCCTTTTTTGAATTTCAGCAGGCAAAAAACAAAAAAAAAAAAAATTATAAACGAGAATTTTAGCTACGAAGATCTGCTTCAGCGATCTTTATTCAGACGGTATGACAACAGGAATATGGATAGTTAATTCTGGAGAATAGCCAGTTTCGGTTGAACATGACTACGTCTCAATTCAAGAAAACAAAATTTCGTAAATTTCAGTACATGGTCTGAATGGTAGAAAATTTTATCGATAATTTATAGTTTTATTAAAAATCTTTTCCAATTTCAGAGAAAAATATTCATTTATCTTTCACTGCTCACATCAAATACTTAGTTGGTTAGTAAGACAATGATAATAATTGATATTCTAATCACATAAATCGATATTGTATCGCGTCGTTCATGGGAATGAAAAACAAAAGCCGATTGCGAGGAAAAATGATCGACTGTACTCGATTAATCGAGAAAAAATAATCGATCATATCTGGTAATTCTTACAAAACAGAGAAATCGGAAAAAAATGTCAAAACGAATCGACGTCTAGTTCGAAATAATGAGATAGATTCTCGTTGAGACTCTGGAATCGGTCACGTGACGCCAAGCTTAAAACACCTTGCCGAAATTATATCATGCCTATCTTAACTTCCATCGAGTTTCACGGAGCCTCTCGATTTGGAAAAAAGCCCTCCACTACCCTCGGGCAGGTAACGAGATTTTAATATCTGCGGTTGAGCATCGCGCGCGTGCAGCGAGAATTCTAGTTGGACGAGAAGCGGAGAAGGAGCTTCCAGCTACCTCATCGGGGATCGGAGGAGGCGGTATGCTAATGCAACGCCTCAATTAGCGGGCCGACAAAGGGGCGGAAGATCGTGCCGATTTCTTTAGAAAACGGCGCGTGCTCGGGAAGGCGAACGGGACCTTCTTCTTCCTTCCTGCACACGTCGAGAATATCCGAGCGTAACGGAGTCCAGATTGAAAGCAAGATTGACGCCGAGAGGAGGATGAAACCCCGGACAAAGGACCCGGCTTCTCTTCTCGCCGTTCGGTGGCGGTTGACGGACCGAGAACCACGCCCGGAGCAAACCGGCCCTATCAATTTTCACCGCTCTCTAATTTTACCGGCAACCGAAACGCCGCGAGCCGAGAAGAGAGGAGATCTCGACACCTGAACAATCAGCTCGAAATGCTGCAAGGACGAATCTTCGCGGAGCCGAAATTCGACCACTTTATCCTTGTCTCTTGGTATTATCGTACCTGAGAACCGGAAGTTCTTAACGAATGGATTTTTGTACCGGGAAACCAAGGTTCGTACACGTATCGGATCATTTCTCATGCAGAGAATACGTGATCGGTGAAACTTTATAATTTTTCGATATGATTGAAATTTGAAACCGTCACAAAGGTTCGTAAAACAAGTGGTTTTCATCTGGTTTTAATCAGTTGTTTTAACACACGTGGCGAGATATCATTTGAAATACCGTTAAAAAGTGAGATTTTTCGAAAAGCTCCTTGCGGTATAATTCTTACAAAAGTTTATAAAAATTCCACGGTTATCGGAGGAGCGTCAGGGACAAAGATTGTTGCGATCTAACGATTTACCACCTGATTGTGTCAGTAATTGGCCATTGGCTTCCAATTTTAATCCACAAACATTTGCGTGGATATTGTCAATTGTTGACCAAATAACCGTGGAATTTTAACGAAACGGAGTTTAGGATATTTTCATTAATTGTTGAAATTAAATTCATGCTATATATTCTGACAGCCATGTATGAGCGATCCAGAAATTTTCGCAAACTACTTGAAACCTAAATCCGGCGTTTTGACATTTTTTTAGTCTTTCTCACAGCAGAGAAAAAAAATCTGATCACCGCGATGGGCAAACGTTAGATTTCGACAAGTTCTTTACTACACGTATTCAACTATAAAATATTAGTCAACTAGCAGAATAAAATATTTCACCAACTCTTTCATCTACTGCAACGAAACATTCAATAGAATCAACTGATAATTGTAATAAATTACGAGAAAGGTGCAAATTTTGTTATCACATTCAAATATCACCTATCATCGATATGTTAGTCACTCATCGATTTGATGTACAGCTGATTTCGAGATTACAAACATTTTATAGGACTTCAATACATGTCAGACGATATCAAAATTTTACAAAAAATTTCAAAAGATGGAAAAATATTTCAGACGATTTCAGAAGATTTCTCAACAATTCAAAGATTACAAAAGATTTTAACGATTACAAATCATTTCAAATATCACAAAAGTTTTCAAAGACGAATGGATTTCAAAAGATTTCAATGAATGTCGAGAGATTTCAGCAAATTTCAGGAGATTTCAAGGGATATCACAAAATTCACAGAAAGCTGCGCACCAGATTTAAAGTGTGATCAACCCTTCGCCCATCGTCAATACAATAAAAATATACGTATTACAATGTCTGTCGCATGATCCGCACCAGATCATTTGATTTACAAATTGCAAATCAACTAACATCTACGTTTCCAAGCCCCTTGTGAGCGGCCGTACAGGTTCTCTTTTCGTCGCTTGAAACCTTCTTCCTCCGTAAATTTCTAAAACGTCAAAATTATTCGCACCAACCTCGAGATATAAAAAATTTATCGCGAAGCTGATCACGTCGCACCTGCTTCTAATTTCGCGCATCCGGCGTCATATACGATGCCAACGCATCTCGTTGAATTGGGCATCATCCATCCGGAGAACGGTCAGAACGTCGTCTCGGTCCCTCTTCCTCCCCTCCCTCCCCCCCCCCCCCCCCCCACTCGCTCTTCCTCACGGTTCCGGAGTTTCGTCCCTATCCCCGTATCCCCCCCCCCCCTCCCTCCCTCGTAAACTCCTCCTCACGGTAATCGGGACAAATTGGCCTCCCGCGGGTGGAAGCAGCGAGGCAACCGGGAACCGGGCTCTGGAACCACCCCTGAGCGCCCTGTGATCTGGAGCGGTAATCGGGTGCCGACCCGGTGCAGGCTACAAGGTGGATCTCGCAGCAGGTGCACGATCCGGGAGTCGGGCGAGGAGGAATTAACCGGGATGAGGAGGGGGGAGGCCTAACTGCCCGGGGTGCGGTGGCGGTGGGCTAAATAGATTCTCGTTATCGCGCAAGGCTAACGAAACTTCGAGCCGCGTTCAATCCGCAGCAGCTATACCAGCCTGATTTTCATTCGGGTTTGATGTAAGGGTATTTGTTAGACTGGTAGGAAAAAAAATTGACGATTCTTTTAAAATCCTGTGTCACGTGCTTAATAGTTGCGAGAAGACGAAATGAGACGCCGTTTTACAATTTCAGCCGTTAGTAGTAATGTTTAAATGGGATCCCGAAGGCAATATTCCATTTTCCATTTAATTGAGAAGAGAAAATAATTTTTAACAAACAAATTCTCGATACGTATTTTTGTAAGGAATTTAACGCTCTGCAAAATGATCTTATTCTTTCAAAAGTTATTCAAGGTTACAGTCGAAATCATGTGAAAATTCACTTTTTGCCAAGATTAACAACGAAAATATTAGAGGTTTTTTTTTTTGTTCACACATTTCAACCGTTGTAAGAACATGTCATTCGATTAATTTTCAACCGAAGCAAATTAATTTTGTTGTTATTACAAGTCATAACATGTAATATATGTTGTTTCACTTTGAAAGCATCTTTTTTTTAGAAAAAAATTAATTCCCTTCCTTTAACTATTGACTATGAAAAAATAAATTCTTAATTTTTTTTTGGTACTAGACTAGTATTTATATCTACTCGGAGATGATCAGCCGCCGTGAGTAGCGTGTGCGGATCTGCTGCTTATGGATCCTTAACGTATACCTGATGCCGCTCACGATCAGCCTGGTTCTCGACTGTTTCCAGATTCTAACCATATTTCAAAGCTTTAACCAGCCGCACCGAATTCGGTTCTTTTCACGCCGCTCCAATCACGGGATAACTACGAACCTGCGCTTTAACGCAGCTGTTAAGGATCCATCGGGTTTAGGTACAGTATCGTCAAAATATTACCCAAACAAAAGGATAACCGTTTTTAAAGACGCTGGAAGTGCGAATGCGGTTTATCAATTTGAAGCAGTTCAAGTTGTTATCTCAAAATAGAAAAACGAAGAAACAAAAAATAGGTACGTACCGAAAGAGATCGATCGTGATAGATTTTTCAAAAGTCGTACTATTCTGACTCTTTATCATGGAAAACTTATGCCGTAAATTCAATTTTCATGAATTATTGCTCATTTTGTTTTGGAAATTTATCCGGACTCGAATCCTCATTCTATTTGTTCAATTGACCGCACAAAAAACAACATTCGTAAAATAAGTTAACGCTTCATTTTAGAATGTATTTACGTCATCAGCTATGAAGCTATTTTCTCATTTATTCCTTGAACTTAGGTTATCTCTCTGTCCTAATTTATGTTCAACAAGAATTACTCGATAATGTTTACCAGTCGTATGCAATATCATTGACTACGTACCGAATTGTTTGCAGATAAATTCATGGTTTTCAATTTCTTTCCTCACCAAGGAGCTAGTTTTCTCATAAAACTATAATCAAAACTTATAATTAATTCGTTTATTAAATCTGAAACTTGGATTTAAAAATTTTATATTTCCACACTTTTCGATCGAACTGTACGCCTGATACATCCTTGCGGTGTTGTTTACGATTATCTTAAACGGATGTGCAAGGTGCGCATCCCTATAATTCAACTTAATTACTAGCTGTCGAAGTTAAACGATATCATTATACTTATTCAAGCTTGTCATTAAACCTGGACGGTGTTATCTGTACCTTATACATTGAAAACAAAAAACTTGGTGGTAGAGCCTGAATTTTCATATGTTACGCGTTTTTTCGTGAAACACGAAATTGAGGTTAGGGTCGCGTAATGTCAGATTTCTTTGCGACAGCGCATGCGCACGGAATTGAAATGGGTCTATTCCGCACGCCGCGCATGCGCATTCGCAGACTCACTATAACCTCATAGAAACGGATAGTTTGTGCACGGAAAACACGAATGAAAAGACGCGTGAAACATGCTCGCATTATATAAAGAAATATAGTTAATTTCCATGCCTATGTAACTTACTTAGTATCCTGGATGTAGCTGATTTCGTACCTATCTATAGAAATTGGAAAACTTCCCGTAAACCTGTTGCGAAAATAATATGCAGCTGCCCGTCAATCATGTCCAACCCACGGGTAAGTGTATCACAGATCCAGACTGTACGTATAAGTGGCCAGTGAGAAAAGATTAGACGCTACGACCGATTCGAGAAAATCTAAGAGGGAAAGTGTGCTATTTAGTTGGATACGAACCCCCTTCCTCTTCCATCCTTCGTTCGCCACGCAAACTTCCGATTTGTATAATAGGAGTTTTCCGCCACGCTATGCTTTACAAGGCGTAGTCTCGTGGTCCACGAAATGTGAAGTATATCGGCGCCAGATCCGTGCAACCTAATCAGATAACGATCTTACAATTCGTTCTATGACAGGTATTATAGGTAACTCTAAGGTTGAAGGGCAGCGGAGATTGTGATGTATGGGTATGCAGCATTTGGTATGACGCATTGCGACATTTCCGGAATTTTGGTGAAGTTATTAAACTTTCAAAACCGTATCGTTCTGACAAATTTTTAATATTCTAGATCATAAGAATCTATGATCTGTGTAGCAATAAACAAAAATCTTCGATTAAACATCGTCATCTTTTTAAATATCGTCAAATACGTCCAACCGTTATATTAATTTTCGAAATATTCCAACTTATTTTCGAGTCAATAACAAACTCATGTAATTGTTACAAAGTTGCGGAGAAGATAAAATTGTGTTCAAATAGATATTTTCAAAAATTCAATGAAAAATACTTCGATCCTTAAATCCATCTCGTCGAACGATATGATTTCGTCGCATGTTTGTAACAAAGTTGAAAAAATTATAAATTACTTTTTCACAATTCTATCGAAACGTTCAAACATTGATCTATGCGAAAAGAAAATGTTGTTATTCATAACCAAGTACTTATAATAAAAATACTAAATAATAAGAAGTTTAAAAGCAACACTTCGACGAAACAAAAAAGCGTGATATGAAAAAATAAAGCACTTGGAAAAACTGTACACCTTACCTAGCAAAGCCTTACAATCACCTCGAAAAATCTTTCGAAGAAATAAATAATCTTCAGGTCAAAAGTATCATACACCTACCTGTGCATACCTGTATAGGTATGTATACACCCTGCCTATGGTACGAACGCGTATAAATATATGTGTGTGTGTGTGTACGATGTATAAATATATCCCCGGCACGAGGATGCGGCTGACGAGTTTCTATCCCCGGGTTCGAACCCCACCCACCCTCCTTTCCTCCAGGAACGACCCTCGTCTGACGTCTCTCGCTATCGCGTTTCTCTCTCCTCTCCACCTCCGGTGATTACCGCCCGCCAACCCCCCCGCCCCTCCGAAGCCGGGCTTCCCATCCCCAACCCCCGTCGGGTCTCCGACCGAGCGGCGGCACTTTATCGCCCCCAGCCCGACCCGACTCCAGAGCCAACCCAGCCACCCTTGCGCGCCGTCTCCACCCCGTCTCGACCTCGACAGCGTCCGTGGATCAAAAACAACCCTTTCACGTTTCGGCTTTCTGGGCGCATCCATCATACGCTGGGCGAGGGCGAAAGTGCGGAGAGAAGAAGACCCACGATCTCCTTTCACGTTATACCTATATTCTATCTATATATATATGTATATGTATATACACGCGTGTCCGCGCCATAAACCTTCCGACGCTGCTGCACTGATTGCGGAGGGGTGAGAAGGTGGGGGTTTGTGGGGAGGGGGGGGGGGGGGGGGGAGGAAACCGCCTTCCTGCTTCCCTCGCTAATTGCGCGTTAAGGATCGACCGTTTTCGAATTATATACGACCCCATCCTCCGACGACAATTGTATTATACTGGTAGGTGTATGCTGTACGTGTATATTGGCATGCAGGGTGAACAGATGTAGATTAGGTGAACCTACGCTCGTAGAGCTATTTGGAATACCTAACCTGTTGTCAAATTGCCGTATTTGTTACTGTAAGATCGCGATATCGACGACTATTGAGATCAATTGTGGTAAGGAAAAATCGTACGCAAAATAGAGTATGCAAAGTATCGGGTAATCAACGTCGAAAGATATGACAAATATTTACTTGTATTGTATATTCAACCGAGTGTACAGCTATATATTTTATTTTATATTTTTTGAACATCGTTGGTATATAGTAGTGATGTAACGAATATTCGCATCCGCAGATGCAGAAATCGTGAATGTGATTGTCACAAACAGTTCATAGTTTGCTTACAGAAATTGTGGAAATAGTATTAAATAAGACAAAAAAACATTAGTTTTAGAATGAATTTTTATTATAAAAGTTTATCTTCAAGTTTCAGATTGAAAAATTTCAATTCAACAGGCGCATTGGGTATGGGATACCTAGGGTTGAAGTCGTATTTTAACAATGTTTAATGACTTCTTTTTCATTCTTTCTGTTATATCAACAATACTCTTGTTTTTTATAATCATTCCGCAAACATTATCTTTTTGTACACCGTCTGAGCTTTCGATAGAAAAAGTAACCTTCAAATTCATTAATTTAATCCTTAGATATAAATGATTAAAGACACACGTCTGCGACATACCCATGTGCTTTAATTATCAATACTAATAGTAGTAATAAATAATACGTTATACAGGATAGATTCGAATAACATTTAATGATCATTTTTTTCGCTTAAGATGTTCGTTGTGACAAAGAACGCTTTTCCGCCATTGGGCTATCGTGACGTTCCGTGATGTTCGTGAATTGGGATTCGAGATCAGTCAGGCCCTGTGATTTCAGATGAAGCCTGGCGCGGTGGTACCCCATCCACTTCGAGGGCCAGAGGATCCTCTTCGTCCGAGTCCCATTCGAGCCAAACAGGACCAGCGGAAGCTCGCGTTTCGTGTGGCGCCTACCAAAATCTGGAATTCCATTGACATGTCGATCCCTTCCAGTGACGATCATTCTCCACGAGGGCATCAACTGCGGGAGGATTTCTTCCCGGATAATCGATTCCCGCTTCTCAAAATTCTCCGTGATGGCAGCAGGCGGCTTTGGTCGAGGTATCTGCGTCTCCAGGATCCTCGAATCCTGTGAATAGTCGTGCCATGCGGAAGGTTTCGGGGTCGAAACCGAACGCCGGACGATCCTACGAGGTGCAGAATCACTTTCCCTTAACGAAGGGCCGCGATTTGCGAGTTTGCGGTTATTTTCTATCCCCTTTTTGCAGGGTGATTCGAACGACGGCTCGGTGAGTCTTCGACTTGCAGGCCTTCGCCCCATGCTGAAGGGACTCAGTGTGCGGACCAGCGGATGCCGACTTTCGGTACCGAAACGACGAAGCACCGACGCATCGTCCCTGAAGACGTTCCCAAGAAAGTTCCGACGTCCCGATTGTCCGGGGGCCGGAATTTCCCGAATGATCGCGGGATCGCCGTCCATCCTTTGTCGGCTTCCGCGAAGCCTTACCGGCTCGATTTCCGAGGCAAGAGCTAAATTCTCGTCGGTTCTAAGCTGCCCCTGAGGATGCCGGTGAACCGAACTCCACGGCCAGATTCGGTATCCCGATTCCGCGTCGGTAAAACAGTTTTTACCTGTTTTAAATCCGGGGTCGCACCACAACCTTGCCAGATCCTCGAGAGCCTGCTCGAACATGCTAGTCCTGAACTCGACTGCCGACAACCGTTCTTCGATGAACGTCAGTGCCTCGTTCCGCTTAATGCTTGGCTCCGATTCACTTACACGGGCCGCTCTACTCCACAACGTCGCCTTTTCCGCTTCCTTGGCGTTGTCCTGATCTGCCGAATGGTCGTAACTCGACTCCTCGTCCTCCTCGAGGTCCACCGAGGTCTGAATCTTCCGGGGACCAGTTGATATCTGAACGTTGACCGTCGACTCGTCACCTTGGTTCGTAGTCTCGGTTGCAGATGTGTTCACAGCATGGAATCGGTCTTCCTCCGCGTATTCGCGATGCGCGCTCGCACCGCGGATCAAAATCTGCTGCATGTTTTCTGGGAAATCGCGTTTTTCCCGGTTAGTTTTCCAAACATCTCGAAATAACGTCTCCGACGCGGCCGATGCGCTCATGAGCGACGCGACCGTTTCCTCGTCCACCAACGAGTCTGGATCCCACCTGTCGACCACATTCAACAGAACCTCAAGCTCCGACAGCAAATTTCCGGTATAAACCAGTTGGAACCGTTTATCGTTAATGGAGATCGCGGCTACTCGCCCTATCGAGTTATTCGATGGTAATGAGAGCGTTAATTTATCACTTCTACTCCAACAGGCCTGTGTTCTCTTCATGGTCAGGATAGAATCCATCGTTGCTTGCTCGTCTTTGTTGTCGGTCGGATCGTCGGTAGCAACTGTCGAAGGAGTGGTGATGCTGGTTTCCGGAAAATCAAGCTCACCATGGTAACCTTGGCCGTGACCTTGGTCATATGGACCATCTTGGGTCTCAAACGTTCCGTTATCAGGAACCTTGTTCAGCCGCAGATCCGCCACTTCGTGTCCAAATACGGTAGACAAATCGAGGCTGCAGGTGAAGTTAGTGCAGATCAACCCCTCTTCACATCGGGTCGTCGCAAGGATGATGGTGGTCAGTTGGGAAAATTCGTCGAGCCACACTGAGAGCTGAGAGTCACAAGATTGACCCAATCCTGATGGGGCAGAAAGTAATTTGCAACGTATAAAATAAAGGTTTTCAACTTTTTTTTATCACCATTCGAAGTGACATTCGAAGTTATTTGATGAAACTTTTCAGCATGACGCTACCGCAGTTCTAGGACTAAATCTCCCTGGACTGAATTTCCTGGACAACATCCGCAGAAAAAAAATTAGCCCACTCGGAAATTTCCCCGGACATTAATTTTAATTTATTCATTTATTTTAAGTTTCATAAGTTTCTTTGTACATTGGTTGTTTAATTTATTTGTTTTTTATCATCCTGGAGATCTTAGCCGAGGGGAAATTATGTCCGGGGGGATTTCGTCCGGAAAATTTAGTTCACGGAGATGTAGACCGGACACCGGCTAGCGCAAATAGACAGATTAACACATTTGTACCACGTTGTGCGACGCAGGAGGAACAGCATCCGCAAAGATCTGCTCCCGACAGAGGCTCTTCGTCTCCCTGCAGACATCGAGGTCGGGAACGCAGACGTTCTGCAGCCCGGCATCCGGCGCACACGTCCCTCTCCTCACACCAAGTCGTCAGCGTTTGCTGCGTGGCCTTATCGTGTACTCCAACTGACGACGTCCTCCCCGGGGCTTCCGCCAGAAAGATAAGAATAACTGCAAGCACCAGCGATGTATCTGTGCCTAAAGCCAAAGAAACTTGTACAATCTCATCCACGACTAGACGGTACCAGACTTGTAGAAACTGTCCAAGTCACGATCCGCTCCGAGAAAGTCGCGTCCAAGGTCGAAGCAGGTCAAGTTATCAGTACCAGACAAGGTCAGTGGGAATGGAAAATTGATTCAGGTCGTCTGGTAAAATGTGTGTACGAATTATTCATGATTTTGGTGCGAAAATCGTCAGGTTAACTTGTGAAGAAACTATTACAATGCACCTTGGCTTTGGATCCATTCAACGCGGAAATATTTCAGCTGTACTCACCGAAAGTTAGAACTCCGCATCGGTGCATCTTCGACCACTTCTTAGGACATGGGGCTAGAGAATATGTTCGAGAATGAACGTGGGTGTGATATATAAACTCAGAGACAATGAGTGTTTGCTGAAACAACGCTTGGGTTACAATCCACGCAAAGAAACATCCTCTTACTCGCAAAGTCAAGCATACAGTGAAAACAAATGAAATAAAATAGAGTGGATCAGCTTTCCAGGGTATTCATTACCCTGTTGATATTTGCATACTTCTAATGACTGACTCGATCATCGTTCTACACGATTTTCTTTTCTTTATTCAATGCCAGGCCAATTCGTATCAGAATCGCTGGTGACCTCCTCTCGCATGTTCTTACATAAAAAATGGAGACTCTAAATTTATTCGTACAAATTTCTAATTATACATCGTAAAATTATTTCAATTTGCGTTATTAGATAATTTAAACCATGGATGTCAGTACGCAAACATATTTGGATGACGATAGACTAAGACATGAAAAAATCAACTGCTTTTACTGACATCCAATACCGCATTGTGGTTAACCCGCTGACATGGTGTACGGATAGCTGTCCATAATGGTGCCATGGTAAGAAAACGATTGGTGTTGAAAAATCATGTCTCCTATCCCGCACCTCGCACTCTCGAGAACTTGGAAAGTTTATTCTATGTTTTTCAGAAGTACTTTAGAAAGTTGTGCGCGATACATTTTACGGAGTTCTCTTAGGATTTCACCAAGATCGCTCTAGAATTACCTTAAAATCACATCATTGCGTTCGATGTCAAAAAAAAAATTTCATTACCGTGATTTATTTCAAATTTCAAGTTTCAGTATGCGTACAGTATTTTACGAAATGATTATGAACTCTGTATACAGCATTATCACTGGTTCCTCAAAATGATTAGCTATTATGATCATAGAAATCTGTGATAAAAATTGATTCCATCTTTTTCCTATTCTGTTATAGCTGAAAGCTTACTGCATACGTTATATACCCACAATACATTCCAGTGCAGAAGCATCCCTCTCTACGTGGCAATCGAAATCCTCATCTTGAAGTGAAAACTACTTGCGTTTCGAGGGATTCAACGAGGCGATAGAACCACGTCGATGATGAGCGGCATCGAAGAGGATCAGGAGGAAAACCCGGCTGAGCCAGTTCCGGACGTCGCGACGGTAGCGGAACCTCCGCAACCCCCGGAACCGATCGCTGAGGAGGAAGAGGAGGCGGAAGGCGAGGCGAACACCGGTTTGTTTCCGGCTACCCCGTCACACTTACAATCAGCTCTTCGTACCGCGCCTCAAGTAGTTTCCGAGGGGACGTTTTGCTGCGTTAGACTTCGCTTTCTGTTTTCGTGTCTCGCAGCAAAATCTCCAGCGTCTTCGAGCACGGAAGATGTCGAACTGATCGATGCACCGCGGGTACCCGGAAACGATGCGAGCAAAGATATCGCCGGCGGAATTATACCTCAGAACGAATGGGAGGACAAATTTACCCAAACATTTGTCAAATACACAAAAAACCTGCCGGACAAACGCCTCGTCGAGATAATCAATACAGTAATCGATCACGAGGACAAGACTTTGGTCTTCTACTGCACGTCGGAGGAATTACTTCGAAGTTTCGAGGAAGGATTCACGCCAGGGATAAGTTAAGGAAACACTAATGACCAAATGAAAATCGATTCTTTTCAGGATTTCCGCTTCCAAATTCAATGTACCTTACTACTAAATTCGAAACAATGATTAGAAATGTTTCCCTTACACATAAAAAAAACAACAAACTTTTCAGCAGATTTTTATTAACATTTATTCGCTAGAACTTTCAAGATTACAACGTTTCTTTGTATTCCGGAAAAAAGAAGATACGCCGATCTTAATCAAAAAGATCAAAAAGTGAGTATAACAGAAAAGGACCACCTCGCTGGGAGATCGGAGGCAGTGGAGCCCTTACGGTTTTGTAGCTCGGAATATCTCGGTAATTCAAAGAGATCGGCCGCGTCTGATCTGGACGCATCGTGCGAGGATCTAGAGCCAAGATCCAGTCGGTGTTCCGCTAAATTATAGAGTAGAAACACCGAAAGTGTCAGCCAATTACTAACCAGCAACTTTCGTCTCGTAATCTGAGCTAGATGAGCTACGACTATCTTTTGACTCGTGCCGCCACATACGAGATTTTTGTTGTAATAGACACTGGCGTCAAACTCCGCATAGAAGAATACCCGCATTAGCTGCTTCGTTTTGATTATTCCACAGGAAGGAAACGTTCCTCAACGAGATTGAAATTCTGTTTTTTAACTCCTAGTTTTATTAGTACTGATTTGCGGATATGTATGAAAAAAGTCTCTATAACTTTAAAACTTCTCTCGAGGAGACCTACACGTAGAGTCGTTCGGGTCAAGTGGGCGCACTTAAGGATTTAGGTTCGTGTAAAAATTAAACAAAAAGAAATAAGGACAAAAGAACCCATGCATATGATAAAGCATTTATTGCACTAATAATTAAATTAAGTAATAACACATAAAACGTTGACAATTAGAAAGAAAAAATGGTTAATGAGAAAAATTCAAACGCGTAACAAATAAAAATTCAAAACGGTAAGTGTGCGCATTGTTCTTGAATAGTTATAGTCTTCTTAATAACAAATTATTTTGAAGACTAGATAAATAAATAATGCGAGATCGACTTATTACAATAAAATCACGTAAAATCAAATGCCTAAGAATGAACTTAAAGAAATTTTAGAAATTTAAAAGAAACTTTAAAATTAGTTGATAATTTTACGAGGATTATTTGTGGCAGCGATCACATTCAAAACTACCTCCTTCATAAAAGGTACATTGTTCATGCCACCAATCCATGCATTTAATACATTGTATTCATTCTTCGGTTGGAGGTTTTGTGTATTGCTCCCTGCAAAGTGTCAATTTTTTTACAACAACTTCATTGCTTTCTCACATAAAACAAAGGGAGTAAGTGTGCGAACACGCACACTTACCCGCGCACACTTGCCCCAGACCGAGATTTTTGATAGATACTCATATAACTTTACTCATACTAAACATAACCTTACATTATATACAGAATAGTAAACTTAAATAAATCACTAACATAAAAAAAATTGATTTACCTTGGTAAACCTTATTATATTCAGTTCGATGTGACAATATTTGTCAAGATGACAAAAATTATAGTTGGAGCGTCGAATTCTTTTTATTTTTATTAAAAAATAAATGGACGACACGATGTCGCAATCTTGTAGATGAATTAAGTCTTTGTTACCGTACGTTTCAGTTTCGTACGCACGACTTTCCCTTCTGCCCTTCGTGATATTCTTCATGTAAAAATTGAGACGACTTTTTAAATACGATCTTGATAATTGAGGAATTTCGACCACTATTAACCGATAACTGAATTATTACAATTGAGTTGTCTAAAATTCTGATTGGAGATTACTATTATCTCAAAAAGTTTAATAAATCTGCTTTTTCCGTCAGCTTTCATAAAATTCGCGATGGATCGTCATATCTCTGAAATAAAAGAAGACTAATGAAAAAGCGAAGAAGTTGGGTAATATATCACAAGTATCAAATAATGTTCTTTAAATCATTTTAGTATTTATACACAACAATGTATTTGGTAACCATATTCTATTAAAAAAATCATGATTTTGAATACGGAATTACGCCTTATCACAGGCAACTCATATATCATTTGATATAACATAATTTGGACTTATAGTTTACAAATACTTTGTTAGATAGCGCCACTAGTCGACAAGATTTAAGTTCAGATGATATTTATTATCTTCAGAGTAACAGAAGATAATCAGAATGTTGGTTACAGTCATAAGTTCAGCCGCAATCACCAGCGATGGCACAGATGTTTGAATTCTTTAAACATATAACCACACAACAATTTGAACTCTAACCTAAAACAAGACGACTTACAGAGCTATCAAATAAATTGTAATACGAAATAAAATGAGGCCTCAAAAATTTAAACTCCCATTTAACACGGACAGGTAAATATATTCGATTAAGTTGCGAAAGAACGGAGGCAATCTAATTAACATAGACTTCTTCAACCAGTTGAAACCCTTGTCTGTAACTTTCAAACCTCATTAAATTTGAAATCATTGTTTTTATAGCTTACCAAATGCAGAGAGAAAAGTTGTTGTCGTCTCTGTGTTTGGAAAGTCACACTTTCGTGCCAAAGCATGCAAAACTGAGATGCTCAGTTCTATCCTACAAACGAGTCTTTTGGATGATCCCACGGTGGACGAGGACGACTTGGTATGGACTGTAGCCTTGAATAAACACATGCAGTTCCAACACCGTAATTAGTCCAATGTAAGAAATTCTACCATTTTTATCTATTCCGTAGTGCGAAATAGAAGGATATCATGATGCGAAAGATCGTGTGGTTTACCTGCACGTTCGAGGACTCCTAGACACGCACACGTTGATCAATGCCTATGATCAGTTCATCGACAAGAGCGACAGCAAAGATTTCCTAACTGCTTGGGCTCATATGCGAGAAAAATACTCCAGAGCTCTGCTCGTCCTGTTCCACGTTTCTCATGTACTTATACTTACTCACCCTACCCACAGTTTTGATTACAGCTATGTTCACTTGTTTAGAGCGCTGGATGTTGTCAGGTTAGTTAATTTCTAATAAAAAAATAGAATCTGCAACATGGAATTTTCAATGTCAACGATTTTTGACGCAGGCAGAAGACCTCAGGACAAGTTGGAGAAATTCTAAGTGGAATTCCAGGACTTCCTAAGGATTGGGCTACAAATGCGAGACCATGTTCACCGCGGGTGCTTTTCTACTTTGAAACCTGTCCTTCGTCATTCCGGGATTCAGAAGGTGGCAACATTAAAAAGCTTGAACATTCGCTTGAGGATCAAATATATCATATATTAAGAAAAAACCGAATAGTCACTAATATTAGGTATAGTCATGGTTCATTGTCAATAACGAAAATTTGACGCGGCCAAAGCCTTCTGATTATGTTCGAACTTTCTGTTTTTAGCACAAACTCGCTGTTTGCAATCCCAGCGAATCAGGAATTTGTTTATGTTCACACGGGGCCGACTGAGTCCAGAGACATCCTGGGTCACATGGTCAGGAAGCTAATTCAAAGCTGCAAAGTAAGCTCAGGTGGCGACACTTCCAGAAGCTTAGCCAGCGTGGATTCTCTATTCTTATCGAATGACTTAGAAGATGGTAAAATTGATTAGAAACAAAAAATTCTCTCATTTGTTTTGTCAAGAATTCTTAACAATCAAATCTTGAATATACTACTCATACAAGTTTGCCTTCACCTAAATTAAAATCATTTACTTCTAGAAACACATACCTTCAAGTCGTTCCTTCAGCAGCACATAAGCTTAGCTTTTGCGAAAGGTTTTGACGACAACGTGGGGCGGCTTGCAGCACCTACTCATTTCCAAGTGAGAACAAGTATTTCTGAAATTACAAGGATCGTGTATCCTCTGATAGAAAAAATAAAATTCAGTTAAATTCATGTCAAGTATTATTGAACAGATACCAACGCTGTCTCTCTTCTTTGAAGTTGTGAATAAGCTCATGGATTTCTTTGTCAAGAGAATGGACAGAGAAACTTCAACACTCCATCACTTACTTGACACTGATGTAAAGTTTAGTAAGAGCAGGTGCAGCAAGGTTCTGCCAAGAGCACTTCAAACATATCAAGACGGTCTTCCACAACACTACACCAGGTCTGAATTCTGAAACTGTTTGGTTAAAAGGCTTTACTACTTTCACCAGTAAATTTTCCTCGACCGATTATTGTCCACATTTTCAGAGCATATCACGAAACTAAACTAGCACATGCCATGGCAGTATTTGAGATGCATGCACGTGGCCCACTGTTTGAAGAGTTCAGTGAAAAACTGCAGCAAGAATGTGACAAACACTGGCGGGCAGGCAAACAAATGTGCGAGGTGCTTTCATTGACTGGGAATCCTTGCACAAATCCAATCCATAAAGGTGGCAGTGAAGGGGCAGGAGGTGGAGAACAAGTAGAGCCTAGGGATGATGATGGGTAAAATAAAGAGCAATATCTCATTCACAAGCAGATTATGTAACACCGATCTTGGATTCAGATTGATTAATAATCACAAAACATGTTTAAATCTATCAGCGATCTACCAATAATGGAGCATAGCAGTGGCGTAAGATACGTGTGTGCTTGCAACTGTGGCAGATGCCAAGGGCCAAGAGAGGATCCATTCAGCTTAAGACAGGCCAACTATGATTATTTTCAATTATTGGCCAAACAGTGTGGATGTTCGCAACTAGAAAGCATACAATTTCCAGTCTTTCAGCCCAGCATACACAATTTCAGGTTGGCAGTCTCTCATATATCAAGTATCCGAGTTTTATTGAAATTGAAATGACTAATCAAGTCGCTTTCCTTGACAATTTTCAGACCAGCACAACTATTTCCTGTTACAAAGCGAAAAGACTCATTTTCTCGTATTGAGCTGTCGACTCCACAGGGGCAAACGCAAGCTTGTAGCCTTGGTGTAAATACACTGCATGGTAAGGTCCATATGTAGGTTTTATCAAAAACAAGATCATTGACATCCTTTAAGTTCTGAAATAGAAAAAGACTATCGTTATTAAATCCCTCAAGAAATTTTTCATCTGATTTCTTGTCCTGGATTTATCACATACCCCGACCTTTCTTGCATAGCAGATTTTTCCATCAGATATTATACAACATTATTTTTTGACGCAATCTTTACTTTTCAAAACAAAAAGATGACGTTCCAGTGTTTGGCAGTGGACAGTCAGCGCCTACAAGCGATTTAATAAACGATGATCATCAGAGGCTCAGCAACAAAGCTAGTCTCACTCCGGGCGACACAACTGATGTCCCAGATGCCCACAATGTGGTTATCGAAGTGTGTGATGTAGACCTAGAAAACAACAAAGGTTTGTTTGCGAAGTGATAATCACCATAAATAGATGGATGGGTATTGTTATTCAACTGCATTGCCTTTTGGTTCTTCATTCACAGCAATAATTGCATAATTCTTTTTTTAGAACCTGAACAGTTACATTGTTCAACGCCTGAGGTTAGCGACGCCGAAGCATCAGAAAAGTCGCTTGTTCGACAGCCATCGACGACAGAGTATCTACCAGGTATGCTGCATACAGAATCCCCTGTTGGTCTCCTGCCGCAATTCTCCAGCTGGTCACTAGTCTGCCTTGGGCCTAGCAGTCTTTACTCGCACAACCTTGGACTGCAGCATCAGACCGGCGTATTAGCGACGTCAGCATTTTTACTACCCTGGGATGTGACGGTCAGGTAAATGGGGGACAACATTAAACAATATATCTGTTTATTTAATTTCCTTTCAATTCTGACGAGGTAATAAAATGCTGCAGACTAGAGCACCAGAAGGAGAGAGGATCTCTGTGGCCAATGGTTGGCGACAATCCAAGTCACAGCTACAATCGGGGAGGTAAAAATTTTCAAAATATGAATTCGATACGCGGCCGTAAATCTAAAGGGGGCAAGGAATTTGTTGTCAAAATATTTGTCGGCGTTGAATACGAGTGTCCACGAGGCCACAGGTTTATGGCATCTGCTCCTGATAAAGTCCTGAAGGCCACTGGAACTGGCATTGTCAAGGACAGCGGGAACAAAGTTACATCCAGCACGGCAGATATGCCTCTATACTTTCCGTGTCCCTGCAGGTACTGTTGATGGACTATTCTTATCACATCATATTCCGAATTTCCTGCTTGATGTATTTTTGTTACAATCAAGCAATCGAACTATAAAATCTATTCTAGGCAAACAAAGCCGCTAATGGCACAGTTGATGAGAATACATGTTGTAACGCCCAAGGCCCCGGTCCATGTCACCTTGAATCCACGGGTTCAACCAGGTCCCCCCCCTTGTCCGATTTTCGTCACTGGTTGCGAGGAACCAATAAAGTTATCGCAGAGCGCCTACTGGGTCCTCAGACTTCCGTATCCTTTTTTTCTGGCAATTGTGTACCGTGAATGGGAAATTTCAAATCTTCAATCACGTTGATCAGATGTGTCTCAAGGTTTTCAGAGATCAAAGATTTTTCTCTTTTACAGGTAATCACAGCAATCAAGTTACTTGACAATATTTGAAAATTTTTTGCAAAACTGTTTGAAAAAATATTGGATATACAAGAATTGTTTCAATTTTTTTTTTTTTTCATCTTATCACACACTCTATACCGTGCATATTTTTAGTGACGACAATTTTGCTCAAATAAAATTCCCTGACGTTTGCTGTCAAAAGATTCAGAATTCCCTGACGCTTTTCCACGAAACTTAGGTAATATTGGGCAGCTTTTATGACCAAAAACTCTAGAAGCTAGTCCGGTCAATTTAGACATTTCGAAACACAATAATTCCGACAGAGCTGAATTTTGGTAGAGATCTTGGGTTTACTATTATAAAGAAAAAGAAAAAAGTCCCCATCGATACCATGTGTGCTAAAAAAGTTATTCAAGGTCAAAGGTCAAAATTGTCGGTTTTTTCGATTTTTCTCGTTAACAGTTAATTTTATCAAAAAAATAGCGAAATTGTAGGTCATAAAATTATCCACAAAAATGGTCTCTATACTTTTTTTCCTAAGAATTATCATTTCTGAGACATCACGATTCTAAAAGTCGAACGAGTTACATTCTATATAATATGCACGCATATTATATATGTCACGGATATACATAGTATATATATAGTATATATTAGACTGCCTCAAAAAAAAAAAATATGTTTTTTTTTTGCATCTCCACCTTCATGAAATTATAGTTTATAACATAATATTAGACCTCGTGAAAGGAAATCGACGTGCGATTTTTTTAAGAGGTGCCACATCGAGATTTTGTAATTTCCACTTGATTAACACACAAGAAATCCAATTCTGACGGTCGGAGGGAGATAATCTATGCATATATATACGCAGTATATATACTATACATATACTATAATATATACTATATTATACTATATATACTATACATATACTATGTATATCCCTGACATATACAATATGCGTGCATATTATATAGAATGTAACTCGTTCGACTTTTAGAATCGCGATATCTCAGAAATGATAATTCTTAGGAAAAAAAGTATAGAGACCATTTTTGTGGATAATTTTATGATCTACAATTTCGCTATTTTTTTGATAAAATTAACCGTTAACGAGAAAAATCGAAAAAACCGACAATTTTGACCTTTGACCTTGAATAACTTTTTTAGCACACATGGTATCGATGGGGACTTTTTTCTTTTTCTTTATAATGGTAAACCCAAGGTCTCTACCAAAATTCAGCTCTGTCGGAATTATTGTGTTTCGAAATGTCTAAATTGACCGGACTAAGCTGTATACCTTGAATATATAAATTTGGATCCAAAAAATACATAGTATTGCTTTGTTTCAATTAAAAATTGAACACTACCATTTCGGAAAGTTAACTTAACTGAATTTACGAAGCATAGCAGACGTTTGAATACGGTTAACGAAAAAAAAAGCAAAGTTATCCTTGTGGTTCGTCAAAATTTCCTGACTTTTCCTGGTTTTCGCGGTCCGTCGCCACTCTGATATTAGGTACGACAATCAAGACATGTTATTATACATTTTGATGTTTGAGGAGATGAAATTTTATCATCCTTAACAACTAATGCAGATATGTTTACATGGGCGAAAAGGGGCCTTATTTGGCTCCGAAAGAACCAGTACCTATAGCCCATGGCAGACTTTTAGCTGGAATGTACGGAATCAGTGAAGTTGTTCCAGAAAAGAAATGATCCATGTCACATGAACATCTGTGAAAGGATACGAATTCAGCACGTGGAAAATCTCAACGTGTATTTCAATTCAGAAGTGAATACTACCCAGGGGTGAGACTAATCGGATTGTTTGTACATCCGAGGCTCTGGAAGTTTAATAAATCCAATGCGGGATAGGTGTGTACACGATTGTACACAGGTTGTTTACAGTATTGGGTGATTTTTCCTGTTACTTTTAGTTTAATTCCAGTTTAAAAAAATTTATAGTTGAAGTAACAGTTTATTACACCAAGCATTTACATGCGCAGCTGGTTTGTAATAAGAACTAATTTATTGGTCTGGCATGATTAAATGTTTCTCGTACAGTGAAAATAAAAAATATGTATTGTATGTAATTTTTTATCAATTTTTTCTCTTTCTCTCTTTCTCTGTTTTCAACAATATTCACTAAAAAACAATGTGTATTTTAATGAGCGTAAACAATTTATTTTACATAAGTGGAATACTCTGACATCAAAAAAAAAAGCAATAATAAACGACGATGTATAATAATAAATAAAGTATGAAATGTAAATAATGGGTATTTACAAACATGTAAGTGGCAAAAAAGCTATAACAGAGACAAAGTATTCTTTGCAATCGTTCGTAATCTCTATCCTACAGTGCACCCTATCATTTCAAAGCAGTGCAAATGGCGGGATCATTCTTACTATACAACGTGTAACCGTATGTTCATCGGAAAATTTTGCACAAACCCAGCGTGGTTCTTTTATTTATCACCATGCTACTTGATATTGAAATCATGAAATGCACTATAGATTTAGTATTATATTTACCATGATAATTCGACTATAATATTCTTCTTTAACTAAGTCCCAAGATAGTTATTAGTAATAGGACATTCCTAATTAACAACGATCCTACATGCTACTGTAAGATTACCTATTTTGTTAAGAAATCGTAACGATTGGTAGTAACACGTAGTCATGTACAACTTGCTAACGATACGGTCGATTCTTTACTGGCTTTCAAACTTGAGTGATTCAATACTATTTGTATACTGCATATTGATTCAGTCACTTGTCACAAATGCACCAATCAAGATAATTTTCCTGAAAATGCGGGATGGTTACAGACTTACAGAAACGGTCTCTGAATCATTTTGCATTCAGACTTGAGACAATGACTCTTTGTATTCTATTGGAATGTTTTCCACTTGCAGACAAGTCAGAAACCGACCTTAGATCTATGAGATTTCCAACAAATATGTTTCTTTTTTCAATTTCTGTAAATAACAAAATGTCTAAAACTGTACTATTCCGCATTTTCAGAGTCTCCGTGCATCGGGTATATTCCGTCCAAAATACCGTCGAGAGTATTCCTACTGGTAATTGGCTCGACGTCAAGCTTCGTTCGACACGACTAAAGAACTTTGTTTATCTCCTGTCTTCTCTGACTTGTTTTGTCACCTCGATTTACTCTCGCAGTTCTTTCAAGCATGGAAAATGATAAGACATCAACGAGTGCATCGCGTTTGTCAAACAACAGGTATACATGTTATGCATGTATAAGATCAGCGATCAGCTCCAAGGTTTTCTTCAGATATATTCATTGGCATTCGCAATCTATAAATGTATTCATACAGTTTCTCTTTCTTCGACTTAAACACTAATCAATTAATCCTATTGCGCAGGGGGCTGAGGTTCGCTGGGTAGATTTGGATTCGGATAAGGTGGCAAAAATGAATAATTTGGATATGGTGGTGGCGGTGGATGTGGAAACGGAGGATAATAGTTCGTTGGGTGCGTAGGAGGAGGTGGATAGGCCCTATGCATATACGGATCGGCTGCTGACGGTGGACCGTGGAAAGCTGAGTAGACTCGGGCGTATTCAGCATCGTACGTCGGCCCAGCAAACGCTGGAGGATATCCAGGAGCTGTTGAATCATACGTACGACATTATTTCAACGTGCCTAACGTGTCTACCCTAACGATGTCAGACTTACCACCAGCTGTGTACGCTGAGGACGATCCAGGGGCGGCTGGATAATGCTGCGAGTAAGCATCGTAAGGTCCTGGCGGGTACGGTGCTGGATACCTGGCATTTGTCGGATGACTGAATGCGGTCGGTGCGTGGGTCTCTTCTCTGGTTTTCGCCTCGGGAACATGCGACTTGACCTTGCTATTTATTTTATTAGCATCGTCCACTGATCTGGGATTTGTACTGACTGGCGGCTGTTGGTAGGGAGTTAACGCAGGTGCAGAAATACTCGCAGTTTCTTTGGGCTTCTCGGGTTCGATTCGTGTCTCTTTCGCCGGTTCAGGTGGCGGTCGGAGATTTCCGGTCTGCGGCGATACGCTCGGAAGATATGCTCTGTACGGTGACGCCAGCGAGCGTGATCGCGGATCGGAATAATCGTAGTATCCGGAGTACTGGGAGTAAGGATAAACTTGGGGCGTTGCTTCCGGTACTTTTGGCGGGGTCGGATCGGGTCTGGGCGTCGTTGGTGCCGACGTAATAGAATCAGCAGTATTGTGTGGTCTGTCTAAAACCGGCTGAACGGGCTCAGGTTCTTCTAGTATAATTTCGTCCGTATTCGCGTCATCCAGCGGCGCCTTATGACTCGGGAAGTTGTGTCTATAATTTTTCAACGATGGTTTTTGCGGCTCCGTCACGGGTGCGGTCGCTCGACAGAGTTGTTCGCCAGATGGGGAACATTCTTCTTGAACCTCATTACTGACGCGCGTGTCTTTGTTGTTAATATCCGTGGAGAAGGACTCGTTTCTGCTCTCCTTTTCTTCGGACGGTTTCTGGGGTGTCGGTTCGGAATCGGTGTTCGAGGAGCGATTCGAGTCAGTTCGAGTATATTCTGAGTTTGAACCGGCCTCTGCGACAACATCCTCCAGTCTCACTTCTTCCACCCTTTGCTCTGTTCTCATCTGACTGTCGGAGGAGTTGGAATTATCACCGAGAGACGAGGAGTCTATCGGTTCTTGCTTGACTCTAGGAAGCCGCGAGAGAGAGACCTGGTTCGTGAGGCTTACTTGACTCGAATATGGCTTGGCTGTTGCTGTTGCAATGGGCCTTGGCCTTCTAGCCATCTCTTTATCGGCGAATGGCTTAAAGCCTGTACCGCTTGGCGATTTTCCAAGCGGTGGTCGACCAGGTGATGTCGATGACTTTGGAATGATCGATATTGCGGAATTGTTTCTCAATGGAAACCCAACCTCTGCATTATGCTTCCTTTGCGACAACGAGGAAACACCTATTGGTGATATTCAAGGAACATTAGTACAAACGATCAGGGTTCGATTAAAGTAGAAGAAAATATTGGAGCCCAGCCTGAGTACACAGACAAGCCAACTTTATAAACTAAAAAAACTGCAATAAAAACTACGTTCTCTCTGAAATGCGACTACATATACATTTTTTTAATTCTGAAAAAAATTCATAGCTTGGAAACCAAATCCCGGCCCATGATAAAGTTTACACAAGTTTTTGAATAGTAAGAAAGGAACATCCTCTGAAATTTTTGTCGCAAAAAATTATCCCGCTCTTGAGAAATCTCAAAAACTAATATTCTTTGAGCTTTTACGGGCTTCCAGCGGCCCCAATAACTTTTTGCATAATTTAGCGTTGCAGTATACTTAAAACTGAAACTTTTTCATATGCACCGTTTTTTTATACAATCAATAGTTTACGAGTAATACTTAATTACACTTCGTACGTTTCCGCTTTCCGCACATATTATACCGAATGCTAACATCTAAGCGTCGTCGAGGAAGAATATAAAAAATATCACAAACACTCTCGACAAGTAACAGAAAGTTGTCACAAATTTTAAACAAATTCGAGGAGGGTCAGGCTTTTGGGCAGGTCGATCTGTCGTGGAAAGCCCCACATATAATGTTACCTTTTTTGGGTTCTTCCTCCCGTTTTTGCTGATTTAGTTTCAGCGCTGTCCTAATGGCAATGATTTTTCCCGACTCTAGCTGCATGTAAATGCCTTTGGGACTTTTGAGGACCATAACTCGCTGGCCAGCCTTCAGCACAATGCTACCTTTGTCGGGTGAATTTGTCGGAATAACAACATCCAAAGGTAAAGTCATTTCCTGTGCGCTCATTCCCTGTCTCTGCCAAACCTCCGCTGGAATCCATCTACTTCCACCGACAGTTCGGGTCCCTCCAAGTCCCTCAGTACCGCGTTGTTGCATCGGCCTCACAGAGGCCACAGGTTTTGGAGTTCCGCCTGCATCTCCTCCTCGTATGGCACGGATCTGAAGCCCTCCCGCTGAGAACAAAGTGAAAGTGTTAAACCAAGTCTCTTGGATATTTCTTTTGCTGGAAAATAATGTACGGAAGTCACCTCTACTCGCCGTATTTCCTGGAATGTAGTTGTAGCTTGGCCTGGAACAATTTGCGGCCATCTTTTCAAGCTCGTAGCCGCGTCGCGCTAGCCGTTTTTCGGCCTGGCTCAACTTCTTGTCCTTTCGATCGACAAGGAGACTCTCGTGTCTGAATGGCTGCTTGGTGAGCAGGGATGAGTGCTTTTCTAGAAGACTATGCATAACGGGATCGGCATATCCATCCTTAGCCTGAGAAAAGTCCTGTACTTGACTGTCCTCCTCCCAGTCCCACGACAATGTTGCTGCCTCCTTGAGAGACAGATGGGCGTCGGGATTACACTGATCGACGACGCGGTCTGCCATTCCTTGTTTGCTGATTTGCCTGTCATAAATTTTTCGCTCGAGACAATTGTCAGTGACTAATCTGTATACAAAACAGGGTTTCTGTTGACCATATCTATAAACCCGGCACACGGCCTGCGTATCATGGCAAGGGTTCCACGAGGCATCAAAGACGATCGCTCGATTCGCTCCAACCAAGTTTATCCCAAGGGAACCGGCCCGTGTCGAAACCAAAAACAAGTGTATCTTTGGATTGGCATTGAACTCGTTGATAAGCTTTTCTCTTTCCAGTGCACTGGTGCTTCCATCCAAGCGGTAATAGTTGACATTCTTCATCCAGTCTTCCGTTCTCCCATCTGGATGCTTCAAGCTGTTCCGTGCCAAAAAGTCTTCTACTAAATTCAAAGTGAAAAGTGACTGAGAGAATGCCAAAATTCTATCCCCAAGACGCACTGCCTCTTCTAGGATGCAAAAAAAGATGGACATCTTTGCAGATGCGTCAATGAGCCCTGGGACGTAACCTTTCATGAGATCTGTCGCCTGAAACAAAAACACATTATAGATAAGCATATAAGCCTTACATGTTTATCATAATTTTTTTGCTTTCAAAGTGGTTATTTTCTGTCTAAACATGCCACTTACCCAATCGTATGGAATACCAGGATCTTCTTTTGCCATGGGTGAACTCTTTGGGTCTTTGTCCTCATCCTTGTTTAGGATTTCGTCATCGGATTTTTCCTCCCTTTCCTTGTCCAACAAATCATCCCGCTCGCGTTCTTCATCCTTATTCGAGTCGATCTGCCTTATACTGTTTGTGTTCGGTGTCACAAGCCCATGAACAATATTACGATCGTTGTTTTGTGGCTGAGGAGATGGAGTAATGGGATCGACTCGATTTGGATCTGTACTAGCAGGGTAGCCTTGAGAAGCAGGGGGAACATTTCGTGCTGAGTTCTGACTCTGGGCAGTAATGTTGTTTCCATCTTTGTTCCCTTCTTCAAAATTGCCCTTAGTTTGCACTGGACCAGAGTTTCTAATCGGCCCACGACTTGCCATTTTTCCATCATTATTCCCGACTCCCTCCATCCCTGGGGTTTGGTTATATTCATATCTTTGGCCCTGAAAGCCTTGCGATGGATAATAATTGTTCTGGTATCTATTTGTTACAGTCCCAGTATAGTAAGGGTCTCCGCTAGCATCTTGCCTAAAATTTTGAGTGTAATTATTCTGCTGCCAGTAAGGATCCTCAGACTTGAATTGGCTAATTTGATTAGCATGGGTTCCAGTCGCTGAAGAATAGTTGGGCACGTTCTGTGTCTGCGCAGTTTCATGATTGGGTGGATAAGCTGTGGTCTGATTCCCAGCAGAATTCCTGTTTTGCTGGTCAGCATTATAATCATGCGATTGAGTCTGATTCTGTGGACGTACGAAATTTTGAGACTGATTATCTGTTCGTGAAAATATCTGGCCCGTCTGATTTGACGCATTTTGGCTCTGTTGGTTGGCTGTATAGTTTTGTCCTTGGCTTTGCGTCGGCGTTGGAAAATTTTGATTTCCCGAGGTGTCACTTCGTGGATAAATTTGTTGGTTGACTTGATTTGATGAAGGGGTGTAGCCCTGAACAGGATTCGTCGTTGGGTATGTCGGGTACTCGGACATATTTGACAAACCAGAAGACTGATTAGACGACTGGGTCTGATAGCTTTGTGGATAATTTGATCCCAAGTTAGGAGTGGCCGTGTAATTTCGAGTCTGATCCTGGTACGGGTAACACTGTGTCGGGTAAAGAGATGATGCATTATAAGTGTTCCCTGAAGTGGCATCTGTGCGATACTCGATATTGTGAGAGCTTGGTGGGTTGTAGTTTTGCGTTTGACTTCCAGCAAGTTGATCATTCCCAGAAAGATAGTTTTGGGCCTGGTTTTGGTACCCCTGAGGATTATTATATCCAGAGCCTTGAGGAAAGGTCTGAAAAGACGGGTTGGTGTAACGTTGTTGTCCCTGATTTGAATAAAATTCTCCATATTCTCCTTGCTGTGCATTATTTGTACCCCGACAATAATTGCTCTGATCATTCTGTTGTCGATAGTTTTGTCCCTGTCGGCAATCATAATCTGAATTCCTAGCGTATCCCTGAGGGTATGTATTAGGAACAGCAGGGTTGGAGTAAGCTGTGTTTTGCGGCTGCTGCATCGGGTAGTTCTGATAATTCCCTGTCTGATTCGGATTTTGGTGTCGATTTTCACCCTCTGCTATGTCATTACTGGATGAAGATGAAGAGTTTGGCTGGACACTTGCAGCAGGTTTGTTTTTAATAGTTGCGTTCGCTTTTTTACCCTTTTTAGATTCTCCTTTAGCCTGGCGTGCCTTAGTGCGTTTGGTACCTGGAGCAGGCTTCTCCCCCATGGTTTCTTCGAGGTCCAAATCATCTTCTTCATTGGCCTGACGTTTCTTAAGAAAGTGGTACAACACGTCAGGGTGATTCCATATTTTACAGCACACAGCAAACGCCTTGAGGGGATTGGGAACTGCTCTCGTCTTCACAACTTGTGTCATAAAGGTATCGTAAAGCTTTCGCTGGTGGGGTGTCATTCTAACAAGAAGGATGTATTCTTCCTTTCGCGGGAGTGATATCTGCAACACTGAGTGAGATCTACGCTGGACAAATCCCTCCAATAAAGCATGTAAGACATGTGCCCTATAACGCATAAGCCGTATATCTTGTGGGGTAGAATCAATGCATTGGCCATTCTGGATAGGACGCTCAAACATATTGCAGAACTCACTTTTTGTGCCAAGGTAGTTTGGTCTTACAAAATCCACCATACACCAATACTCAAGTAAATTATTTTGCAAGGGATACCCGGTGAGCACGATCCTACGTTTGGTTCGCATCTGCTTTAGAGCAAGGCTGATACTGGCGTGAGAATTTTTTATACGGTGGCCCTCGTCGCATATGACGAGATCGGGCCCAGGACTGACTAAAGCTGAGTGCATATCGTCAAGAAGTCCTTTGTTCTTGTCATCTTCCTCAACATCCACCATGTCCTTGAATGCCTGTCCGCGTTTTCGCTTGGCTTTGTTAGGCTTCTTGAGGGACAGCTGCCGGTACAATTCGTATCCAATTAGAAGGACACCTCCTTTCTTTTGCCAGTCTTGAATAACACGCGCTCTAGCGGCCATGCTTTTATGAGAGTCATTCAAAATGTGAAGCTGAAAATGGCGTGGACGCAGCTCCTGACCAATAGGTGAATCCACACTGTATGGCGTTTTAACTGTTTCCACTTCCTTCTTTTCCGTCGCCCCTGCAGCAGGCACTTCCTTAGCCGCACCAAGTGTCCCACCATTTTCCTCCTTCTTCACTCCATCAGTGCCCTCCGTTGTTCCACTGCCATCAGTCTTAATCACTGACTCTGTGGTTGGGGCAAATTCCTGCTTTATTTCCCGATCTACTCCCATCATGTTACAGGAGTAGCTGCCTGGGTACATCGGCCCTGGAGAAGCTGCAGGCTTCGACAAGCCGGAATAATCCAGCTCAGATTTGGCCGGATCACGATCAAAGGTAGGTACCGCAGTAGGATGGTTTCCGTACATCATATTCATGGGCATTTCGTTGCGGTAATGAAAGTTTTGGTCACCAGTAGGGTCCTTGTGGATGTTCTCTTGGACTCTACATTGTAGCGAGCTTAATGGATCGTAGCCTTGATGAGGAGTTGTACTATCGATAATAGGCTGGTTGCAGGTACTGTCTTGGGGCATTCTTGGTGCAAATTCAGGATTTGACTGCATCGGAAGTCGCGACGCGTCGCTGTGCGCTCCATTTTCCTCTTTTATTTCCTGCTTGACGTCTGGTTGTGACTCGGATTTAGGGATGGTCTGATTATGTGGTGGAACATTTGCTTCGTATGGAAGCCACATGTTGAATTCGGCTAGCCAATTCTGCAAGGTATTAATTGGCATGATGCACAGAACAGTTTTGGCTGTCGTGCATCTGAAGAATACGTCGCAAAAACTTGCGACCTGCAACGTTTTTCCCAGACCCATACTGTGCGCAAGGATGCAACCGAACCCGGAACTAGTCTTGTACCTCTCAATGCTCTCGACAATGTTGTCATAGAGAAAACGAATCCCACCTATCTGGTGGGGTTTTATAATACGTGCTACTTGCGGGGCCAGAAAAACATCCGGCTCTGTTTCTGGGTGACCGACGTTGACCAGGACTCGACCGTGCTCGTCAGGGACGTTGTAGCGGTCATTGGTATGCATACCCGAATTGGATGGGTCATCTTCATTATCTGTTTCCTCTCCACCACTTGGATCACTCAACACAATGCAGTCGTCATCCGAACTCTCGCTCGAGCTTGATATCGTCACAACATCTTTACCCTTTGCCGGTTTTTGCACCCTGGGCATCCCAGACACCTTCCTCAATGTGTGCATCTGCTTCTCGCGCAGCGCTTCGTCAGCCTCTATGTCAGAGACTTCAGACTCCGAGTAGTACTCTGATCTGCAATGATAAGAGCAATGATTTAACCTATTTTATGCTACAGAAGTCAGAGTTTCACTTTCAAATGCGATCCAAGAAATGACAAAGATGTGAAGCGGAAGTCTATTCCACATTACACTACTAACAAGCTATGATAAATAACTTAAAATGAAAGATCGATGAAAAGAAATGAACACGAATATCACACCTATTATCGACTGGTTCCTTCTTAGGGACAACTGGTGAGATGCTCACAGATGGTGTCATCATCCGAATTCTTTGTTGAAGAAGATTGGTATTTCCAGAACGATTCGGAACTCTAGATATAGATGTCTGAACTCCAGGCAGAGTGCTTCTTCCTTTCTGCCAGCGAGCTGCTTCCAGTGCTTTTCTTTGCTGTTGCTGAGCAGCTTGAGCCGCAGAGCTGCTATGAGTACCTTGTCCTGTTCCAGGTCCTGACGCTGACCCAGACCCAGACCCCGACCCAGAACCAGAATTTAATTTCAGTAGAACGGTGTTAGGCAATCGTACTTGGGATGATGACGATGGCGATATCGTGGTTCCACTTTGGCTCTGTTTCCCTTGAAGAAGACTAATCACACGAGTTTGAGTTTTACTGTTTTGTCTGTTGATAGCAATCTGTCTCTGCACTTCACGAATGATTCTCTGTTGTTCTTGTACTCGTCGAAGACGCTCCATTTCTTGTCGCTGTGCAGCTAGAGTAGCTTCGTCCAATTGATTCTCATCCATTACTTCTCGAATGTTTCGTCTCATATTTGATATTTTCTTCTCAACTTTTGTCTCGCACTCTGGGCCTGAACTGTCACTCTGGTCACCCTTCTTTTGCTTCTTCTTACTCGAGTCAGGGTTCTCTGGATCGCACAGTCTTTTGTTCCCCTCCCCTTCGGCATCTTCGTCATCAACATTGTCATCCATCTTTTCAATTTCATCTTCATCACATTCTGCTTCGTCCATCTCCTTGGACACAGATTTTCCAAGCAGATCTGCCTCTGTCACTTCTTGTCCCTCGATGGGTGCGCCTGTGGAATATAAGTACTTGATTATGATCGGAAGGAATCAAATTTCTAAATTTTAAGCTACATACACATTGCGGGAAACCATGTGGGTATTTACATAAGAGTGAGTAATTGAACTTTTAGTTTTTTCAAATTACAGCAATAGTTTTGACCCTCAGACTTGCTCAGAACCTTACAGAACTGATACAATTATGGTTTACAGGCATCGTGCTTATAGTGATGATATAATAGAAATTGTTTTAATAAATTTGTTACTTCTAAACGAACTCTCAAAACTTCAATAACAATGTATGGTCAAGCCAGTCTTCTATTTCAAGAAATGTCAGATTATAAATAAGAGGATAATCCGTTTCTGTCCAAAATTGATTAGCATTAGTCAAGTATTTGTTTTCAAGAATCCAAAAAAGGTTACAAGAGCCAAGATAATATTGTGATTTTGTACCTGTAAAAAGAGCTGCCATAAGTAAGAAAAATAAAAACAAATCTCAATTAGAATCTAAAGAGGTAAATATTTTACGTGCAGACGAACCTTCCAACGGCAAGCTATCCAAAATGTTGACCCCTTCAATATCTTCTTCATCTTCCAACAAAGTTTGCTGCTTTTCATGGTCAAGTCTGACGCCAATCTGACTGTCAATAGTTTCGTCAAGATCCATGTCATCGCCAGATCCCTCCGAGTGAATCCTCTCAATTTCCTCATCAGGGAAACGGTCTTGTCCCTTCTCTCGTTCCCTGTCAAACGATTCGGCTTCAGAATCCTCTGAGCTTTCATCATTGCCGGTTACATTGGCGGGAGAATTGGAGCCAGGTGGTAGACCCGACGGGTCCGACTGCTCAGCTGACTCCTTGGAGCTCCGTTCTGGATTAACACGCTCTATGGTGACATCCCCAATCCTCGTCAGAAAGCTGTCCATGTCAGAGTTTGACATGTTGGTAGCGGGATCCTCATCCATGACTCGTGTTTAAAAATCACTTTCGCCCCTTTAAATCATTTTGCAGATGGAAAGGGTAAAGGGGTAGGCTGAAATTTGGGGAAAAAGACAGAGGGACGGTGTCGCGCTGTCCGAGATGAGGAAATATCAGGCTTGAGGCGTTCAGCTGTCAGATGAGGAAAGAAGAGGACCGGACGTGTGAGGACGGTGAAAAAGTACCGACTTGGGTCCGTTAACCGCGATTATCCACTGCGGGATGACCGAATATTGTCTATTGGTGGGCGAACTGCGGGCGTGAAATACCGCCGACGACTTCAGAACATCATAGACAGAGCAAAAATGTTAATTGGTAGCACTAATTAAAAGTGAAAAAAAAAAAATAATAATGACACACCGATGGACGCCATAGCGTCGTTGTCGCGGCGTTCGCGGGTGCTGCTGCTACTGCTGGTGCTGCTGGCCTCGCAGCAGCCGAAAATCACAACGTAACTATTACCCCGGTCTCTGGTGCCTTCCCTACGTGTAATGTGCGGTTCATTTATATGACGTAAAATCGAGACGCGCTAGAATTCTAGGGACAAAAGATTTTCCCTTATTTATTTATCTGCCAGCCGCACGCGTCGCTCTTTCTCTCACTTTCCGCGGCATTTTTCATTCCCGTTTTTTACCAAGTCTAATACCGAGACAGAGATCGGACCACCCGCCATCTTGTCAACACCGCGCGTACTTCCGCCTAGCAGACCGAGGAGGGAAGGGAAAACAGAGATCTTTACCAATCGATAGATAGATGCACCCACGGATATACCCTATTCTTCATTCCCAGAGATCGATTAAACGATCCTTGTATCGTTTATTCAATTCACTTTAAAATTATTCAGATTATCTCTACCCATTACGCACGTTTATTGACCCTTGCACGTGTGGGTGACGCATTATTTCACTAATATACAAGGCACTCGCGCGCGCACGCACGCGAAGCAGTATGGGGGCACAATGTACAGAGTTACGGTTATTCATTATGGTTTTGCTTCATTTATTGAAATTCACGCATACATACATTCCAAATTACTTACACTCGTGCATACACTCAATTTGTACCCGCGCAAATTGAAATTTTAAATGTGCAGGTATCGCAACACCAAAATGTCAGCCTCTTTACAGTTATCAATACTATTGCAAGATACTTATGTTTGATTATACTGGCAGAACATTTATAGATCAACAAAAGATCTACGCAAATGTGACCAGTCTCCTGATATACAGCTTGTGTACCAAGAGATGATAACCAGAATGTGGCATGACTCAAGTAAAAGAGGTATCCATGGCCCTTGCATCGTATTTCGAATACCATCGTCAGTTCTGAATCTATAATTTAGTCCATCATGCTTTAGAGCGAAATATAATTTAGTGTTTTAATCTTTGTCTTCCGTTTTTTCTTATGCTACAATTGCAGTTTAGTTGGCAGTCTCACAGGCATCAATCCAATCATTATAGACATCAAGAGGCTCTGATAATAGGTTTATGGTTGTTTGAAAGTCCTCCATACATACACGACACGTTATTCTGGCCGTGTTCCTTGATTTGTCCCTGAAAAAAATTGGCCATTTAATATGATAATCGGTTTTAAAGTGACAAATATATCTAACAACAACGCAATTATCCGTATCTTGTGTTTACTCACATCTTAACCTCGCAGGATTTTTCGTGGTTGCAAAACGGACAATTGAACTGGGTGTCAAGCGGTTCGATCGCCTTTCGTTTACTCGGCGGTTTCCTTTTGCTCTTTCTACGTCCCATTGCGTCTCAATAACCAAAGTCTTTCTTCCAAATACAAATACTTAATGATAAACTCTGTTTACACTTCTCCCCGTTCTTTCAGTTGTCACCGGCTGCCCGCTGACTTATCTGAACGTCGAAGTAGACGCTTCAGTTGACAGTTCTGCCACTACACCGGGTACTAATTTCTCAGCAAAGTACTTCGTACGTTCCTAAAGTATAGCCAGGTACAAAGTGAACTTCGAACAATGACGTCGTATGATACGAATCCAACTCGTATATCCGAACACGCACAACGATTGTGACCGGTCAGTAGCTTTGCTACTGTTTGTTGCACTCAGCTGTATTCAACAATCGCCAACCATAGGCAATCATGAACCTATGCCAATTCCGAATATGATCAATGTAATGCAACTAGCACTTCAAAGAAGGAATAATTATGTCTCTCCGTCCTAATTCCGTTCTAATTATTAGGAAGAAAAAAAAAGGATTTTTCCCATCTACGAAGTCTAACCTTTCCCATTTATTTTCATCTTACTCGTGCTGTTTCCGGTAGAATCTGACAACTGTACGGTAGTCGGTAACCAGCGTGCCAATTCCCCGGCGAAAACTGGGGATCGAGATCGCTGCGAATGCAGATTTTTCTCCATACTGTGCGAGCCACATGCAAGTCTGGAGCTCGGTACGGGATCAAATATCTCAGGTTCCTCGATCAAATTTCAAGAAATCTTGCTGTTAGTTCGAGGTTATATTCCGAAACTCCTCAGTGGGGCTCGAAGAAGAAGCACAGAAAAGTAAAGCTGCACTTTCAGCTACAGAGTATGGCAGATCCAAAGATAGAAGAAGTCCTCGCGCCCCTTCGATCAAGTGTCAAGGAGCAGGTGAGTGCCATATGGCTTCAGATTTTTACTCCAAAAAAGCTTTCATTAACAACACAATGTTTGGAAACTTTTTGTATTTCGGTTTATTCAAGAATTCGCGAAAAAAAATTAAGAAAACTGCATGTATTTCCCCTCTAACAAAATCCGTCTGTGTATTGCATCAGAGTAAGCATGGCTTTCTTTCTTCTTGTCCAATAATCTTGTCACTCTGGCTTATAATTTTCTTTTTTGTTTCTTAAAGGGGGACCTGGTCCGTAAACTTAAATCTGATGGAGCACCAGACTTTGATGTCAAGAAGGCTGTTGCAGAGCTCAAGGCACGTAAAAAGCTCCTTGAGGACAAGGAACTGTCGCTGATCCCATCGGCGTCGTTTGATCGTGCAAAAATGGAGGATCTTCTGAAGCGAAGGTTCTTTCTTGACCAGTCGTTTGCCATCTACGGTGGGATAACAGGACAGTATGATTTCGGTCCAATGGGATGTGCCTTGAAATCAAATTTCCTTAGCGTCTGGAGAAGCTTCTTTGTTTTAGAGGAACAGATGCTGGAAGTTGATTGTTCCATCCTAACGCCTGAACCGGTTTTAAAAGCTTCTGGACATGTGGACCGATTTGCAGATTTAATGATAAAGGATGTAAAGACCGGAGAATGCTTTAGGCTAGATCATTTCATAAAAGCACATTTGGAGAAAGTTTCATTGGACAAGAAAACTGACGAAAGTTTGCGCGCTGAGTGCCAAGACATCATCATCAAGTTGGATGGTATGAGTAAGCAAGAACTAGCAGCAGTTGTGTCGAGATTCAATATGAAATCACCGATAACTGGCAATGATCTAACGGAACCTATCGAATTCAATTTGATGTTTGCCACGCAGATTGGCCCATCTGGACTGATCAAAGGGTTCTTGAGGCCGGAAACTGCTCAAGGAATTTTCGTGAACTTTAAAAGGCTGTTGGAATTCAATTCAGGCAAGCTTCCCTTCGCCGCTGCACAGATTGGTAATGCTTTCAGAAATGAAATATCACCGAGATCCGGACTCATCCGTGTCAGAGAATTCACAATGGCTGAGATTGAACATTTTTGCGACCCCAACGATAAAAATCATCCGAAATTCGAGTCTGTGAAGCACACTAAGATGCATCTCTACTCTGCATGTAGCCAAATGGATGGGAAAAGTGCAGAATACATGGAAATTGGAGAAGCTGTAAAGACAGGGCTGGTAGACAATGAGACTCTAGGATACTTCATGGCTAGGATCCAGCAGTTTTTACTCAAAGTTGGAATAGATCCTGCTAAGTTACGCTTTCGGCAGCACATGGGCAACGAAATGGCGCATTATGCTTGCGATTGCTGGGACGCTGAATGCTTGACGTCCTACGGCTGGATAGAGTGTGTTGGATGCGCAGACAGGTCCGCGTACGATCTTACTCAGCACACTAAGGCGACAGGGGTCAGATTGATCGCTGAAAAGAAGCTGGCTGAGCCAAAAGTCGTTGACGTTGTCGAAGCATTCCCGAACAAGGGTGTCCTAGGTAAAGCATTTAAAAAGGAAGCCAAAGCAGTTTTGGACGCACTGGCTGCGTTGAATAAAAACGAAATCGCGGTGCTTGAAGGAAAAATAAGTAAAAACGAGGACTACGATCTCGTTTTGCATGATGGGGCATCAATCAAAATTACAAAGGACATGGTCTCGATAAAACGTTACCAAAAAACTTTACACGTTGAGGAAATCACACCGTCTGTCGTTGAACCCTCATTTGGTGTTGGTAGAGTCATGTATTCTCTCTTTGAACACAATTTCCGGATGAGAGAAGGTGATGAGCAAAGGACATACTTGAGTTTGCCTCCAGCAGTGTCACCCCTGAAATGTTCTGTCTTGCCACTCAGTGGTAATACAGAATTTACACCATTTATTAAGAAACTATGTAAGTTCCACCCATAATTAATGGGTGTAAGCCAACAATTTTTCACCTTGTTCAGATATCTTTTATGTGCTATCTAAAATTGACCTTATTTTGTCATTTTAGCCCAAGATTTGACTGCATTCGACATATCCCATAGAGTAGACGACTCTTCAGGCAGTATCGGTAGAAGATATGCTCGTACAGATGAAATTGCCATACCTTTTGGCATTACAATAGACTTTGATTCTCTGAAGACTCCGCATACAGCAACCCTTAGAGAACGGGATAGCATGGATCAAGTCAGAATAAATGTAAGTTTCTTATATTGATCAGCCGGCTGTAATGTGCTATACTTTTCTTACCAAACCAAAATTGAGCTTTTGAAAACATCTTTTTTTTTCCATATCTTTAAAACGTTTTGGGAGTTTAAACATGTGTTCTTCTCTGTTTCAGTTGGACGAGCTCCCAACCGTGGTGAAAGACTTGTCTCTATGTAAAATAACATGGGCTGAAGTAGCACAAAAGTATCCCAAGTTTGAACAACAAGAGAATGCAAAAGCATAGAAATCAGCATAATATTTAAAGTAAATTAGGCAATGCATGTTTTTTTAAAGTCATTATGCAAATGCAAATGAAATTATTAAGCCTTGGAAGCTGAATTAAGGGTTAGAAACAAAATTTTAACCTTGAGAATTGACCTTGAATGCTTGTTGGCATAATGGTATGTTATTTTTAAAATGCCTTGATAGAAATTTCATGAACTCCATAAATTATATTCATCAATAATTGAAGCAAGTGTTGGCTCTCTTTCCATGCGAAATAAATTCTTAAGAATACAGCTGGAGATTGTGAGGTGAGTAAACGTGAAAAGTTGATTTCGTTTCCGTCATTTATTTACCAAAATTGAAGGAAAACCAGTTAAACAGATTACAGCTGAACAGCTAAAACAGTACACAGGGCACTTTAAGACATGTAATGTAATAAATGGTTGTAGAAATAATTTATTTATCCCTCGTAGAATTGAGGCAGCTTATTACCGAGGATGACTCGTCTTTCAACGCCTTCTTTAGTTATAACACCAAGTCTTACGACTCCACCACTGCTACCGTCACGTGACATGGCCAATGACAGTGCTGCAAAAAGAAATAAAGGAATGCAGTGATTTAAAGGAGATGAAACACACCAAACATGGAGCAAATAAGAAATGAGTGACTTACTGTTGCTGACCAATTCTATTGTCTGATCCTTGGTCATGTTGGGCTTATAATGCGCATCTACGTAACCGTAAACGTAGCTTGAACCAGAGCCACCGATTGCAATTGGTTGGCGCACGCACATGCCTCCCAAAGGAATGCTGTAAACTTGACCACCTTTACGACGATCCCAGCCAGCTACCAAAATGCCTGCCATAAGGGAGTCTCGATAGTTGTAGCACAACTCACGAAATACATTTGCACTGGTCTCGACTAAAGGTGGTTCACCAAGTTCCATTCTGAGAATTCAAAACACGAATTTGATTATCACAGTGGAATTTTTAGCTTTAATTTCCTCAAATATTTATTGACAGGTCCCAGAGATGAAGAACATACAGCATGTGAGGTATTAACTAGGATCCCAAAGTGATTTTCCCAAGAGTTACAAGTAGTTCTTTCTGGTCCACAAATAATTTGCAGATGTTTTGTTCAATTTCCCATATTTATAAAGTCATTTGAAAGTTTGATTAAAATTCTTCAGCATATATGAACATATTACAAATAATAAGACCATGTGGCTTCAACTTTTTTGTTTCATTTATAAAAGCTTAAAATTATTTGTGGATCATAACGAGTAAAATATTGATTATCCTTATCAAACAGTGCTACAAAACATTTGAAATGTATTAAACTCCAGTTTACTACTCTGAACCCCACGCTTTGCAGATAAATTAAGAATTATATATCTCCAGTAATTCGAAGATAATGTCAATCTCGTTGATAGACTCACTGGTGGAAAGCCAGGTGGTACGAAACTATATCTGAGATAGCTTGGGTGTCTGCAGCAGAGCCTGAACGACAGCAATAAATGTGATCCGTCACTTTGGTGAGCTTGTCTGTGACTCGATTGGCGATGTAAGCGCTGAAAATCAGTCAGTGAAATGTTATTTTGTGCCTGAAGAGGACAAATAACCAAATTTTTTCAAGGTAAATTTACTTCAAGAATCACAGAAAATAAAAATGAGAAGTTTAGATCTGGGTTACATTGAACAACATACCCTGTAGTGGTTCGTGAATCAGCACCGATTACTACACCGCCTTCGAATTCACAAGCCATGATTGATGTCTGGAAAGAGGAATGAATAAATACCAATTTTTAAATGAGGAAAAACAAGATGTGTCGGTTGCTTGTTTTCGGAGGTGCAAGAAGACTTTTCTTAAGCGTTTACATCCATTCAAAATTGAAAATACTAATCATGGGTGATGGTCAAAGAATTACATGCACCGTCATTCTAACCTAAGTGAACGTCATATAATAATTTCAAACTTTCTTGTACGCTAAACGGCTGATTTTTAACTCGAAGGCGAACTTACGCCGGTACTGTGTTCGGCTGAAAGCCAATCCGGCACCATCGAATCCATGGTTTTTGATTGAAAGGGGGCTTCGACAAATGCCATACTCCCAAAATTTATCCGTAATATTTTAGCGACGTTTAATATGTTCTGTAATTCTACCGACAACTCCGTGGTCACTGTTGCGACGCCACGAAAAAAGTTACCCAGATAGATCTGAGAGTCGCTGTGTTATTACAATGACAATCTCATTCTCGCGTAACGGCGAAAACCAGACGACCAATGTCATGTAGTACTTCTACCTAACCGACCGAGCAAACTCACCCCTTTTCTTTTTATATTAAACAAATGAACGGAAAGAGTTCAAATTTCGACACTGCATCACTCTTTCATAGCGGATTTGAGGAAAGTAACTCATACCTGGAAATCGTAAAAAAAAAGTGTGGTTTTTCTTGAAGTATTGTAACCCACGGTTAGGGATATGGAGGGATAAACTCCATACTTCACCGTTTAAAATTTTCGGCTGTTGATTTTGATTGCAATCACTTGTCAAACGTATTTATTTATAGCGAGAAGAATATTTTACAAGAGATCAAGGTATGGTGAAGTTTCAGAAATAGCTCAAGTCTAACATCTGAGCATTTCTCTTTCTACGAAGTATAAAAACTAATTATTATTTAGATTATAACCTCTTTTGTTAGCCAACTTTACCTGTATTGTGTATTTCTGATGGCAAATTGAATGAATTTGTGTATTTTTAGATGGAGCCCATGACCCTTGGATCTCCTGTTGGAAGTCCAGTCCAAACACCAGGAAGTCCAGGACCAAACTCCACATATCTACCTAATTTCCTATTGGGAGATGCTAATCCTGTAAGAATCTTAACAACTCGAAGTCGTCTTGTAACGACATTTCAATTTTTTTTCTCAAAAAAATAATAATTCTGTAATTCGTCAGTTCTGTAAACTCAAAAATTTTTAAGAAGGCAAACCTGTAACCTTGTTCATTCACTTGCAATTTATTTGTTTTGCTGTAAGCCTAGATCCTGTTTGTATTTTACAAGTGCGAATTCTACCAAGCAGCATCTCACTTATTCGTATTTATTTTGTTCTGCTTCAGACCGCTAGATTAAATATAATGAGTCCCCAAGGTACCCCAAGAAATACACAATTCGGATCTATTACCAGTGGAGGCTTATCATCACCTAGTTCGAACTACTGCACTCCAGACTACCGTACGAATCGCCAAAAAGCCATGTTTGGTAACGTAACGAGCCCCAGTGGTCCACAAATCAGCTCACAGGGGCAATCTGGTGGTCCTCCAACTAGAGGACTTTTTGATACACTTGAAACTTCGCAGTCAATGGTGCCGCAGAGTCCCAGTGTGGGTCAGAATGTTACTAGTAATCAGTCGAGAGTGTTGACGGGATCAAATTTGAACAACACTTTGTTCTTGGATAGTCCTGCAAACCTTTCTCTTAACGAACCGTTGCAAGGACTTCAGCAATGGGTCACAGTCTTTGGTTTTCCTCCAAATGCTATAAACGCCGTATTATCTCATATATCCAGCAGAGTCCGTGTAGTTGAGAAACGTGGCGCTCCTCACGCTCAGGGTAATTGGATCCATCTAAAATGTGCGTCAGAGCAAGATGCACACAGAGCTTTGGCGTGCAATGGCAACATTGTTTCAGGCTCTACAATGATAGGCGTTGTTCCTTGCACAGATGAGGGAGTAGTTTTGGGATCAGAAAAAGATAACCTTTCCAAATTGAGTAGTGGCACCAGGTGCTTTTCTACATCAGATAGAATAAATTTTTCATCTCCTGATTATGCGAGTAGTTTACCACCTACTTCGCCAAGAATACAGAATGCCCGTCCTTTAGCGGTAGGCTATAACCAACATTTGAGCCCCCAAGCAGTTGTAATGCCTCAAAACGTGCCACAGAAGTCGACAGGGTTCTTCTCAAAAATTTATGAATACATTTGGTAGCTCGATGCAATTCCACCATACTGCGTTTATCTCGCAACTCCATTCGGTTTTTACTCTTCAATCTGACGAATTTTAGTATAATTTTGTACGGTTGTTTTTTTGTTCGCATCAAGTGATAAATATTAATTTTTGTAATTGAGGGTGCAGTAAAGTCGACTCGTTGTATTCAATTAACCATCTTATACCATCATTGTCACGCTACATCGATATGGGATCGATTCGTATGTTTGAATGTCCAACAATTAACAGTAAATAACAAATGCCAATGTCACTTTTAGAATATAAGTATGTAATTTGCAAAGATATATTTTCTAACATTCATGACGTACTCTATTGTGTAAAGAATTGGACATGAATTTTTCCGTACTAACTTGATGTCATTTAAAGTTACGGTACACTGCTAATTTTTTTTAACTTTTACCTGTAGGCAAACATCATGTAATTGTGTATAAAATAAAGAAAACAGATTTTTTTATTCTGTATATCATTATCCAAGTCAGTCAAGGAGCGTGTATTAATAACTCTTCAGATTTGTCATAACGTGATGGGCAGTGCAATTCAAAATTTTATTAACATTTTTCTGATCCAAACACACACAGGATCTGGGTGTTTAAGAATGTAGTAAAATACCGTGGTGGGGTTTAAAACTTGTAAATATATTTTGCACGAATAAAAAGTTGAGTTGAATACAAGATAAACATTTATTTTAAGACTTAATTTAATCACATTACCAAGGATATTCCTATAAATAAATTTCTGAATTCTGACATGTCTTATAACATCATTTTACTTAATTAATACTACTTTGGATTTTCGATTGTGGCACTACCCAAATCTGTCATTTTGGGATACTTCACTTTCTTGGTATCCAGCTCATCCTGAGCCCAAAGTATCATTTTTAATAAATTATTTAGTCTAGGGCTGGTAGTCTCGCGGTGTTCCATTTTTAAGATGGCGGCATTCAGCTCGCTTGCAATCTGCAACATATATTAATATTAAGAGGACATTGGGTTTAAAAAAAAAATGAAATAGCATGTAAACAGAAGTTTCATCAAGTCATACTTATCTCAAAAAGTTTTTTCAGTTTATAAACATATTAATTTGATGTAGAAATGCTAAAAGGTTAAAGTACTTTTTGTGTCAGTTTAGTCGCAGCTGAAATGACTTAAAATGTGAATGCGGTGTGTATCTGAGCAATTTGCATTCGGAATATACACAAACAAAAGTTTTCATGGTTTCCTACCGCTATTTAGAAAAACCTAGTTGCGTATCATTATTGCAAATAGTATGTAGTTGAAAATATGCGAGATGGATTCAGAATAGAATACAGTCTTCAGTAAGTTCTTAAATTTAGTTCAATTGTAAATACTGTGGGTAAAACTCTTGACTTAGGATATTCTTATTATTACAGATCTTCAATCAAGTTACATGGCTTACGACAATTTACCTTCTGTCTGTGCGTTGGGTGCAGAAGATCACTGAAGGGACTTTTGTGTGGTTCATCGAATGCTAGCAAAGCCAAGGTACGTTCCAGCTCACTTAATATATTGTCATCAGATTCCCCAGCTTCGCTCAACTGTTCTTGAGCAAACTGGAGAGCCTCTTCGATTCGGCCAGTACGTATCAATTCTATAAGGTGAAGTTGCTGCAGGTGGAAATAAAGATATCTGTCATTATCCAGAAGCTCTGGATGTAGCTGATTGACCAGATCAGTGGCTTCTTGAATTCGGCCATTTTGGATAGCATCTCTAATACGAATTCTATCATCCAAAGAATTTAGTTCAACCGTCGGCCCGACTCCAGATTCTTGTTGAAACTTTTCCGCTGCTTCTTTGAAGCCTTCTAAACATGGAAATAAAGTGTGGATTGAGAGTTTGTGTGAATCCCGTACTTGCTTTGGTTCATTTTGTCATATTAAATAAGATCTCAAATCGTGACTTGAGGTTACCTGTGACAAGGTAATTCATTATTAGGTTATTCATGGAAACACGTTGTATGTGGGACCCATCCTCGAGTTTGGCAACCCACTCGTCTTTTGACATGTCGTCCTGGTTGTCTGGGAAACTCATTTTTTCCCTACGAAGGGAAACGCGGAAATAAATATTTTAGGGGTCAATGAATTGTGAAATTTGACAACAATTGAACTGCAAGAATGTACGCGCCACCTGTGACTCGGTATTTTGGTTGTAAAAACATCTTCAACCTACCCGCCAATCGTCGTAACAGAATAAATTAATCGATCCAACTGGTATAACAGAAAATATCGTCGAAATTTAGCTCACTAAAAGGTTTTCGCAACTGTCACCACGCCAGAACGTCATAAACAACGCATTCGGATTTACCAATGATCATAGAAACTATAATCTTTATAGATAGACCAACTACTTTCACCGTTTTTCTGACAATGTGTTCAGTATTCTTCAGTCAACGCAAACACTTTGCAGAGAGAAACCTTCTGCACTTTGCATTTCAGTTTGTGCCTTTGTTGTGCAGAACGGACCCTTGAGATCTTTGCTTAATTGTAAGAGAGGCCATGTCGGGTTTTTCAGTAGCGTTCGCTGACGCGAACACTGATGCTTAATATGGCAGAGTATTGGGCGGTTACCGACCGAGCACATCAGAATCTAGTTTCAATAACCTATTTCGTGTCAGAGGATGCTACTAATTGCGAATGATGAGCGCAGAATATTAGACATATGAAATTTTCCCTCATATCATCGATAATTGTGCAGCCGATCGCGACCACTCGTTCCCGCAAAGCAGTGTATGTAAATCTTAAATTATTTTATCGTCGGAATTCATAACCATAGAGAGTTGAAATAGGCCCGGAATACGGTTTTTATCAATTTTAAACAGTAGCCTAATATATGAACACTGATTATCCCACATCACTGCATATTCTTGATGGCTTCACAACTCATTCTTCCATGATGATATAAATAAATTCAAATTCGTATAGCATGGAAACCTGTACGGATAATGTGTCGGGTAGGAAAATGCATACACTCGTCGCGGTTCCAGAAATGAAATTTTATTTTGCGTTATTACAGGTATTCAACCGATTAATCGCAGCTAACATTGAAGATTATACCAGTAAATATTTTCTGAACGTATATAGGAATACATTGTACTATGATAAATCAATCTTTTATGTAGAACAAAATTTCCATTGGAAATTTCATAGCGAAATATCTGCACTAGAAATTTTCCTAAAAAATGAGTGAAAACTAATTGTAAGGGGTTCACGGATCTTTTCGAATGAATCGATTTTGATAATCGATTTGAACCGATACATAACCGATCAATTCCTGAATCGATTTCATGACAAAAGATCAATCCCGCCAAGATCGAAGTATTTTTGAACTTTTGAAAAATACAAGAAATGATATGCAAAACTCCTCAAAATACATACCACTGGTGAACGAGAAATTAACAAACTCCCTAAAACGATATACCATCAACAATCATTGCAATCTGTAGGATGTAAAGATTATAAAGCACAGGCTTGATCCTTTTTGAAACTGTTTGAAACACTTTTGGTATCAAACAATGTTACCATCCTTTCTACACTTTCGTGCCGGATAGGTGATAAGCGTACTCTTATTATCACGCTCTGAAGTTGCATCAAATCGATCTTCAGCATGAAGAATCGATTCATATGATTAATTGACAGCACAGAATCAGTACAAAATATCAATAATTAGTAGCTAATAAATCGATTGTCAAAATAATCCATTCAGATCGATGCATTTTTGCAAAAAAATGAGGTTACAGTAAAGTATGTTACTAATTGCAGGTTTTCGTAACTGTTTATTATATACTCACAGCTCAAAGCCGTATACAATTTATCGAAAAATATAAAATGCTATTTACAATGTGTTTGCTTATTTACTGACATAGTTATAGCAAAAATATATAAGTGTTATTTGGAGTACAGAATTTTCTCATTTCCGTTTACAAATATGTTCGAGGTTTGCAAATGAAGTGTCTAGTATGGAGTATTACATCGATTACGTTTCTCTTGATTTACGACTCACAATTAATGAACGGGTATAATAATTTTAAATTGGAAAGTAGCTGCCTCCATCGTGATAGTTTATTTGGTCTCTCAGGTCTTTCGCTTTACGAATATGCATTACTAATACAGACTCGATCTGTCGAAAAACTAAAATTCGAGCTTTGACTATCATAGTGTTCGCTATCATACGTCGCTGCTCGTAATTAATGCTGTAAGCAATATCAAATAAATTTACGAATTATGTATGCATCGCGAACGTTTTTTTTTTTTTTTTTTTTGCAAAAGCAACTCCTACAAAAATTCTTTCAATTTTCATTTCAAACGACAATGAATATTTACTCGGAATGGAGTAAAATATATGTTATGTATCTACAAGAGGAATAATCGCTAAAACATTGACTGTTTAGTTGCAATAGATTTATTACATAGTACCATGAACCAACATCTGCGCGGTACGAATGCTATATACTTATGAAGACGATTTTTTTCTTGACCTTGGTGAATTGTTGAGTAATATTATTCTTGGATATGAAGGTCGAGACATCAAAACACTTTTTTATTGTGTTAACGTTTCAGCCCTGATGGGGGCCCTCCTCAGAACAATTTTATTTAAAACATCTGTCACGAACAGAAATAATAAAATAATGTACAACTCCGTTATAACAAAATTAAACATAAGTGGTTTAGATAATAAGCAGGGATGTTTATGCAGATTTAAATGAGAGGAATTACCTAGTGTGGGATGACATTTTCATTTCCCGAAGAACAGGAACCACTAGTAGCATATACTTATCTAGTACTTGTTGCAGTATTAGGGATGATGGCATGCTATTTTAGCATATCACTCCTGTAACATTGTGTTACTTTTATACTTGAGACATACTTCGAGTATACAGTCTAAGTGACAAATTAGTGAGTTTGAGAAGAGTTAATATATAACTTGTAACACATTGCACTTCAAGCTTTGTTAGATTACGTATTCTTACATTTACGGACTGTTTGCAGTAGTATTTGCTGCAATCCCTTTAAGTATCGTTTCGCACCCTAATCCCTTTTTGTAAATATTCCAAAAAGTGTTGACGAATTTCGAAGCTCTCTTTTGTTTGCACTCGTTCAACCTTCTAACGGAACAATTTTGCGCTCTATCTATATCACTGTTGAAGAAGGAATAATTTATTATAAGATTGAGTCTATATTGAAGGGGTGTACAGGAATATTCATACGAAGAATTCACCACAGGTTTGGAATATGTCCAGTTTTACTTACGTGCACAAGATCGCCTGTATGGTGGCTGTTGGAGGACTGAATACCAGTGGAATATTAGTATTATCAATGTGGGTGGTGAAATGATTAAAAACTGAATTGTTGGCTGTACAATCATCATGTAAATCATTCAATTTCTCGTTCAAACATTCAACTGCATTGGTCGCGTAAAATTCTATAAGAAATTAAAAATGCTACAACAATCAATGGTGAATGTTTTACACATACTAACACAACATGCATGTGGTTTGGAAGTATTATGAGAATGAAATTGTCACAATGAATAGTCTTTTCTGTATTCTGTATTCCAAAATTCACTTACCGAAGAGGGAACTTCCATTGTTCTGGCAAACATAGTCCACTGTTGAAAATGAAACGTTCACGTTCAAATCGAGATCCCGGCGTTCCATCAGGTTCAAGCAAGGTTTGATTGTGTTCGCGGTCGAGTTTAGCAAGTCATTTACACTCTGCATAGAACGACAAACCTCTGCGAAATCCTTCTCCGTTTGCCCATCAACGGTAGTGTTTATACTGTTTATTATGGAGTCAATAGAAATTCGAAAGCGTTCCATGCCTTGACGGATAGTATTGTACGCGCTGGGTCCACCATTATTGTTGCACTTTATTTCTATCTGTTGATCGTCAATGTCACTATCTTTTCCATTGAAATGGTGAAACTTCGTCTTAAGAAAACTGACCCAACGCAGCTTTATGCCAGGTGCAGGCTTTGGATCTTCCGCTTGAACGATGTTGGCGTTTTGGATTGCTGTTGAGGAAACAGGTATTGACGAAAATACGCGAATCAAAGATCGTAAGAGCTACTTTGCTGAACAGTTTCACGTAACTCACTGACGGGCAAAAATTTATCAGATTAAATAAAAATGTATGATTCTCAATTTCTAGATGGTGAAGCTAAACGAAAGCCAGAAATTATATTTCATGCAAGGACTATGGATTAGAAATTATATCAACTAGACCTTCATGTTAACGGAGGAACTTACCAGCAATCAAAAAAATCCCAAGAACAATGAGAATCTTCATTTTTCTACAAAGCAGACCGATTTGTCTTTCAGAATGATTATATACGATGCTACAACTCACAGACACGTTGTTTTTATTCTTCGCCGGTCGAACTCTAGTGTGCATGTGGTTTTAAGTTAGAAATTGACTGCATTTTATACTGACTTGGCATCCACAAGCTGATCTACATATCCAAACGTAAACACATGTGTTTATGATACGGATTCTTGCAATTATCGACGAACGAAGAGTCAGACCTTATCTTGTCGATACGTCTATGGACACTTTATTATCACAGTGTTACTACGCTTACCGAGAAAATTTTTGATAGTAAAATAATGACAGTTCGGCTAAAGAGAAAACAAAGGTGATAACAGCCAAGTATGATCAGAAAGTTTAAAGTTCGATGTACTTTGTATGATTGATATCATCTGTGACATATTCGAAGATATTGCTTATTAATTTCCGGCTTTAATAACGAACGAATCAACGTTGAATTGCTCTTGCAGCGTAACAACGTATAGAGCCAGATTTTGAATTATTCAGCTCTCATTCACGGGTCAAAAATGGAAATGCTATTCGCAAATCATTACAGATAAATTTAATTAAAAACTTCCGAAGTAATTGTAACAGTGGGCATCGTTACTCTTGACGAAACTTTAAACATAATACTAACGTTGTTTCAAATAATATGCAGTTTTATTTGTAATGCGTAATTCTCTCTCTTCCATTAATGAAGCAAATTCCTCAGCGATTAAAAATTAATAATTATAGTATTAACTATTCAGTGGTATTACATCGATCATGCAACGTTCGATTCTCAATTCATTTTACATTGGAAAAGTTACCCGGTCTCTGGGGTCTTCCGCTTTACAAATATGCATCACTTCAGACATAAATTCTGCCTGTCAAAAAATTCAAATTCCAATACAGAGTGTTGATTTGTAGTATATCCTGCACGTATTTTATTGAGTAGCGCTTCACAGCCTAATTCTTTCTTGACAATATTCAAGATGGAATTGACGAGGTTCGAAGTCGTCCTTTGCGTGCATCCGTTCAACTCTCCGACGACACAATTTTGTGTAGTTTCGAACTTGCTGCGGATAGAGAGAATAATTCGTTGTCAGTTTGGGTGTTTATCGACGGCATGACAACATCCCTACCAAACAAATCCATCAGGTTCGAAACATGCGGAGTTTCGCTTACGTGCAACTTTCTAGATCTACGACAGAAGTTAGGAAAATCTCATGTCTTCGAATCTCGGCACTGGTGCCGTTGGCCTCAGTGGATTCAGTGGAAGTTGAATCGTCGAGGAAACAGACATCTATAATATCCTCTTTTGCATCGAGACTTTCGACCCCATCTGTTGAAAAAAATTCTATAGAAAATTGAAAATTTTTATACACTAAATATGCGTGTATAAGTTTGGAGGCAGTATGAGAATGTGGTTGAATCAACTAATAATCCTTTATCCATATTGCAGAAGTCATTTACCTAAGAGGTGACTTCCATTGTTCTCGCAAACATATTCGATTATTGGAATTGAAGCGTTTACTAGAAATTCGGCAAACCGGCGTTCGTCTGGAGCAAAACAAGGTTTGATTGCATCTATGTCGTGGATCATCCAGTATTTCAAACTCTGCATGGCGTCGCAAATCACTTGGGCTTCTTGTATTCTGTAAGGCTACCAAGCCTTGAACGGCAGCATCGAACGCAGTGCCCTCACGGAAGAAACCCCCAAATTGGGTGTAAATTCGTACCCCTAACTTTTTTCTTATGGGAAATTAGCATTATCTATGAGTTGGGGGTACGAATTTACACCCAAGTGGGGGGGTTTCTTCCGTGAGGGTGGGTCGGCCATTTTTTTTACACTTTTCCCTTAAGGGTGCATCATCAAATTCTCACGGTTGATTCTCACCTTTTCGAGGATTTCTAAGTAGTCCCATTCTACTGGAAGCTTCTTCGGATCTTTCGCTTGAGCGATGTCCGAGTTCAGAATTCCTGTTGCAGAAGCGAGAATTTACAAGAATGAGTGAGGTGAAAATTGTACGTACACTCTGCTGGGCGAGTTTTATCCGGCTCGTTGACGGGAAAAAAGTCAGTCGAGAAATTTTCATACTTTTATTTCATACCAAATTTCTAGATGTCAAACTCATAGACGAGCGGAAAATACACCTCACAGCACGATTATGGACTAGATACTCGCATTGTGAGGACGTTAGCTACGATGTAGTGACTTACCAAAGACAAAAAAAAAAAAAAACCGAGAGCGATGAGTATCTTCATTTTGCTAAAAAGCGATTAAACTATGATCAACTAATATGTCTTTCAAAACGATTATGTAGTAGAATTTGCAATGCGTCCCAAAGGCGTTGTTTTGCTTCTTCGTCGACCGAATTACAGTAACCGTGTGAGTTTCAGTTAGAAGTCGACTGTCTTTTACACAAGATCATGACCCACAGCCTGATCTTCACCCACCAACTCTAAATATAATACAGTTTGGTAATATGAACATAGTTGATAATAGGTCGAAACCTGGTGGTCGACTTATCTTCAATCGCTGACCCAAAATATACACAAATATTTTCAAACAACAAATACTGCAGACGTATCTTATTTATACGCTGATTGAGACAAGAACCACTGCTGAATTTCTCTTGAAAAAATCGATTTTTCAGGATTTTCAGCAGGACACTATATCCACTATCAATAGAAGATATAATATGCGTGGATCAATTATTTTTGGGGGTATACCTTAAGGGCGGTTCTTACACTTTGAATAGCCGAATTAGCACTATATTTGCCCTGCAACTGTAAATCTAATCTCGGTTGCCGATATAAACATATTTAATAATATCTCCAAACCTGACTGGTTTCAATAGCTGACTAACAGCAGATGAGTTTGTGCACCGAATAAATTGACGCCATACACGTTACATCCAGAGAAAGAAATTTTATAATTCTGACTGTTAAGTTTACAGGATAGATTTATTACATATTCGTATATACTTGTCATGTACTATTTACGCAGTTTTATTCAACGACTTTATATAATGTTACATCAGTGTTTTATATTTAACGGTGTACATGAATCGGTAAGTATTTCTTCCATCACTACTTCAGGTAGGACTGATGATAAATTAGCAAGATTGACAAGAATAATATGAACTGTTGCCGGTATATCATTTTGTTTGTTTCATTGGGTCATGTGGTCTCACATTTACAGAGCGTTCGCAGCCAGTGCTTTGTGTGCTTTGAGAATCGCTGTGCAGCCTGATTCTTTTTTGATGATGTTGAAAATAGAATTTATGAAGTTCGAAGGAGTCCTTTGCGGGCACCCGTTCAACTGTCCGACGACACATTTTTGTATAGCTTCGAAGTCGCTATTGATAGAGAGAATAATTCGTTATCAATTTAGGTGTTTATCGAAGGCATGTCATCCATCCATCTCTACCAAGAATATCCATCAGGTTCGAAACATGCGCATTTTCACTTACCTGCAATCTTCTAGATCTACGGCGAATTCCGGGAGATCGAATGGTTTTGGAATTACGGCACCGGGGCTGCTGGTAGCGACCTCAGTGGATTCAGTGGATTCAGCGGAGGTTGAATTGCCAGGGAGACAGATATTCAGACTGTCACTTTTTGCCTCGATACATTCAATCCCGCCAGTTTCGAAAAATCCTATAGAAATTAAATATGCGGGTATTTCACCCGTTTATAGACACGATTGTATACGTGTATAAGTTTGGAGGTAGCATGAGAATGTGGTTGACTCAATGAATAATCCTTTATCCGTATTGCAGAAGTTATTTACCTAAGAGTTGACTTCCATCGTTCTCGCAAATAAATTCCATCACTGGAGACGAAATGTTTACTAGAAGTTCGATAGCCTGGCGTTCCTCTAAATCCAAACAAGGTTTGATCGCATCCATGGCTTGGGTCGCCCAGTTTTTCAAAATCACGAACGAGAGACAAATTACTGCGAAATCATCAGAAATCAACTCCTCAGAGCTCGAATCATCAGAAGCGTCTGATTCAATGCTGTTGTCCGTTGAATTTATTACGGACTCAATTGTATTCTGCAAGTTTTCCAAGCCTTGAACGGCAATATCGTACGCGGTGGGTCCACCATTCTTGTTGCACTTTGCCTTTACAAGTTCTTCATCATACTCGTCACTATCGTCTTCACTGAGAGGGTTGACCTTCACCTTCCCAAGAAGCTCTACGTAGGTCTGTTTTGCGGGAGGCTTCTTCGGTTCTTCCGCTTGAGCGACTCCCGAATTCAGAATTCCTGTTGCAGAAACGGGCATGCACAAGAATGAGTCGTGTAAAAATTGCAAGTACACTCTACCGCACGACTTTCATTCGGCTCTTGGAGGGGAAAAAATCAGTCGAGAAATTTTCATGCTTTTCATTGATCCAAATTTCTCGAACTCAAACTCAAAGAAAGCCAAAGATTGCACCTCACGTCACGGTTATGGACTAGATACTCGTATCGTGGGAACGTTTAATATGATAAAGTGACTTACCAGCGATCAAAAAAAATCCGAAAGCGATGAGTACCTTCATTTTTCTAAAAAGTAGTAAAACTGTAATCAAGTAATATGTCTTTGAAAATAATTATGTAGCAGAACTTGCGACGCCTCAACTCACAAACGCGTTATTTTGCTTGTTCGCCGATCGAATTCCAGTTGATGTGTGAATTTCAGTTAGAGGTCGACTGCCTTTTATACAAGATATTTTCTTTCTTTTTGTCCCCAACTTGATCTTTGACCTCCAACTGTAAATGTAATCTCGGTGGCTGTGTCAACATAATTAATAATATCTCCAAACCTGAATGGTTTCAAAAGCTGACCCGAAATATACGTGGATAATTAAAAAAAAGAATAAAATATATCAAACACGTATCTCCTTTATATGCTGATTGTAATAAAAACCGCCGCTGAATTTCTCTCCGGAAAATCGATATTTCTAGATTCTTTAAAAATGCCATGCGTTCTTTTGATAGAACCAATTGGACATTATATCCACTATCAATAGAAGATAATACGCTTGCATCCCTTATTTTTTTGAGGATAAACTTTAAGAGCAGTTCTTTATACACCTTAAACGACCGAATCAGCACGTTCAAGAAATATGTCTCTAATGTTTTGCAATGTAGGTGCTCCAACGTCGGTGAAACGCACCTCGGGTGTTTAACTTTAACAGTGTACGGATATACACAATTTGTTATGTGTGTACATCTGTAGATGATTGATTTTATCGGAATGGAACATTCCTTGTCTGAAAAATTAGTGGTGAAGATCATTTTCACGATTAGTTTTTGGCTGAACTCTGAGACACCAGTATTTATTTTACCCCACGTATGTGAAAAATTTATGTGTAGAATTTTTTTCAGGTTATCAGTCAAGTGAAGAGTGTTTTGATTATTTTATCACAAGTCTGGCCTGCAATATGACAAACATTATCTATATTATATGTATAATGTGGTGAACTGATTAGAGGGTTTGAAAAACAAGCGGAATCTATATTCATGAACTTCAGACTTGCATATTTGTTTATCGGCACTTATGTGAACGTGTTTTCTAACACAATCTACCACGCAGTCCACGCAATCTATCCGCATTTCGGTCTCTTCTTTTGACATCATATCAAATAACTTATTGTTGGTCCAAATCAGATTTGGCATAGGGTGGCACAGTAACAAAGTCGATATTTTGCTGAATCTGAAAGATAAATTTCCGAATTACAAGACTCTGTCACAGTGTTGAAACATGCTCGCATCTCTACAAGCCAATTACTGAGCGACAATTTCGGCCGTTTTAGAAAAATACATTGAGGAATAAATCAAATTCTATCAATATCGTTTCATGTTTGCACCATGCCTTGAAAGAGGCCTGCCAAGTCTTACGCACCAATTCAATTTTTCATTTGGATTTCCATCAATGTACGAATTATTTTGTTCGTTATTCATGTTTTATTATCATTTGTAGTTGGGTAAGTTTAGGGTCAGCCTGACCCTAGTGTGGCAGCAACGTGATTCCAGAGAGATGTGGAAGCTAAAGGTCAAGGTCACGTAGTACTCCTACCTTTACCGACCGGTCAAACTCACCTTTTCTCCTTCTCATTGCATCATACTTTGTGACTGATGGAATGGAAATGTATCCCACGAAGCATACTGTTCCGCGTCATACAAATTTTCTCACATCAAAGTAATTGCCAGGCGGTCAGACTCATAAGTAGTATAATTTTTTTACGGTTATCTGACAGGCAACTCTTATTTCGTGCAAAAATATACCTTATAAACTTTTCACACGTTCGTTTCAGATCACGTTCAAATTCTTCCTTATTCATCATCTTGACTGTTTCAACGACTACGCTCCTAAAACCCTAAAAGTGAAGGCATCATTGTTCAAGACAGCGAAGCCACACTCGGTGCTATTTTTATGCCTCGACATTATTATATAGATAAAATAATCGCTACTCATCGATTTATTTCTTACGTTAGCGAACTTTTCAACACTGGCTTTGATATGCTTGACATCTTTTTATTCACATCATATGTCACGCAGCCGACGTATTGTTTACGAAATTCACCAGCTCACGTTATTATCGACCGAGCACGAGCGATCGATACGCTCTCTCTCTTGTGTTGCCTCCATAAGCTTTATAAGCGCTGTGCTTAGCCCACGACGTAGTAGGAAGGAGACTTAACACTCAAGCAGCGCTCGGCTCTAAAGTTGGTCTGTTTTTTGGAGCAACGTAACAGGAATTGTCAGGGTGTGATTTAACCGCCTCTTGCGCAATGTGCAATGGTTGAGGTTGGAAAAGCAATTACTCAGTTTTCACTCACTTAAAATGCATATTTTACGAATTTACGGAGTATATTTATAGCACGGAGGTTTATAGGTTAAGATACCTTCTTTTTTCACATTTTATCGCGAAAATTTCCCTTTTTCAATAAGAGGCGCTCATATCGCACACAGACAATTCTTCTTACGTTACCTCAAAACTGGGGACAAGTTTTATTGCAGAATAGTCTCTTTCCTACTACTCCGTGGTTTAGCCTAATATGAGATATTGTATATAGTTCAAGCGTACGTCCTATATCTAGTCCTAAGGTCTGAAAGTGGTTGAAACTTCTTGATCGAACAGACGATTTCTACAATGTTAGAAATGTCAGAACTGGTACATTTCAACTCTTAGTGCATCGGTCGTATTGATATAAGGCCTAAATGAAAGCTCTAAAAATCTAAAAGCTTACGAAACTTGTCTGATGTCGAATTTTGTCATGAGAGGGGAGGAATATGTGATCAAATTCTCGCTGGATAGGTCAAAGGCTTATGTTCGCGGTAAAAGACAAAAGTTTGTCGGCTCGCGCGCATTTATGTTTTCTTTAACGAACTTGGCGCGATCGGCGATCGCTGATCTTGATTTTTCGTACTTTCAAATATTTATACGCGATTCGTTCATACATATCGTACGTAGTAAAATTTTATCACGCAGCCTTACGTATATTGTTACGTAGTGTTGTAAATGACTTCGACCGCGTTAGACTGGCAAAACCTAATTATAGGTAATAATGTCGATTATACCATACAGTAACAGATGATTCGAATTATCGCTTCTGATCTTTATTACATCATAACTCCTATTTTAAACCCCTATCCGTCATTCATGCTCAACTTATATGAACCACATGCGTGTGAATATTATAATTCGTGTATCACAATCCGTTTGATAATCCATTACGCCATGCCAACCATTCGTAGATCACATTTCTCTTCTCGAATGAAAATTAATTTGTGTACCGCATAAACTAACTGTACATACAGAAATTTTATAATTCTGACTGCTTAGTTTACAGAATAGATTTATTACATATTCGCGTACATTTGACGTGTACTATTTATGCAGTTTTATTTGACAGCGTTACATAATCTGACATCAGACTGTGTTTTAGACTGAACAGTGTACATGAATCAGTAAGTATTTCCCCCATCATTATTTCAGGTAGGACTGACGATAAATTAGCAATATTGAAAAGAATAATATGAACTGTTGCCGGTATATCATTTTGTTTGTTTCATTGGGTCATGTGGTCTTACATTTACAGAGCGTTCTTAGCCAGTGCTTCGTGTGCTTTGAGTACCGCTGCGCAGCCTGATTCTTTCTTGATAATGTTAAAGATAGAATTTATGAAGTTCGAAGGAGTCCTTTGCGGGCACCCGTTCAACTGTCCGATGACACAATTTTGCATAGTTTCGAGGTCACTATTGATAGAGAGAATAATTCGTTATCAATTTAGGTCTTTATCGAAGGCATGTAAACATCCCTACCAAGAATATCCGTCAGGTTCGAAACATGCGGTTTTCATTTACCTGCAATCTTCTTGATCTATGGCGAATTCTGGAAGATCGAATGGTTTTGGAATTACGGCACTGGGGCTACCAGTAGTGGCCTCACTGGACTCAGTGGATTCAACGGATTCAGCGAAAGTTGAATTGATGTGCAAACAGGCTCGAATACCCTCAGTTTTTTCTTCGAGACATTCGATTCCACCAGTTTCGAAAAATCCTATAGAAAATTGAAAATGCCACGCTCGCGTTAAATACTGAGTGAGTTGTTTTACACTAAATGTGCGGGTATCTCACCCGTTTATAGACACAACTGCACACATGTATAAGTTTGGAGGCGGTATGAGAATGTGATTGACTCAATGGATAATATTTTACCCGTATTGCAGAAGTCATTTACCTAAGAGTTGACTTCCATCGTTCTCGCAAACAAATTCGATTAATGGAAACGAAACGTTTAGTAGAATTTCGACAACTTGGCGTTCCTCTAAGTCCAAACAAGGTTTGATCGCATCTACGCCTAGGGTCGTCCAACCTTTCAAAACCAGGATGGAGCCGCAAATCGATTTAAATTCATCTTCCTCCTCAGAGCTCGAATCACCAGAAACGTCTGATTCAATGCTGTTGTCCGTTGAATTTATTACGGACTCAATTGTATTCTGCAAGTTTGCCAAGCCTTGAACGGCAGTATCGTACGCGGTGGGTCCACCATTCTTGTTGCACTTTGCCTTTACAAGTTCTTCATCATACTCGTCACTATCGTCTTCACTGAGAGGGTTGACCTTCACCTTCCCAAGAAGCTCTACGTAGGTCTGTTTTGCGGGAGGCTTCTTCGGTTCTTCCGCTTGAGCGACTCCCGAATTCAGAATTCCTGTTGCAGAAACGGGCATTGCACAAGAATGAGTCGTGTAAAAATTGCAAGTACACTCTACCGGACGACTTTCATCCGGCTCTTGGAGGGGAAAAAATCAGTCGAGAAATTTTCATGCTTTTCATTGATCCAAATTTCTCGAACTCAAATTCAAAGAAAGCCAAAAAATACACCTCACGTCTCGGTCATGGCCTAGATACTCGTATTGTGGAAAGGTTTAATATGATAAAGTAACTTACCAGCGACCAAAAAAAACCCGAAAGCGATGAGGATCTTCATTTCGCTGAAAAGCAGTAAAACTGTGATCAACTAATATGTCGTTCAAAATAATTATGTAGCAGAACTTGCGACGCCTCAACTCACAAATGTGACGTTTTGCTTCTTCGTCGATCGAATTCCAGTTAACGTGTGATTTCAGTTAGAGATCGACTGCCTTTTATACAAGATATTTTTTTTCACCCATAGCGTGATCGTTGCCCTCCGACTGTCAACGCCATTTTGGTTGCTGATATAAACATAATTAATAATATCTCCAAACCTGACTGGTTTCAACAGCTGACCTGAAATATACGCCGATAATTTCAAAAAACAAATACCAAACACGTATCTTCTCTATCTGCTGACTGGGTCAAAAACTACTGCTGATTCTCTCTTAAAAACAACGATTTTTCTAGATTTTTCGACATTGTCATAAATTTTATTGACAGAATCAATTCGACATTACATCCACTATCAATAGACGATAATATACTTGCGTGCCTCATGTGTTGAGGGTAAACTTTAAGGGCGGTTCTTACACCTGAAACGGCTGAATTAGCACGTTCAAGAAATATATCTCTAATGTTTCGCAACGTAGGTACTACAACATCGGTGAGATGCACCTTGGGTATTTTCGTTCAACAGTGTAGCTATATACACCATTTTTCAAGCGTGTGTATCTTTAGATGATTAATTTGATCGGAATTGAACATTCGTTCTCATAAAAAACATTTCTGAAGATTATTTTCACGATAAGTTTTTAGCTATACTCTTAGTCGCCAGTATTCATTTTACCCCACGTGTTTGGAATATTTATGTACAGAATTCTGCCATGGTTATCAATCTAGTAAAAAATGTTTTGATAGCAACAAGTCTTACGTACAGTACGACAAACATCATCTCTATTATGTAATATGATGAACTAATTAGAGGGTCTGAATAATAAGTGCAATCTATATTGATAAACTTTAGACCCGCATTTCTTCTATCATCACTTATGTAATCATATTTATACCGTGTATAATATTTCAGATGGTTTCATCTAAAACAGGCATTCAAGATGTAAATGGCATTTTGTATTCAACATTCTAAATGTTCTCAAAGTAACCATTTACATTCACCAATTTAATTTATATTTTTCAAAGTATATTCTATTTCTCATTTCAAATGTATCTACATATAATATTGAAGCATTTTACATTTTGTCTTTTCGCAATCTACCACGCATCCGATTCATGCACTTCGGTCTTTTCTTTTGACATCATATCAAATAACTTATTGTTGGTCCAATTCAGGTTCCAAGGTATCTCCGCGACGGTGGCGTATAACACAACCGATATTTTGCCGAATCTGGGAGCTATAATTCTTAATTACAAAATTCCATCACAATGCTAAAAAATAAACGCGCACTCATGCAGCCAATTAACGAGCCACGATACCGTACGTGTTATCAGTTGTAAAGAAAACGTGGGGACTGCGACGACAGTTTACGATTACGGGTCGATTAATACGTGAAATGATACGGTTAAATTAATAGATATTAAAATAGATTAACTAATCATTGATCACTTGTGATGCGAATTACTTATAAGTATTGCTCCCAATTTTATTCATAATTCAAATTCATTAGCTTACAGTGTAGGAGGTCATATACTTCGAGAACCTTATACCCTCGAGTGACCGTGACATTTGATTTGAGATTTCATAGTAAGTATAATCAGTATATTATACCATTTGCGTCCGGAGTTGTGTGTATATATGTACATTAGGGTATCCCTTTTTAGGGTGTTGAAGATTTTTTTTCTTGTGCACCTCCCAAAACGACTTTAAACAATTCAAAAACAATTATGTGAGTTTTTCAGATTTTTATTCCATATTTAACTTGTGCCTACAAGAGGGTGGATTTCCATCCATTCAAAATATACGTGTTTTGGACACATTCTCAGCATATATTTTATTGTAAGAGAAATAATTACGTTCAAAAAATCTATAACTGCGAGGTTTTAGTGGACATTAGGGCTACTATCTGAGAAAAAATTCGCACCATACAATCTCGTGCATATATTATATATATATTTAATATGCAAATTGCACGTTCTGTAAATGGAAAAAAGTCACATTTCGAGGGTATGAATTTTTTCTCATATAGTAGTACTAATGCCTACTAAAACCTCGCAGTTATAGATTTTTTTGGAACATTATTACTCTTACAATAAAATGTATGCTGAGAATGTGTCCGAAACACGTGTATTTCAAATGGGGACATTCGCCCTTATATATGGATACGGGTTAAAGTTGAGATGAAAATGTGAAAAATTGCAGAATTATTTGTGAATTATTCAAGTTTGTTTGAGGGACACGCAAAAAACTAAATTATTATTATAATCATATATAATTAATAAATGTCAACACTCTAAATAAGGGACACCCTTATGTACATGTGTCAATACGGTCCATCGAAAAGTCCGTACTTTCCTTATTTTCATTTAACTTTCATTATTCACTTGTGATTATGTACAATATACGTACTTGAATAATTAAACATCTGAATACTTGCATGTGATTCGTTTATATTTGCCATTACACAGAAAGTGTAAATCTGTGTTTTCAACGAGTGAGTGACAATGAAAGTTTATTTCTGAACGTTTACAGGTCTACGTGATACGTATTGTTACATCAATGACGATGAACATTGACCAGTGGACATATTTTAAAATAGTATGTACTTTAGAATGTCATGGTTCGTGCCTATTATAGATTGCAAGGTTAGTGAGATATTGTCGCATGTGTGCGTAATTCGGATATTTATAGCATCGTACTAGCGTTGGGTCAACCTTATCTTGACTGCGATCACGATCATACCGTCGTTAATGAAATGATCATAGTATCAACATCTAGCAATAAAAGCAACGATTCAAGCTCTCCGATATATACATTATACAAATTAACTACAGTATCAATTATGATTTATATTAATTAGGCAATAAAATTCCTGATGGAATCTGTCCTCACAAGGTAAGCAAATATTTCTGATCGCTTAGTTTTTTTTTAGATACCTACTTCAACGTTACAATACTAACGTTTGTAAATTACATCAAGCTTTCTCGAGTGGTGATTACCTCATGCATTTCTTTTAAGCATTACTGAATTGTTTATGATATGATACATTGGAAGGTTCCTGACATTAATCTTTTGATAAAGCTGCATGCGCTTAATGTGGATATTGTTACAGACAATCAGTATATGGACTCATATCCCAAATCATAGTACATACTGATTTATCACTTTTCCGGTAACGGAAACGGAGTTGTCATTTGTCATTGTCATGCCAAGACTCGATACGATATATTTTTTTACAATTTTTCAGAATTTTATTCCAACTCACGATATGTCCAATGTCAAGAGTACGCTATCGTTAAAAATAGCGTATACAACACAAAAAACATGTCAGTTGAATTTCGCGGCTTCATTGTCCTTCACCACGGAAAATCAATCAGAACTCTTTGGTCAGTCCTTTCCTTACGTCACCTTACGTGTCTCGCCGTTTTCGGATAAATTGAGGGTGCGTTCCGAAATTAGCTGCCAGTGCTGTCAACAACCATCTATTTCTTTTCCGCTGCCGAATTCGAGGGTAGCTCTGTCTCTGTCTTAGGGAGGTTTTAACACTACTAGCTAATTTTGGAACGCACCCGCAGTTGGTGTGTAAAAATCAGTGGTCAGAATACAGAGTTTCCAGAACGCAGTCACGTGACTGATTTATTACTCATGAAAACTCATCGTCTTTCCCCCATAGAGAATAATACTTCTATGCTTGTCCCACTTGATGCCTTTGCGTTCGAAGCCTTAACCTATAAATGTGGGGTTAGGATATGTTAACGTTTATCGTTAGTTTATTAAAAAAAGATTTCAGCCTAGGTAAAATAAATTTCTAACGACAGAAACATGCTTCAATGAGAGATCACTTTAACGAAATCGTAAATCGCGATTAAGGCTTTTATTCCAACTACGAATGATGTCTATACTTTAATATTCAGGTAACTCGGGATTGCGAAGTTGTCCTTGTTAATTGGGTATCAGACTAAATTCAAATTAGAAAAGGCCACCCGTTAATACTAGGTAACAACACTGTAGCGGTGCTGAGAGAATGGACATCACATTGGATGATCGCTTAGATACTCTGCAGCAGATAAGTCAGCGAAAGCTTGTTGATATATTGGAGAATGTATCAGGAAAAAAAGACTTAATTATTGAGCCCAAGTTAATGAAAACTCTTGAGTGTTTTATAGGTGTTACAGCTCTCAGGTTTGTTAGTTGTGTACGGACAATCGACACTGATGTGCTGATTAATAAAGTGTGTATCCTAATTAGTGTTCTCATCGTTTTAGGCGTTATGGAGTTGATAAAATCTTTAAACTTGAGGAGGGGCTTAAAGCATCCAACACCCAGCGCATATTTCTAGTATCCGGTGATCTAATCGCTTGCAAGAGAGTTCTTAACCAGATACACGCCGAGTTTTCCCAAAACCGTGGACTCTCGCATCACTTGCTAGTCGTTCCGCGTATTCCGGCTGCTTTGGAACTGTTGGTAGAAGAAGAAGGTGGAGATCAGTATTGTTGAAAGCACAGACTTTCGTTATATTTCAAAGTTTTAACACTTCAGACTTTCATTCATTCCGAACATACTGAGCCCAATATTTCTCATATCCGCAGGCCTCCATGAGCTGGTTAAACTTCGTTCACTGTCCTGGGAATTCATTAGATCTGATGGCAATGTGTTATCACTGGAAACCCGGATGTACGCTGATTTGTATTATCACAGAGATACGAGCCTCTTGCCTGCCATTGCAAAGAACTTGTGGTCGCTACATATGATCGTAGGTCGACCTAAGGTCACCTTGTGTCTTGGCAAATATAGTAAAATAGTTTTGAAAATGACAGAATCAATGGAGGAGTATTTTTCGTCCCAAAATCCTGCCAGCCAGTGTGGTTGCATGATATTAATGGACAGAGCCCATGACTTACCGTCTGCTCTTCTCACCCCTGTTACATATTTGGGCCTAATGGGAGAAATTTTGGAAATTAAGGCTGGCACTGCATACTCAAAGGGCTCCCAGACCAAATTAAATCCAAAGACTGATCAGGTGTACGGGGAAGTTAGAGACAGACACTTTAGTCACGTTTTTCCATACCTTCGTGATAAGGCAAAGCTGCTAAAGTGTAAGATGCATTTTACGCAATACTTTATTATAATTATCAAGTATTTACAATATTATTTACATCTATTTACAATTAGATTGGCTCGAGACTTTCAAAATACTGCTGCAATGTTATTTAGTTCACAGTTTGCAAACCCTTTCGACCATTTACAATCTGCTTCAGTTGAGCGTCAAGTGGACAGTGTAAATTGGAGTAGAATGCAGCTGGTTTTTTAAAATTGAACATCGTATTTTCAGCGGAGCAAGAAGCTACTCAAACTATGCAGCTCGCAGAAATGAAACGCTATGTCGCAACCAGGCTCTCGAAAGTGACAGAAGCCAAGAGACAGCTGGGGTTTCACATTGCTGCATGTGAGACAATAGTTGGAGAGCTCGGAGCAGCTTTTGAAGCTTTGCAGTCAGTTGAAAAGTCAATACTTGAGTGTCGCAGGAGAAAGGAGTGTTTAGAATACATCGAAACAAACATAGGTAGCATTGAGCTCGTTTTTTGAGGCAACAAGATCGACTTGGACTTCCACATTCTCATTTTCAGATAAGCATCCTCTGCGCAGCCTCAGGCTGCTCGCATTGCTGTCTGTCGTTAGTGACGGAGTAACCCAAAGTGAAGTGAAACCGATTCAGACGGCTTACCTACATGCTCACGGTTATCAAAATATCCCCATGTTCTGGAAAATGGAACAGGCAGGACTTATCGCTTACCGAACCGATAACGTTCTCCAAAAACTTCCCAAGTGGAGCAGCGAATGGGCTACTGCTGCCCAAAGACTAAAACAACTCCCAAATCACACGAAACCTCTAGATCTGAAGTCTCCGACATGCTCGAGCTATGTTTTTGGCGGCTCCTATATTCCGACAATAGTTAGTGATCCATGATATACGGCTTTATTTACATATTTTTAAATTTCAGAATATACCTTTATTCCCTTCAATACTCTCCAGTATCTCGATTAAAGTTACTCGAATGTTCGACGGTTGAAGAAGACTCATTCATTTCCTTATTTTCAGGCACAGCTGACAAGGTTTATTCTCAATCAAGAAACCGACACGAAAAGTTTGAACTACTTACACAGTTTGCCGGATTTCACGTTAACCGGGCAACAGGAAGCCGTGCAAACGGGGCCCGTGATCATTTGCATTGTCGGTGGAATTACGTACGGAGAAATAGCGGCTTGCAGGCTGATAGAACAGTCAACCGGAAGCCGTTTCGTATTTGCGTCGGACACGATCTTCACGGGAAATCAACTTCTCGAAAGCATTAAGAATATCTAAGTATAAAATACATCTTACAGTTGCGCTGTATCGTCGAATAAAATTAGGGTTTTTTTTTTTTGGCCATATATGGCTAATGAATTTGACGTATCAATCGGAGTCATAAAAAGTCGTCGATTACTTTCATATAATAAGGCCATGAGTTTTTTGTACAGACGGGTATTAATTGTATTCGGTTGATACTACAACCGCGCCCACGTGTTTTCAGCGCAGGTACACGCATGTAACAGTCTGTGTACGTGGGGCATGAATCGAGGATCAGAATGCGCGTCTCTATGCGGCATATAAGATACGATGTCAACGTATAATAATAGCCGGCATTCGGACGAAACGGTTATTGATTTTTCTCGTTAGTTCTATCGTAGTGCGCATATGCACGTGCCTCCTACTCGAACGAAGGGAGTGATCAACCCGGTCGGCGGGAGGGACAAGAGGGTGCAGCCGTTACATTCGGTTAGCAAAATTGATTGTCAATAATCGAGTTTTGCTGGATAAAATTCAACGCCATCGAATCGCCCTGTAATAAGTAATTTGCGAAACAATAAAACCGGCGATAACATCGTATCTGATTGTAATTATACAGTGAGAACGCACACACGGGGACGTCGTTCGCACTTTATTCTCCTGCGCACGTCCGTTTCGAGGCCGTCGTTTATGCTCCGTCGATAGACAGCTAGGGAGGAAATAAACGAAAGACAAAGCCGGCGGGTTACCGTTCAACGAATTAAACCTGCAACAGTAATCATATAAACCGAAGTGTGTTTGTTGTGTCGGGGTGTTTATAGCCGCGAATTACTGGGAGAATTTGGCGGTAAATAAAATTATATCCTTAATTTTGTTCGGCAGTATCGCGCATTCATCCCCATCAGTCGTGCCTCGTTTATTTGGGTATAATTGAAAAAAGAAATAAGGGTGTAAAAAAAGGCGCGAGGATCAATTGCTGCAAGTATTATTTCATCACATATGCGTTACTTTATCTACGAAACGCGCCCAACACACGTCCGTTATCCGTATATATATAATAAATTTTTGTCCGCATACAGAAAGTGTGAATGAACGAGCGCCGTGACGTACCTGCATCGATCGATTTGCCTTAAAATAACCGCGGCGTGTTTTGAACCCTGCCAATCGGACTGCATGTATACATAATTCGCGTCATAGCTACGTCGCTGAATCGGGGTTGAGGCAGGTCCTTCTCACTCGAAAACCCTGGGCTACGACGCCGCCGGCGAAGAGGATAAGGAAGGCCGGCTTCTCGCCCACCTCGAGACCGGTCGCAGGGACTTCGGAGGGCTTGAAGGGTGCGCACGAGGAGCCGCCACTCGGTCGGCTCAAGTAAAACACCCTAAAGTGACCCCGTTCGCCGGGGGTTAATCCGTCACGACGGCCGATGTCAGGATGCCGGAGCAAAGCAACGACTACAGGGTCGTCGTCTTCGGGGCCGGTGGGGTTGGCAAGAGTTCCTTAGTATTGCGCTTTGTCAAGGGGACATTCCGCGAGTCCTACATACCCACCATCGAGGACACCTACAGACAGGTATGTATTATTAGAATAATTCAACGCCGCTGCAGTTGCCATTTTCCTGCTCTTTCGGAAAGTAATACTAAATACAGTATATATTAGGGTAGTTCATTTTTTACCTTTTTCTAAGGTGCTACTCGAAAAATTAGTGACGAATACTGAAAAAAAAACACAACTGTCGTAAAACCTGGAGGAAGTAGAAAAATATTTAGATGTCGCTACCAATTATTGTAATGTTTTATTTTTATTTTTATGTCTTCACCTTACGGACTTACAAATATACATTAGTTTATTTTTTTCGTATCGTTGTCGAATTGATCATTGTTCGTAAAAATCAGCATTGAAAACAAAACAGGGACGTTAAGGTGTAGTGATATTACTCTTTCGGTAGCAAAAACTGTTGTCAAAATTTCTCCGAGATGATTAATCTTTCGGTTAAAAGACGATAACAGCCAACTGCGGAATTGTTAGGTGTAGTTTGCTGTTGATTGGTGAACGATTAATTGGTCCACAATACAAAGAAAAAAAAACAAACTAATATATATTTGCCAGTGTCTACGCGTAAAAATAAATAAAAAATATTACAATAATTGGTAGCAACCTCGAAATATTTTCCTACCTTCTCCAGATTTGATCATAATTTCTTTTTTCAGTATTTGTCACAAATTTTTCGAGTGGTATCTTAAAAAAAAAATTTTTTAAACCAACCTCCCTAATGTAAATGCATTATATTTGTATCAAACAATATGGAGGTAGCGGAAAGAGCGTTGTCATTGTTGCATATTACACTGTTTCACAGCGATAGATAGAATAGATATAGATATTCAACCAATACATAAAATCGAATCGAACAATTTGAAATTCGCAAGAGATTTTTAGATTTTACTTAACATCGAAGATACTGAAAATGTTTAACCGCGGTCGGTTTCTTCAATTTTTGTTGTTTGTAAGGCTAACAATTGATTAAGGCATGGTCGAGTAAAGGACAAATGAAAAATCATTTTTTAGTAAAAAACATCGATGCGTTTAATGTTACAGTTCGATTTATCGTATTTCTTACTCAATGAAAATTATTTGGAACACAGCTAGTATTCCAGATTTTCACGAGCTTCAAGTTAGTAACATTACTTTAACGAAATATTGGACAAAAAACAAAGAACCATTTTCCAATTTTAGAGTGACTCAATGAGCTGGATTTTTTAAATGTGAGAGAGACTTTCTTCATTATACGGTTTTCTGAATTTCAAACAGTAAAAATTTGCGAAATAACGGTTTTCCTCAATATACATCCTGCATCGTAACGTTACTAATTTCAACGTGATATATTTTCCCATTATCATAGCTTAATATGAAATGACCGTGGTTCGGAGTTTCTTTCGAATATTCCTTCTTATTTACCACTTTCGATCAAACATATTTCAATTTTTATACCAATACCGCCTAGGAATGATCGTTCAATTTCTTCCATACGTATTCTTCGGTTTTTCCACATCATATATAAACAGAGACGAAAATCGAATTGATCGTTTTATGACAATACTTTCGAAAATGTGCACATCTAGTATGGAATCGATATAGATCGTCGTACCATTTGCAATAAAGGCCCAAGATCCATCTGTCGGCTAAATTGTATTCCATCCAAGCGTAATTTAACCGTATTACGTAATTTACGACTATTTGCACGGCTGACCTGACAAAAACCTTTACTACCGCTGGCTGGCGATGCCGGCTTTTCTAATATCTCTGCTTCTTTATCGTTGTACGGTTCACGGATTCAAAGTGTGACTATAAATTATAATTATCATGGCCTTAAGGTTATTTTTTTGTCTATTCAGCAAGTCGGCGAACGGTGTAGGAAATAATTAGGAATGGGTATAGATGTATAGCTGGTATCATCGTGATTCAAGTTTGTAGAAACACTCTTCTTTTTTTATAAAACGTCTCATGCCCCCATTTCGCAAAGATTTATACTCGTATCTTGAATTGCCATATGGTACCACGTTGACTTGTCTGAACTGAGTTGATAACGGCCTGTACAGTCGTAGTTTTCTTTTTCTTCATTTTTGTTTCTAGATCTTTTCTTTTCCAAGTATATACCAAAAGTAGTTAACTCTCAATTATTTTTGATATAAATTTGTGATGGTATGTACATAAATAGTAGCGATATAACGAATATAAATTTTTAACTATTCGCGAATGCTAATATAGATTTTTAAATCTGGCGCCACTTCTCTGCGGCTAAAAGTTGACAATTGACTGACTGCACCATGCAAGTCGCACGCGCCGCTTGCATCTTATTCCGGAAATTGCCGAGCTGATCCGAACCGAGCCGACTGCTTGTTTGATTATTTAACGAACAATTGATAACGGAAATATATTGATCTAGAGGTTAGAGTGCGATTCAAACATGAAGACAAACTTTCTTAATAAACGTTCATTATCAAACCAATGTTTTCGTCTTATTTGATCACATTCGCAAAATATTCGCACGATTTTTGCGAATTAATGAGTGTGAAGATGATTGATAACGATTCAATGAAATAAGATGGAAAAATGAAATATTTCTTCTTTTCTGTTCTATTTACAGGTGATAAGCTGCAACAAAAACATTTGCACGTTACAAATCACAGACACGACTGGATCCCATCAGTTTCCAGCAATGCAGCGGCTCTCCATAAGCAAAGGTCACGCCTTCATCCTCGTTTACTCAGTTTGCTCGAGGCAAAGTCTAGAAGAGCTTCGACCAATCTGGGCAGTGATCCGGGAGCTCAAGGGTCAAGACGTATCTCAGATACCGATTATGCTGGTGAGTATGTTTGATGCGACATATGATTGCTCTGATCGCTAGGAATTCGCATCGATTGGGGCGGGGTTGAAGTTCCAAATTTAAAAAGTTCCGGAAGCGCCTAATTCCGAATTATTTGCTGGCGAAACTTGGCGTAAAGAAATCAAACTCTGAAGAAACAACAAAGTTTCGAATGGTCGGAAACCCGACGCCTCAAAGTTCTAAAATGCAAGCTTCCGAATATTCAAGTGAAGACGGGGCAAAATTCCGAGAAATAAAAATATACTCACACAGTGTAGTTTACTCAACGAGTGGTTGTCAAAATAAAACAAAGAGAGATCAAAGTGGTAAAATTTCACCAAGTCAGAAATTTACAGAACTGAAAATCTTCGAATACCCAGAATTTCGACGTTTCATATAGATCAAAATTCTCATTTTCGCATTTTCGAAAGTTTGACCTTTCGGAACTTTGAGCATCGGATTTCGGACCATTCGAAACTTTGATGTTTCGTCAAAGTTCGATTTCTTTACTTTAGCGCTTTCGGAACCTTTCAAGTTCGGAATTTCTACCCCGCTCCCATCGATTCATTTTCAAAAAATGTAACGGTATCTTTTCTTCACCCTCTTCTAAAATATCAGGTGGGAAACAAGTGCGACGAGAGTCCGTCGGTCCGCGAGGTGTCGATGAGCGAGGGCGCAGCAGAGGCGGCAAATTGGGGTTGCGGCTTCCTCGAGACCTCGGCGAAGACGAATCACAACGTGAACGCGCTCTTCCGAGACTTGTTGACATTGGAGAAAAATCGCACGGTATCCCTGCAGCCGGTTCAAAGCAACAACGCGATAAGCCTTAAGGAGAAATGTGCCGTTATGTAATTAAGTTGTAAGTCGCATTACAATGATAATACGCAAACGGTAAACACAACCGCCATGCGTACGTGTGTGTCTGTGTGTGTACAACACGACGCAACACAGAGATGAGCCCTGCGATTCACCCCCGGATCATCGGTTCTCCCCCAGCCGTTTTCTCCTCTTCTGAAAGATTTATTCCTGTATAAATTATTTCATTTATCCTGCGGATTTACATAACACTTAGAATGTCGCGAACCCCGCGACTAATTGTAAGCAGCGAATAAATATAGTCTATGTTGAGGTAGGTTCTCGACTTCATAGACATACCCGGTATGAATTATTCATGGGCTACCGTGTATACCGTGTATCATATCTTTTACAAACTATGTAGATATTCGATCACGTGCCGGAGTTGTATGCGAAAAACGTATTCGCTGACAGAGCATATAAGAAAAGTACCTATCGGTGACGATAAGTGGAGACGACGACGTTTCCTTGTACTTCGTTAATTAGAACTTGCGGTTTATTCTCAAATTACAAATAATCCCGTCGTTGACTAACTTTTCTTTTTCACATCTGCAAGATATATTTCATTCCTGTAATTTGATGAATAAAAATTATTTGCGGGGGTGTGAATGCGGGGCGAAGGATATACGTGAATGAAATGAAGAAAGAACGCGACTACGTGAATATTTATATAAAATGTTATGCGTATATGAATTACGTGACAGTAATCGGTAGGATAAGAAAAAACCACAATAATAAATAATAGTAATAATAATAATGATACTATCAGTAACAATAGTGATAATAATATATAAGGTAATGGGACATATAATACAGTAGGTCACTCGACATATTACGTAATATTTAATTATATCGTACTTAATTATGTTATAACCAACCCCGTATGAACTTACATGTAACTAGAAACTATCCGACCCAGGTTTAGGCAAATATTGTTACAATTTCTTTCATGAATTATCAATTATTGTGATCACCGCGTTTTTGATCTGACTAATCGATTTCTTATTAATAATCCCTCAACGTTGAGTTAACATTCTTTTTTTTTCTTCAAAAAACTACTCAACAACTCGCGTATTGGGATCCAACATATGATCTTGTTGACTTAATTTTGTAACATCAAGTTGACGTGTTTTGAAAAATGTGACTAAAAATTATCATTACAATTAAATTCGATTTCTAGCTCGAGTAGTGTGTTATGCATACTTTCCACCGCCAAATGGCGCCAATTCCGATATTTTGCATCTCACCATTTTCTAAATTATATTTCTCGAGTAAATAATTTATCGGTGTATTATAGAATAATCGATATTATAACACGTAGCATAGTCGAATTCAGAGACGACGACACAATTGGATGCGGGTAAATTATCATACATGCGTGTCGCGTGATAAAAATTTCGTAGTTCTTCTAATTACTACTAGACGACGAATTCTATTTAACCTGAGAGGTAAAAAAAAAAAATAATAATAATAATAATAATTCCAATCGGAAACACTGCATCATTCGGGTTTAATAATTTATAACGTTAAACGTAGTAATGCATTTTACCCTTGGTCATTTTGGAGGAAAAACCCGCTGTAAAGTTTGAGCGTAAACACTTGCTCTTGTCTGTAATTGTAGTTGATATATATATTTATCTAGCGTGACGTTATAAAAAAAAAGGATAAACAAATAAGCAAAAACAGCGATTATAACAGCGACGCAATTTTTTCCAGTAAATTGCAGTAAGAAGATTAAAAAATTGTTACAAGATTGGTTTTTGTTGAATAGTTGTAAGGTTTTTGTATAATAAATAACGCGCTATTAGGGGTTTCTTATATAATTATATAAACGACATAAATAATAATATTATTAGTATCAATAATAAAATAGTATAAATATAGTTTATGTATTACGTCATAGAATAGAAATTTATAAAATACGTAATTACTACTTATATTTTAAACGCCATTCGAACGCAATAGAAGTATGTAATACACATATATAGAGCGAATTAGCAGAGTGCAGTATAGAGTCTTGAATAGAGTACTGTACCTATAAATACGGACTTAGCGGGCTGTTACGGATATTTAAAAAATTTACAATCTCTATCTTATGCGGTTATTACAGTTTATAAACGAGTCGCAAAGAGCTGATGTGCGGTTATACTAGTCGCTGTATTACACATACACGAAGGTTTACGTAACATGTGGCTTATACGTGTCTGTTAGGTTTCTCATCGTTTTCTCGTATGTATATATTATATATATTATGTATATTATATAGATCAACGTGATTTTTTAAATCTATATTATATATGTATAATATTATACATGGCGTAACATATTTTTAAAGAGCGGACTTCACACATAACGCGACTTAGGTTTATTTTTTATCAATTGCTGCGCTGTATCTACGCTTTGATTCTTTGAAGAACAATTTTTTTTTCTTTGTCCACCTTGACTTCTTACCTGCATAAAATGTTGTTGCATAACTATAATGTACGCATGTACTTGCTGCAATCAAAACTGAAACATGCGCGCGATGTCTTCTACGTCGGTATAGCTGCATATTTGAATTCCTGAATTTATTAACAACGACGAACTCGTTATATTACATATTGTTGTTGTAATATCAGTTCTTTCCGAAATTTACAAACGATGCTATCATATCTTATTACACGTATAGGTATAGTTCTTTATATATACATACAACGTATATTATGTTATATTATACACGAACTCTCAGTGAAAACAACATTTTCAACTTTCATTATTTCTTCATACGTGTTGCACACTTTTTCAACCATATTTGTATGATTATATATTTTATACAGTATACGCGGCCTACAACGTCTATAGAGTCGATAATTTCTATCCGCCGAATGTTGAACTATAATAGTTATTATGAGAACAAGCGAAGGAAATGAAGAACGAAAAAGATAGAGAATCAACGATAAAACATAAAGCGATACAAAAATGAATTTAAAAACAAAATACGACGATTTAATATCTATTACATACATTCATAGATATGATAAATTATACCTTACAAATATAACGCAATTACACGTCGCTAAAGAATGGATTTTAATCACTATATGATACTATTATAGCAAATTAACGAGTAATACATATCTGATAATATTCCGTACCCATTGTTTGGTACCTGCGTGTGCCATTGTACAATTATAGTATTTACTATACCAAATGCACAAAAGAATTAAGAGAACAAAAGAGAAGGGGCACCAGAATTCCGAAGAAACGACGAGGGTGAAGATAAGAATGAAAATGAGTTGCACATGCCAAGAATGAAATTAATTTAAAATATACAGATGTTCTGATCTCGGGGCCAATTGAGAGTAAGGAGATGACGTGAAAAAAAATATATATATATATATATATATATATTCTCGACATATCCAAGGGAGGACCTGCACTACGATATACATATAATATATGCATAGGTATGGAAAATCGCGGGCGCGTTAAATCTGTAATGCCTATATAACTATATACAAATTATTATTATACTTATAAATTCACGTTATCAATATATATTTATACATAATATGAGTAATTGTATCATTATTTTATAAATGGTTTCTTTCCAAGATTATTTATATATGTATTCAGTTTATCGTTAATCTGTGCATACATATAATAGTTACAATATCTGTGTATTATATTATTTCCTCAAACTCAATGCATTAGCATTAATATACTGGATCGTTTCGCGGAAATGTAGCATCAACAATTTGGCGCAAGCAGGGCAAATAGACGCCTGCGTTTATGCAATTCAAAATCAGGTTAACGAAATCCGCCTAAATTTATGCAATTCAGGATGCATTTCACACAAATGTACTTCAGGTTGCATATATGTAGGCGGATCCCCCCCTTGTTAAATTGCTTGTACCTGTGACATTTCCACGAAAATACGAAGTAACCTGGTATCGGTGTGTATATTTATGTTACGTACTCTTGTGCACATCCTCTCCTCATCTTCACGGTATTTTTATAAAATTCGAGCTGTGCTGCACATCGTATAACCCCCCCCCCCCCGGCCCGGACTCGGTAGCGATTATCCCGTTGATTGCTCCGATATCTGAAAAATATCATTTCCGCTCGAACAACATGAAACGAATATACATAGAATATACACAATGCTGAAGCATCACCGTTAAAGACCGTCACGCACGCACGTGCGAGGCATTGGTACGAAACCTGAAGGAAATTTATGTCTCATAGTTGAAAGATTATAAGAACCTTGTTATTGTGAACAGATAGCTGCTGAATATAGTGGAGGTGAAAAATAATGAAAACGATAAAAAAAAGGAAAAAAAAAAAAAAATAATAAACGAATAAATAAACAATTCTATGATCGAATCACTGTATTAATATTATATTATAATATAAACACAAATTGTTGACGCATATATTATCAATTGTTTCTTAAACACAGTACTCATACCTTATTGTACGACGCGCGAAATTTTCAAAGCACAGAGAATTTATCGAAAAATATATGTAAGGTGTAGAAATTACAGTATGATTATACCTATATATGTATGTAGAAATTTTAATTGCACTCGGTTATTCGTGCACTTGACAGTAATTTGAGAAGAATAAATAGAAAAAAAATAAAAAATTTAATAATAACTAAATGAAAACATAATATAGCGGAGAAATAGAACATGGGAAAACTATTCAGTGGTGAAATGGAATAAATTGTTGAAGAAAGAAAAAAACAACAATTGTATACTATAAATATTTCCCTCTCTCGATCGTTAGGGACGATTTTTTTTTACATTAACCCCGGGTATACGAGCGTGTGATTTATTTATTTATTTTTTTTTCTTGTACATACATTTAATTATATATTTATATGGATTTGTACATATTATAATGAAC